>NC_143014.1:35721119-36095286 GCF_055824585.1 Amblyomma mixtum
CAGTTTTGCCAGTCAAACGATGGCTGTGATGTGCAGTTGACCTTTAGGTCACATGAGACACACAAAAAAAAAACAGTTCTATAACTGCTGATTTTTAATTTGTTATCTTTCCAGCTCTTGAAGCAGGCTGATGTAAGTGTCGTAGTGAATCAGAACTACGTATCAGCGTTTATAATGCAGGCTTCTTCATGCCTCATAGGACCTAAAGGTCAACTTCACGTCACCGCCTTTGTTCGGTTGATGAAACCTAAACCGAAACAGCTTGAGAGAAGAAATTCAATTATAAATATTTAGTGGTTGCAGGTGAATACCATGCAATAATCTATGTATTCTGATATGTAACGCATCATTTGAAGGAAGAAACCACCGAACTAAAATTAGATTTGTGTAGTGCTTTAATGTTTTATGTGTGCAGTGATGGTGATTGCAAATATATATGCCGATATTTTTGTTGAAGCAATGAAAAATGCTTAGTTTGAAACTTAAGCAAATAAATAAATAAATAAATTCCAAATGTCTCCATAATTACCTGCTTGCTGGCTAGACATGTGTAGAACACTCGTTAGCCATAAGTTACTGTCAAAACTGAAGGATACCGCTTTGCATCTGCCTTAACTGGGGATACCAAGCAACCAGTGAGGTGTAGACAGAGCAATGTGCAGCATCTCACTATTGGAAGCGCTTGACTGCATGAAAATTTTTGGGTTTTATTCCTGACAGCAGTTAATCTTTTTGTTGCAAGGAAGCATTGCTGCAAATGCAATCATCGCCAACAGCAACAGCAGCAGCCAAAGCTGAGATAAGTCCACACAGTACAGACGCCTCTCTTAATGGTCTTAAACTACTCATCGTAGAGCAGCTGCAGTTGCTTCATTGCATGAAATTTCCTGTGCTCATCACTTCATCTGTTTGCCTGCTGTCCGTAACTATATATTCCTTTCTGCAATATCCACTCTGTCGCTCAAAAAGACATCTGCTTGTTAGTTCTGCACAATAAGCACCCTCCCCATGTTCATTTTCTCCTTTTAATTTCAGCTAAAATGTCATCAGCTTGTGTTCCGAATCTGCACTCATGCAGTGTGGCAATTTGTAATTCTTGCCCCAGGATTCAATCACTGTGTGTGGCTTTGGTTGAAACTGATATGGGAATGGGGGCTGTGATGCAGGTAACTAAATGAATGAATGAATGATCCAGTGCTTACTCATCTCAAACCTTCTACTAATGGACCCCACACAAGGAGTTACAAGTGTGAAATGTGACCAAGAAGCTTGATAGTACAGAAGAAAAGGAACAGCTCCTGCATTTCTCCTGCTTGATGTTCCTTCTGCACCATCGACTGTATTTACTCACGCAGTTTGCACCTTCGAGTAATTGGCGCATCCCTAATTTGTTACCCATATTTATATATAAAAAAAAAACTTGCTTATTATGCGTTGCCTGCTGTGCAAGCACGCCAGCATGCGTGCGGGTGTGTGCAGTGCAGGCATGGGAAGATCAGCGCGGCCGTGTCGCCGCGTGCTGCTCCGAATTACGTGTCCGGTGCTCTACCAACTGAGCTATGGCGACGGCTGTGAGATCTTCTGCTTTCGGGGGTATCTATGTTTACAAGAGACCTAACCTTGAGAGTGTTCATCAGCGTGGGTCGTGGGTTCAGTTCCCACCGGTGGCGTGTGGTTGTTTTTTCTTCTGCTTTTCTAGTCAATTATCTTTAAGTGATAACATACTCAGTAATATTCTCCATTGATCAACGCCACAAAATAAATAAGTATGAATAAAATCCCCTGTGTTCCTTGATTTCTGTGGCTGTTGGCTTCTTTTAAATGTATAATGAGCCCCTCATCCCCATTCTTTTGTCTGCTTAATTGCTTAACGAGGACCTCGGTTCTGGCAGCCTTGATGCGATAGGAAGCATAAGAGAGTTCTCACACAGCTTCCCGCCTCGCCGTTCGATGACGTTCCATGTCACACCAGCGGTAACTCGGGACGTACTGCGTCCGCCGCTTACTAACGTGGGTGGCGCTGATGAACACTTTCAAGGTTAGGTCTCTTGTAAACATAAATACCCCCGAAAGCTGAAGATCTGACAGCCGTCGCTGTAGCTCAGTTGGTAGAGCACCGGACGCGCAATTCGGAGGTCGTGGGTTCGGTTCCCACTAGCGGCATGTGGTTGTTTTTTCTTCTTTTTTTTCTTCTGCTTTTCTAGTCAATTATCTTTAAGCGATAACATATTCAGTAATATTCTCCATTGATCAAGACCACAGAATAAATAAATATAAATAAAATCCCTTGTGTTCTCTTGCTTTCTGTGGCTGTTGGCTTCTCTCATATGCATAATGAGCCCCTCATTCCCCTTCCCTTATATATATATATATATATATATATATATATATGTATATATATATATATATATATATTAAGCAAGCAAGGGAAAGGGAATGAGGGGCTCGTTATAAATATGAGAGAAGCCAACAGCCACAGAAACCAAGGAGCACAGGGTATTTTTTAATTAATTTTTTTTGTGGTGTTGATCAAGTAAGAGTATTACTGAATATGTTGTCGCTTAAAGCTAATTGATTAGAAAAGCAGAAGAAAAAACAACCACATGCCGCCGGTGGGATCCGAACCCACGACCTCCGAATTCTGTGGCTGTTGGCTTCTCTCATATATATATATATATATATATATATGCACACACACACACCCTTAGCAAGAAAGGATGTGCTAAAAATGCATTTTGAACATATTGTATTAATTTCATTTTTATGGCGCATTTTTTTGTACCTATGCTTAAACTGCAGTACGAATGCTTTCGAAGTATACTAGGAATAATGTTTTGAACGTTATTAAAAATGCATGAAAAGTACTGTTTTGCCCGTTTAGTATATTTATAATGCATTAAAAATATACTGAAAATATACATTCTATACATTAGACTACATTTAATATAGACTAAAAATATACATTTCATACATTTTAAATACATTCACTTCGCCTTAAAAAAGGTCTACTGGTCGGCTTCACAGAATGAGACCGGTTAATGTTGTCAGCTGCAGAACAAATTAATGACCCTTCCATAAGCGATGAGCATAAGGAGCCAATCTATGAGAAGACGCGTAGTGATCACTATCTTGCCCGGTGAGGCGTTTTTTGTGCAAAGACTGTGGGCCCCCAAATTATCGCAGAAGTGCCGTACTGCTTGCGTTCGAACCTGAGGGCGACCTAGAACCGAAGTGCTAGTTGAAACGGGCATTAGGCATAGGTCAGGAGTCGAACTGTCAACCAACAAATACATGAGCGTCTACTGGAGCCGTTCAGCCTTACCAGTCGGGGTCCTTTTCGCTGGTATATTCGGGCCCAGAAGTATCCAGGGCGCCTTTACTGGTATAATGCTATCACGTTGTCTGCACGTAATGTAAATAAGTGATGATTACCGTCCGGCTAGAAGTCACCATAAACGAAAGGACGACAGGAAAGGGAGAGTTTTCACTGTTTCCTGAAATGTCATTTTGAGCTCTAGATTGTTCAATGGCAGCTAGAAGTGTGCTGCAAATACATTTAAAAGGACTGCCGGTTTGTTAGAATTCAAGTATACTTTGGATGAATTAATTCTGTATTTACGAAAGTACACTTTTAATACAGATGCTAAAACTGCATACATATTTTTTCACGTATTTGAAAAGTGCGCATATTTTAAAAATATATTTCTAATACCAAGCATGAAATTTCAGGGACGTATTTCCTGCATATTTTTAGTGCATTCATGAATACAAAATATGTTTAAAATACAATTCAAAACCATATATCCTCCTGAGACCCGAAGTGAATTTGAGTGCACAAAAACTTTGCAGGGTTTCAGAATAAGCTGGTAAGAGCACAAAGGTGAAAAGTGAGAGATATTTTCTCAACAGAACTAATAGTTTCAGCTCAGCACGATGTCCAATATATTGGACACTAGGACTCTAGCCGTATTTTCCCACCCAGCGGGCGTGCCACAAAATACTTCAGATAAAGCTGTGAAAGTTGTGCGAAAAAAATACTTTATTATGACAAAAGTCAAAGTAGCAAAATATACGTCAACTGAATAAAAAAGTTTCGCTGTGCTCACTTGCTGTGTGCCTTTTCGAAGCATCTTCTGTCTTTTGTTACGCAGAACTGCTGACATTTTGTGCAAAAAAAACTTTGTTTTCATGGTGCACCCCTCAAACCTGCAGCGCGCAGCGTTAGCTGCGTCAGACAGCCTTGGGAAGTGGTAGGCACTTTTGTTGGTCTCTCCTCGTCGAGCTTCCTTTGATGGTGGGCTCCACTCAACTTCACTGTCACACTTTGTTTCTTGTTTTTTTTTTTGCTTCTTGACGTGTCTTGGGTTTCTTGCTGTTTTTGGATCGACAATAGTGTCCTCGTCGCTGTCCGATAGGTCAATGTCTGATGTGTTGGAGGCCGCCGCGGTGGCTCAGTGGTTAAGGTGCTCGGCTGCTGACCCAAAAGACGCGGGTTCGATCCCGACCACGGCGGCTGGAATTTCTTTGGAGGAGAAATTCTAGAGGCCCGTGTACTGTGCGATGTCAGTGCACGTTAAAGAACCCCAGGTGGTCGACATTTCCGGAGCCCTTCACTACGGCGTCTCTCATAGCCTTAGTTGCTTTGGGACGTTAAACCCCATAAACCAACTAAACCAACCAATTGATGTGTTGGCTTGTGCAGTTCTTTGTAAAACTGCTTCAGCCGTCTCATCACGAACGCGAGGCCTGCCTCCTACAACAAAAAAGACGTTATTTCGACCCCAGCCGTTAAATACCAGCAGTATTCGTTTACAGTTATTGCGAAAGCCATCTCAAAAGCGCGTTCAAAATAACCGGGCTGAGTCCCAGCGTCCAACGTATTGGACACGTGAAATCAGATTGAAAGCACAGAAAAGTTAGGTCATGTAGAGTTACAGTTATGATATCTACATGTTTTCTGTTCTATTTTTGTTGATATCCAACAAAATTTACTCGTTCAAAGTAGGTAAAATCGCAGAAACAACACTTACTTGTCCGGCAGGTGCCATAGAACGCCGGACCGCTGAACGCCGCCGTTTTGAAAGTATTTCGGCGGGAAAGTGAGCAGTTTAATTTCAAAAAAGGTACAGAGATGGCGCCACCAGTTGTCCAACGTATTGGACAAGTGGGTTTTATGAAGATGAATCTTTCGGCGCGGGAGTACTGGCTTAAAAGCTAATGTCCAATATATTGGACAAATTGCCATAGACGGGTCTCAGGAGGATATTCCAAACGTATTAGTTTTCTCTAAGGGATAATATATACAGGGCGTCCCACCTAACTTGGACCAAGATTTATAAAAAACTAAGCGTTCTTCAGAACTGAAATCGCGTGGATGTTGTTAGGGTTTATCTAAAGTTACAGCAGCATTTTGCGGTCCTCCTATTTGAATAATGAGTCGAGATAAAAAAAATTATCTTTTTAAATATAGCTTGAAACGTTCCGGCGTCAATAGGAAATTTATGGAGCTGCACAAATATTGTCCAACCCAGGCACTTCTAACGAGGTAGACTTAGCGTGGCCGTTTTTATGTGGGGAAAACGAAAGCCCGCGGAGTTTAAAAAATACCACGTGACAGCGCGCTCCGTGCGCCCGAATTCGCCGCGATTACAGCGCTCTCATCCGTGCTTTGCATGGAGGAAAGAAGGATGGTGCTTTGTAAAAAGCATCACTCGCTTCGCGCCTTTCGTGCTGCCCAAGACAGAGCTTCGCGTTGAGCTTGGTTCCAAGATAAACGCCAGTGGGATCGGGCGGCAGTTTAAAGAAAGCGCGGCTCCCGTTTCTGCGACGATAATTGCGCTCTCACGTTAGCAGAATGCATGCGGAGGAACGATGACAATCTCATGATTCGAATTTGGAGCAAGATCCAAACAAGCAAAGTCGCAAATAACAAGCTTGATAACGTTGTATCACGATGGAAAACGGAAGCCGCGCTTTCTTTCAACTGCCGCCCGAACCCACTGGCGCTTATCTTTGAACCAAGCACAACGCGAAGCCCTGTCTTGGGCAGCGCAAACGGCGCGAAGCGATTGATGCTGTTTACAAAGCACGGATGAGAGCGCTGTAATGGCGGCGCATTCTGGCGCACGGAGCATGCTGTCACGTGGTATTTTTTTAAATTCCGCGGGCTTTTGTTTTTCCCGAACAAAAGCGGCCACGATAAGTCAAACTTGTTGGAAGCTCCTGGTTTGGGCAATATTTGTGGAGCTCCACAACTTTCGTATTGACGCCTGAACGTTTCAAGCTATATTTAAAAAGTTATTTTATTCATCTCGACTAATCATTCAAATAAGAGGAGCGAAAAAATTGCTACTGTAACTTTAGATAAACCCTAACAACATCCACGTGATTTCAGTTTTGAAGGCCGCTTAGTTTTTTTTATAAATACTTGTCCAAGTTAGCTGGGACACCCTATATGTATATATATGAGATAAAGTCACCAGAAATTTAAAAACGCATTATGAGTGCGGGAGCTGCGAGTCATATCTGATTCACAAATTTAACACATTCTCAAGCGGCATCAACAAAACAGTAGGCCGGCTATCATGCTTAAACCCTTAGAGTACCAAATAATTATCCAAGACATGTTGATGGCAGAGACTGACAGAACGGGCGGCAGAAAGCATAGCAAGCATTTCTTTCTTTTTTTTTTCATGTTACATGCATTGTCACGTATTTAGTGTTTTTTTCAATTTTCTATATTTTTTAAGCATTTTTGTATTGTATTCTAATGCATTGTATTGCATTGTCACGCATTTCTGTTCTGCGCGCGCTCACGCGCAGTGAAGAATTACATATTTGTTTAACACGGTACATTGTACTTGCCACTGACTGCAGTTCGTTTCTGGTGTTGTGTTTGTTGTTAGCCTTGCGTCTTTTTCTTTTTTTGTGTGTATTGAGTGGTTGTGTAAGGGTTCATTAGAAACTTGTGTTTTTTCCAAATGACCTATCTTGTATCATGTTGTGCTGCCACAACCCTTCTCTGAGTGGGATTTTTCAAGTTCTTGTGCAGTAGCGTTTTCCTTTTTTTTTCTTTTCTCGGAGGTATTTCTTTGACATTCCTGCGGACCCCCATGCCTAGTACTTTCTCCTGAAATGTTGCCTTCTCGCTGTGCGGCTGCCAGGCGCTTCGCGCTTGTTTCCGCAATGCGTCATGAGTGCCATTTTGCAGTCTTGTGCAGTAAAGGTTTTTTTTTTTTTTTATCACAACCCTGTGGCAGCTGTGCGCTGCAGAGCTTCGCGCTTGTCATCGACTTTTCTGTCGTTCTCTCCTTCCGAACACCTGCATCCACGTTAGGGGATCGCCTTTTCAAGTTGTAACCAACTTTTTTTTTCTAAACCTCTCTCCTCACCATTGTTTGCATTTGTGCTTTACGCATTTTCCTGTACCTCGCGGATGCTATAAAAGCTGCTTATATATATATATATATATATATATATATATATATGCACACACATACAGACTCACAAGCCGCTATGCACCACATACAGAAACGCACCCTAACCCCTTCTCTCCAACAGGAGGTCGAACGAGCGGCATTGCAGCCTTCCATCGTTTTCCTCCGCTGGGTCTCTGGGCATTCAGGGATTGACGGCAATCAGCTGGCCCATCAGCTCGCCCGCGACACACTTTTCCGAGCACCGTTGATCCCCTGGCCCAAGCCCTCGGAGGACGGTGGGAGACTCACCCTTCGCCGCACCATAAAAGAGGTCTACCTCGAGCTCCGCCTAGACAAACGCCTTTACCCTCCCACTCATCCATCGCTCAAGGTGCCGGAGGCTCGCCTTCTTCGGCACGTTCAAATGAATGCAGTTATCACCCCGTCTCGCCTCTTTCTCTATCGCTATCGATCAGACCCTTCCTGTCCCAACTGCCCCTGTATCTATGCGGACCTGGCCCATTATACCTTCTTTATCCATCACCACCTGACTCGACTGGCTTGGCGCTGAAGGGGAGGAAGAACAGCGACTTCTGGTCGCCCAGGCGGTCGACATGCTCGGCCTGTAAATTATGGCCGAATAAAGGTCTTGTACTATATATATATATATATATATATATATATATATATATATATATATATATATATAGGTTGCGAAAGCATGAAGTACTTGACTACTTACAAGAGTATATAGCGAAGTATACGCTTCGTTAAAGGAAACATATTTATTCGACTCGACGTTTCGATCCGAAGACCGATCTTCTTCTTCACGTTCAAAATTAACCTGCCTGTCGTAACTCGTCCCGTTCGACGACCTTGCAAATATCAATGGGGTCGTGACTGGTGTCCTATTTTTAAACCACGTAAACGTTCAAACATGTGACACGCGCGTTTTTGTTTGTATTGGTTAATTTCCCAGTAATGTCATAATTTTTTTTCACTAATGTGCGTCATTTTCGTAGACGCATTTTTTGCCTTTTTTATAATCACCGCGTGCTCTGTATCGCATTGTGCTATGTTTATATTTCGCCACATGCATTTCGCCTTCGCTGATTCCTTTTTTAAGCGTCCCTGACCTAGAATCACGATATGTAATCACATCTTGTATACGCCATTGCAGTTTCATGTTACTTCTTCGCCACGTGCCTTTTTCGGACTGCATATTTCTGTTTTTGTTATTTTCATGCCATGTTGATATCGCCAGCCTATATATATATATATATATATATATATATATATATATATATATATATATATATATATATATATATATATATATATATATATATATATATATATGACGCTGTTAAGCATTCGCGCTTTTTTTCCGTCGAAGGCCGATCCCTCGGCCGAAACGTCATTAAATTGTTCGAAGCTACAGACGTCTTCATATATTTCTTGCATATATTTCTAACCAAGCCCAAGCAAGCTTTGTCAACAAATTGGTACTATGGGCTACCGGAAAGACGTTTGTCACGAACATCGACCTTAAGTTTCCCCAGCGCATCAGCTACCATCGTTGTCCTAGGTGACTCGCCGACCAAGCATTTGCATGAGTACTTTGACCCTCAAGAAGTCGATACACCGGCTTTTGTGTCCCAGTCAGGCGCCCGCATAAGCTATGTCCGAGCCCTCCTGAACTTTGTGCCCCCTACGACGAAGACTAATTTTGCACGTTGGGATTAATGACCTTACTTCCAGCACAGGTCTCGCAACTTTTCAGAAATACCGCAGCCTAATTGAATTCATCGCCAAAGAACTACTACAGATTAAACGAATCTATGCCAGTCTAATCCTGCCAAGGACGAGCAACCGGCGTCGAGGCACCTGTAAGCATATTTTGGTCAGCCAGTGGAATAGACAAGGCAGCCTTTTTAATAGCCTGCTAAGATACTTCTGTCGCCTTTCACGTCTAGTATTCTGTCTCGATCACGGTCTGGAATGGCTCCCACCTAACCAGGTACTAGCTGCTGACGGACTGCACCCTAGTTTTTATTTTATTTATTTATTTATTTACATGATACTGCCGGCTTCAGTTTGAGGCCTTAGGCAGGAGTGGGCATATCAATAATACATCAAGAAAACGAACATAACAAAAAAAAACATAACAAGAATTTAAGTGAGAAGAAGAGACGAAATCCAGCAGTAATAATAGTAACGAGAAGTAAAGCGCGACAAAAACAACAAGGCGCGTACACAGCAGCATGACACAACCACGCATGCTCAGTCACTTGAGCAAGAAACGAAATGTACAAGCAATGAAAACAATCATGCATATGAAGCACTCAAGGCATTGCGCATAACGACACGATGGTAATTCTATTTTGCTTCAATACTGTTAAGCATGCCGCAGAATGACTGGACCGTCGGGCATTCCACTGTACTCGAGGTGAGCGCATTCCACTCACTTACTGTCCGTGGAAAAAACGAGTTTTTAAACACGTTAGTCCTGCAAAAAAATTATTTTAATTTTTTCGAATGATTAGATCGTGTTGGGCGCTTAGAAACTAAATTAATGTACACATCCTTATCTATTCCCAGCATATCATGATATATTAGGTACATATATTTCAGTCTGTCCCTATACCGTCTCAATTTTAATGGCTCTAAGTTTGCGTTGTTTAGAAGAACCGTCGGAGATACTTGCCAGCTATAACAGTTGAATATAAATCTAACCGATTTTCTTTGAATGCTTTCTAACTGTGTTATGTTTTTCTGGGTATACGGGTCCCATACTACTGAGGCGTACTCAAGAATTGGTCTAATGTACGTTTTGTACGCTAAAAGACGGATTTCTTGTGTTGATTGTCGAAGCGACCTCCTCAAGTAACCAAGCTTGCGCATTGCTTTTTTTGAAATATATGGCATATGCTCGTTCCATCTGAGGTCAGATGTAATTACGAGACCCAAGTATTTGTAGCTGCTGACCGTAGACAGAATATTACCGCCAATGCTGTAAGAAAATTTTAAAGGGTTTCGTTTTCGCGTGATTGACATAGCGACCGTTTTCTTTGCATTCATAGTCATTTGCCATGTGGCGCACCATGCTTCTACGCTGGCCAATGATGAATTCAAACAAACCTGGCCACTGCAGTTATTGATTTCTTGATACAGTATGCAGTCATCTGCAAATAACCTTATTTTCACGTTCACTACTTGTATTATGTCATTGACGAAGATAAAAAAGAAAAGGGGCCCAAGGACGGATCCCTGTGGAATGCCCGACTGTACCGGTGCTGAGTCAGAGCGCACACCATCAATAAACACACTCTGTCGCCGTGATGACAAATATGCAGAAATCCATGCAAGCAGCAGATCATTTTTAAGTATTGGCTGTAGTTTTAAATGTAGTTTAGAATGAGACACGCGGTCAAATGCCTTTTCGAAATCTATGAATATCATATCAATTTGACCCTGCTTGTCTAAAATTGCTATGAATTCGTGAATGGTTTCGAGAAGCTGCGTTGTTGTAGATAATCCCTTTCGAGACCCATGCTGCCTGGAATCAATTATGTTGTTGTCATTCAGAAAGACCGAAATATGTTTGAATATAATATGTTCAAGTGTTTTGGCGCATGTGGGCAGCAATGAAATTGGTCTGTACGAAGTGATAGATAGATAGATAGATAGATAGATAGATAGATAGATAGATAGATAGATAGATAGATAGAACTTTTATTCACGTCAATTGCCAGACAACATAAATCAGGCCTACCAAAGCCTCAAAGGGCTTGAGTGGCAGCGCCTGGCAGACAGCTAACATTGGCAAAACAAAGGAAAATAGAGACGTTGCAATGAACTTTGCAAAAAAAGAAAATGGTCACCAAACAGAATGAAACAAATATATAACTATTACAACATCAAGAAAGATTACAGTGATTTGAAATTAATACAGTAAATAGCTGAAATAACTACGGGGCAGGAAGCAACACGGAGACATACCGCAAAGTTTTTTTCAGGGTGTATTTAGTTTTCATGCGGAGTACAGTAGGAGGCAAGCTATTGAAACAGGCAGGTACATAGTAATGACGTGTGCGCTTACCGTACCGGGTTGAGGAGCGAGGAATGCAGTAGCGGTATTTTGGTCTTAAATCCCGAGCAGGGACATATGGAACGGTGAACTGACTGTACCAGAAGTGTTTTAGCACAATAGTTTCTGTTAATAAAGAGTTAAAACTTGGAAGCTTTAGTCTTCTAAAAATATCAATGTCATTACCAATGGACAGGTCGTAAGCAATATTCTTTAGAAGCAAACGCAAAAGCGAATTCACCCTATGTTGCCAGCGAACCGTGCAGTGACCATAAACAGTAATTCCGTACCTAAGTACACTATAGGCTAGAGCATGTACAACACATTTACGGACAGAAAAAGGCATAAAATATCTAATGTTATACAGGACACACGATACAGCACGAAGCCTTTGGCAAACAAAAGAAAGGTGCGATTTCCAAGAGAGATCACTGTCGAAGGTCAGGCCAAGATATTTGACCGAATGCGCATATTCAACTGGTACACAGTTGCAATTAAGACAAGAGGAAGTATGCAAATAAACAAGGTCAGTTAATTCAACTTGTTTTAATGGGTTATGAAAACAGATCAGTTTTGTTTTAGAAGTATTAACATTAATAAGATTAAACTTAAACCAGTCCATGGCTTTAATAGCAGCTATCTGTAATGCTGTAACAGCATAAGCGACCGGTTTTCTGTTTTGGGTATTGGGGTAACCTTTGCGTACTTCCAGTCATTTGGAAGTGCTGCACACGATAAAGACTTATTAAACAGAATACACAAATACTTCGAGCACCACTCGGCGTATCTCATAAGAAATGCAGTAGGTATGCCGTCCATTCCAGGCGATTTCGTGATATTTAGGTTTAACAAGAGGGATAAAATGCCTTCTTCAGTCACTGAGATATTATCAATGGGTGGGCACTCAATTGAAGGATTAAAGGTTGGCTTTCGACCGTCGTCATTCGTAAACACCGAACAAAAGAACTGATTGAAAGTCTTTGCAATCAAACATTTATCTGTTACGGTTTCTCCGTTTATGCAGAAACTGGATAGGGGCTGTTTTTTCGAAGAAAAGTGTCGCCAAAACTTAGCAGGGGAGGAAAGCAGATAATTCTTCAAAGATACACTTTGGTAGTATTCCTTTGCATTTTTAATGGCCATTTTTAGTTGGAGGCGTATGTTAGAAAGTTTACTGGTGTTCATCTCTGTTGGACGCTGACGGTGTTGTTTTCTTATTCGTTTAGCTTTCCGCCCTATCCGTACTATTTTCTTCGTCATCCATGGACGTTTGCGCTGCTGTATACTTAGTTTCGTGGGAACAAAGTTCTTGACGCATTTCAGGACTAGGTTCTTAAAGAAAGACCATAGTTCGTTCACACAGCATGTGCTTGATTCAGAAAGCGAGATAAAATCCGACAGCGATCTATCCATGGCGTCTAAGATATCGACGTCTTTAGCGCGCGAAAAGTTTGGAACGAAACGAAAATAAAAATAATAAAAAATAAATAAATAAAATACGCCAGGACGTCGATGTCAAAATCGTCGGTAGTACTGGCTCGTCGCTTCATTCTCTGAATATGGACTGATCCAGTGGTCCAGAATCGATTAAACATGATATAAATGTGGGACGAGTCAGCACACGACGGTTGGGAAGCATACATCAGTGTGCATGACACCTCCGTGTCCATTTGGGCGCTCGCTTAAGCGATCACAATGTCCACCTTTTCGGCAACGTAGTATTACGGAATTGCTCTGGCGCGGCCATTAATATTCTCATTCCGGCTCGGTAGACGAGCGCCTTAACCATTGAGCCACCGCGGCGGCTCCGGAATAATCTCGACAACCTGAGGATCTTTAACATGCACTGACGAAATACGGCTGCCACTGTCGGGTTCGAACCTTGGTACTCCGGCTGAGTAGACGAGCGCCTTAACCATTGAGCCACCGCGGCGGCTCCGGAATAATTTCGACAACCTGAGGATCTTTAACATGCACTGACGAAATACGGCTGCCACTGTCGGGTTCGAACCTTGGTACTCCGGCTCAGTAGACGAGCGCCTTAGCATTGAGCCACCGCGGCGGGTTATACGTGTCTCCTCCATAGAACGCGTAGTGGAGGCCTCGGAATAAGTTGAAACACCTGAGGATCTTTAAAATGCACTGACATCGCCTCTGTCGAGACGCTGCCGCTGCGGTCGGGGTCGAGTCCGGGTACTCCGATGAACACCTCAAAATTAATGGTTTTCGATGAAAGGAAACGGCACAGTAACTGTCTCCCCTCTTGGTGGACACCTCAACTGCGTCGTGAAGGAAGGGAGGAATGTGGGAGTGAAACAAAGGTGGCGTAGTGGAGGGCTGCGGCGTCATGGCGCCACTATTATTCGTGCCGCACAGCAGGAATACACGACATGACCCAACGGTGAACCACGACGCAGTGAGCGCGTTAAGGAGCGTTATGGCTACTCATTCGCGCGTCTCGAATCCGTTGCGGCCTCCGCGTCCCTCGCGCTTCTCGCGTCTGGCTTCAGCCTTGTGTTGTCACAGTTCGAGGTCTCCCTGGCGCTCCTGTCGCATACACTCGGCGCACTTCGTATTCAGTGTGGGATCGGTGTCGCGCTTGGCGATTTGCTGCTAGGGTAGATTCATGTACTGCAGGATTCAGAAAACACCGTGGTTGTGTTGACCAGCCGCGGCGCGCTTCTTTTTCGTTGGTGTCGATTCCGTAGTTGGCGCTGGTTCCACGACACGTTTGGACGCTCAGAAGATCCGAATAATAGTGATTTTGAGGAAAGTAAATGGCGCAGTAATTACTGTCTCACGTATCTCGGTGGACCACGCCAGGAGGGAAGGGTGGAAGCTAGGTGGGAGCGAAAGAAAGAGGAAGGTGCCAGAGTGGGATTCTTGAGAATAATTTCGATCAATTGGGGATTTTTAACGTGCACTGAAAGCGCACAGCACACGTGCCCCTTTGCGCTTCGCCTCCATCGAAACGCGGCTGCCGCGGCTGGGCTCGAACCCGGCTACTCCGGCTCAGTAGCCGAGCTCGCTCAAAGCTGAGCCGCCGCGGCTGGCCACCGTAGATCATTGAAAGACTGAAGACTGGCAAAAGCGCGGGCTCCATGCGCTCAGGGTTCCGAGTGGCGCTGAGTGGCTCCGAGTATGCTGCGAATGGCTACGAGTGGTAGCCTTTTGGACGTCGCACCTCATTCTGTACATGACGTATGAGTCTGCAATTTAGGATTTTCGCCTTTTTTTATTAATGGCATTTGCTTTTGACTGCATATGCATTGGTATACATTTTTAGACGATTTGGCTTCAATTCATCACAATTCGTCAAACTTTGTGGGATGTGACCCCGAACGGCTTTCGGGCTTCCGGCTTCCAGTTTCTGATGACGCCTGTGTTTTTAGGAAAGGAAAGGGCGCAGTAACTATGTCAATTATCGGTGGACACCTCAACCGCGCTGTTGGGTTTAGTATTTCCTAAACACGAAATATTTTTGAAAGCACGATTTTTTTGCTGGTGGACACTACCGCCGCATCACGTACCTCAAAGCGCGACTGAGGTGTCCACTGACACAGGGAGCCACTTAAGCGCCTTTCCTTTCGTGAAAAAAAAGTGTGTAAACCCTCTGTTGTCCGCCGATATATGCGAGACAGGTACTGCGCCATTTCCTTTTTTCAAAAAACCAATTTACCAATTTTAACCTTCCGCTGGTTTTGAGAACACGTTTTGGTTTTTGAGGAAAGGAAATGGCGCAGTATCTAGCTGCATCACATGTATACTTGGCGGGCACCTGAACCACGCAGGAAAGGAGCAAAACTGCCTCAGTTTATTGCTGGACGCAACCGCCTACTGCAGCGTGATTGCGGTGTACACTGACCCAATGAGCCGGTTAAACTTGCTACTCAGAGACCAAACACACATGCAGACAAACACCGCTACCCGCCGCGGTGGCTCAGTTATGGTGGCTAGCCATAGCTCAGTGGTCAAGGCGCTCGCCTACCGATCCGGAGTACCTGGTTGCGAACCCGGCCGCGGCGGCCGCGTTTTGTTAGAGGCGGAACACAAAAGGCGCCTGTGTGCTGTTGATGTTGGATGTCAGTGCACGTTAGAGATCTCCAAGTGGTCAAAATTATTCCCGAGACCTCCGCTACAGCACCCCTCTCTCTTTTTTTCTTTCACTCCCACCTTCCTCCCTTCTCTTACGGCACGGTTCAGGTGTCTGCCGAGATATGTGAGACAGATACTGCGTCATTTCCTTTCCTCAAAAACCAATATAATGCTGTGCGGCCTCGTAGGAGCCGAGCGCTAAACCTAGCGTTCGACCAACCATCGCAACGTGGTCGGGGACTCCCCGACGCACGCAAGATACCGGAGCTGGCCGAGGTGGCAATTGATGAGAAGGAACGAGAGGAGGATTGCGTCGAGATGACGGCGCCAGAAGATGAAGCAGAAAAGTCAGGTTTTCAAACCGGCTGGTTTAAACGAGAAGGCAAAAGGTATATACCGGATGAAGATGGCGGCAACAGAAATGCGCAGCAGCAACCTAGCCTAGGAAAATTCAAGCCCAAACTAGGGAAGAAGCTGGCGGAGAAAGCGGTGGAAAAGGAAATAATAGACCTACCAAAAGGCGCTATAAAGCTGCTCCTCAGACCGAGCGGCGGCATAACGGCGACGTGGGGGAACGTGGAAGAATTTGAAGTTGCGAACTCACTAGCGCAAGAAGCAGGGGTGGATCCGAAGGTGCTTATGAAGGAAGACGTGGTCTCGATAAACATGACACAACAAACCATCTTCGTTGCATCAGCAAGCGAGGACAGGGCTGTGAAGTACCAAGACGCCAAGAAACTGACAATCAGAGGGAAGACGGTGAAAGTAAACGACCATGCACCGATGCCGGACGGCGCGGGCAAGGGGGTCATACACGGAATTCCTATGAGCATGAGTATGGAGCTAATCAGGGAAACATTGGACTGTGACGCGAACCCGCCGATATTGGGCGTACGGAGACTCGGGGACTCCGGCTCCCTGCTGATTCTCTTCGAGGGAAGCGAGGTGCCTTGGCGGGTGAAGTGTCTGGGATCTTTCAAGAAATATTGGTTGTACAAGAAGAAGCTAGAAGTGTGCGTGACATGCGGCCTACTGGGACACAGAGCTGATGTATGCCCAGACCCGAAAAAACTGAAGTGCCGAGGCTGCGGCAAGGAGAATCCGGAGCAGGGACACACGTGCATCCCCCTATGCCAGCTGTGCGGGGGAGTCCACATGCTGGGCGACAGCAAGTGTAGGAAGATGTATAGGAAGCCGTTCGTGGTGACGAAAGACGCAACTAGACGAGAAGATGGGAAAGACGGAGCAGCGCAGGCCAAGGACGGGCCCAACGGAAGGTCCAGATCCGGGACGCCCTCGAGATCCGAGTCCGGGGCGAGACTCACGGACAAGAAGGAGTTCCCGAGCCTGCCGTCCAGGGAGGACCCGAGACTACCCAAGACGGGGCCCGAGAAAGCTGTAAGCTTCGCGAGCAAGGTCACCCAGGCTAACCCAGAAACAGTAGCGCTGAGGAAGGAAAATGCAGAGTTGAAAGCGAAGATAGGGAAACAAGAGGCAGAATTAAAGAGGCAAGGAACGGAAATTACGGAGCTGAGGAAAATGATAGAAGAATTAGTAAACAATAAGCCGAGGTCGGTGGCGCCTCCCACGCAAGCGGCAGCGCGAAAATTGCCGGAGGCGAAACCGGAGATAGAAGAAGCAGACGACAAAATGGATACGGAGGTGGTTAGACCCACTTCGATAAAGCGAAAGGCGCCCGAGACCGACCCCCTTGTGACGCTGGAGAGGAAGCTAACGAGTAAATTTGGAAGCAACATTGATAGGCTGGAAACGCAGATGCAGGAAGTGAATGTAAGGTTAAACGCTCTAGGGGACATTAAGGGTTCAATGGACAAGATCCTAGCGGCATTAAACGGCCTCACTGAGAGGATGGCGAATATGGAGAGTGTAGTTTTTTCCAACAATGGACAGGAATCAAAGTAAGAAAGAGAACGCCACCATTTGGCAATGGAATTGCCGAGGGTACCGACGGAAGCGAGCGCTATTACAGCACCACGTGCAACATGTAGAAGACAAACCAATTGCTATAGCGCTGCAGGAAACTGGGGGAAATCAGGTAAAACTGGCCGGATACCAAAGTTTCTATAGCGATAGGGGTGAAAAATGCAGAGTGGCCACGCTGGTGAAAAGGAATATAGCAACCCTAGAGCACGAAGTGAGTACGGGGGACATAGAAGCGGTAATGCTAGAAATGATTACGGGACGCAAGAGAGCAAAAAGCATATTTCTGCTTAACATCTACAGCAACCCGAAGCAGAAGAAAATGAAATTCGGAACGATATTTAGAAAAGCCATCAAACTGGCCGGCCAGAGCCCGTTGGTGATCGTGGGGGACTTTAACGCGGCACACCAGGAATGGGGGTACGCGAGGCAAGATCCGAAGGGCAGACATCTCCTTGAGGAGTCCCAAAATCTCGGACTTACCTTGCATACCGACCCATGTGCGCCCACTAGAGTAGGTAGCAGTGTAAGTAGAGACACCGCGCCGGACCTCACCTTCAGTAAAAATGCAGGCAGGGTAGAATGGGCAAACACCAGAGAAAATCTGGGTAGTGACCACTTCATCGTAGCTACGAAGCTGGGAGAAGGAATCAAGCTACGGAAACTCAAACAGGCGAGAATAGTGGAGTGGGACAAATTCCGGGAGATTCGCAGAAGCCACAAAGCTAAGGAAATTGGAGACATAGGAGACTGGGCAAAACAGCTGAGGGAAGATGCCAGGGACGCGGAAGCAGTAGCTGAAGGGGAAGATGCACCGGAGATAATGGATAGCAAGCTAATGAGCATGTGGAAGGAGAAGGAAAGGCTCGAGAAGAGACTCAAGTCTCAAAAATGGAACAGAAATTTAAGGCGTTCATTAGCCAGACACACCAAGGAAATGGAAACGTATGCTATTAAACTAAACGAGCAAAATTGGTACGGCAGGTGCGACGAAATGGAAAGGGGCATGAGCCTAGCAAAGACGTGGAATATATTGCGGCATCTCCTCGACCCGGGAAAATCTAAACAGGCAGCGAGCGCTAACCAAGTGAAAGCGAGACACGCTTTCCAGGGGACGGACAAACAGCTGGTGGACAGGCTCAGTGACATTTACATAGGGGACGCGACAGAAGTACGACAGGCAGAATATGGAGGAGCGGAAAATGAAGATCTAGACGCGGACATTACGGCAGCGGAGATCAGAGCAGCTATCGCTGAGTTAAAAACTCGCTCGGCCCCTGGCCCGGATAAAATATCCAATGTCATGCTCAGGAATCTAGACAATGACTCGATAGATGCAATTGCGCGGTACATGAACAAAGTATGGACGGAAGGTAAATTGCCAGAGGAATGGAAGCAGGCAGAGGTTGTTCTCATCCCCAAGCCGGGAAAAGAACCAAAATTGGAAAACCTAAGACCGATCTCGCTGACGTCTTGCGTGGGGAAACTCATGGAGCACGTAGTGCAAACGAGGTTAACGAGATACATGGAAGATGGAAACCTATGGCCGCACGAGATGGTGGGCTTTAGACCTAAGCTCAGCACGCAGGATGTAATGCTCAGACTCAAACATGACATTGTAGACAAGAAAGGATTAGATGCCAAGGTGATCCTAGGTCTTGACCTCACGAAGGCCTTCGACAGCGTCCGACACGAGGCGGTGCTCAGAGGTCTGGAGGAGGTAAACGTGGGCAAGAGAACATACGACTACATCAAGGACTTTCTCCAAGGGAAGAAGGCGGTGATTAAATTCCACGACGCAGAGTCCCCCGGCATAAGGCTTGTGTGTGTCCCTGTGTCTTTCTTCGTGGTTCGTCATTTGATTGCGCATCCTTTACCTTCACAACATCATGTACCAACTAGGCCCTACCCAAGTTTTGATGGGCAGCAAAGGTACCCCGCAAGGCGCCGTACTGTTCCCCTTCTTATTCAACATAGCGATGAGAGGTCTCCCGGCCATGCTGAACAAGATCCCTGATCTAAAATTCAGCATGTACGCGGACGACATAGACATGTGGATGAATAACGGAAGCGACGCGGAAATTGAGTGGAGCCTTCAAAGGGCAGCAGACGTAGTGGTGAAGTACGCGGCCGAAAGAGGCCTGGCGTGCTCACCGCAGAAGTCGGAGCTCTTCGTGTACAATAGCGACAGCAGGAACAAGAGAGACGTAGAAATTAAAGTGGTGGTGGGAGGCCTGGAGGTGCCCAGGGTCGAGGAAATGAGAATCCTAGGCATGTTTATCAACAAGAAAGGCAACAACACCAATACCATAAAGAAATTAGCCACATATGCAGACCAAGTGGTAGGCATATTCAGGAGGGTAGCGGTAAAAGGGCGAGGACTAAAAGAAAGGAATCTCCTGAGAATGTCGCAGGCGTACGTAATAAGTCGGATCTGCTACGCGACGCCGTACCTAAACATGAACAAGGCAGAAATAGAGAAGGTAGACAGAATATTGAGGAAATGCGCCAAGCGAGCTCTGAGACTTCCAATATCTACGTCGACGGAGCGGCTTGAAAAAATGGGGGTACACAACAGATGAGTTGAGCTGGCAGAGGGGGTGAGGATATCCCAATTAGAACGGCTCGGCCAGTCTGAAACGGGCAGGACAATACTCGAATGGGTAGGAATCCGGCCACAAAGTAGCGCGCACAAGATGGTAAACATCCCGGCAGGAATCAGGGCCAAGATATGCGTCCCACCTATGCCGCGGAACATGCACCCCGTGTATAACAAGGAAAGGCAAGAACATAGGGCTAAGGCCTACGAGAGGAAGATGAAGGAGCGACCGACAGGCCAGGTGGCGTACGTAGACGCGGCGTGCGGACAGCACGGGGCGGCTGTATCCGCTGTGGTCGACGGGGCAGGAGTACCAACGGTAGCGGCTTCGAGCCGCACGAGAGATGCCAATGCGGCGGAAGAGTTGGCGATAGCGCTCGCTTGCGTCGGTACCAAGGCCATGACGATTTTAAGTGACAGCAAAACTGCAGTAAGAAACTTCGCGAAAGGAAGAATCTCGGAAGAGGCCAAACACGTCCTCGAGGCGAGGCCGATAGAACGTAGCATAGAGATAATATGGATCCCAGCGCATGAGTCTATTGCAGGAAATGAGGCTGCACACGAGCTTGCCCGAGCTCTATATCACCGGGCGGCCGCAGAGCAGCCCTCCCGCATAGACATGAAAGATAGCCTAATTTCATACCACGAGATCACGGAACATTATAAACTGAGCAGGAGGGTCTATCCGCCACCCGACCGTTCCCTCGCAAAAGAGGAGGCAATTGCGTGGAGAAGATTGCAAGGGGGGAATCATATAAGCCCCTTCTGGGTACACATAACAATCTCCAAAGAGGAGAAAGACCAATATTGTATAACGTGCGGGGAGAGGGGCACTCTCGACCATGTCATATGGGAATGTGCTGGAAGCCCGGGCGCCGAGCAAAAGATAGAAGATAGAGAAGCCTGGGAGACCTTGCTGCGGAGCGAGGACCCCGCTAAGCAGCAACAAGCCATCCGCCTGGCGGCTGAGGACGTGAAGAGACAATGTGTCTTCACCAGACCTTAGTTTGCGAGGCTCCTAAGTAGGGCTCCCTTAGGCCTGCGTGCCGGGGGGGTCCAAAAAGGAGTCTCATTTCGGTGGAAATAAACGTTTTGATGATGATGATGAAACCAATATAATAATTTTATCACATCGCTGAAACCCGGGGAGTGCGGCTAGAAGTGCTTTCGCACTATAAAGGAAGAGCAATAGAGTTTCCGTTCTTCCTCGTTATGGTGAATTTCTATGTACTATGAGAAAAAAAGAAGTGGAAGTTGGTTTTGAGGAAAGGAATAGCGCAGTAACTGTTTCACTTCTCAGTGGATACCTGAACCGCGATGTAAGGGAAGGGGCGAAGGTGGGAGTGAAAGAGAAAGAGGAACCCGCTAGCTTCGAAAGCGCTGCTGCCATGACTCCAAGGCAACAACATCAACCTGATGTTTGATGATGATGTTGAAATAACCATTTGCACCCGTCAAGGAATCAGAGGGCGATGAAGAGGAGTCTTGACCGTCTTCATCTTCCCCCCCCCCCCCCCCCCCCCCCCCCCTTTAGCTGGCTGGGATCCCTTGGGATTCAGCGGTGTCCAGGGCCAGACGAATGACTTCTTTTTGGTCTTCTTTCTGGCTGAACATTCTGAACATGGGGATTTCAAACGCACTAGAAGAGCTCATTGAGGTTACCAGAGCAGTTCAACATCAACTACTCCTACACAGCCGATCGGGGCTAAAAACGTTGGCAGAGGCTTAGCTCGGCTATGCTAGAATATACGTAGCGTGAGCAAACGCCCGGCGTCTATAAAGCGGCAAATATACTATTCATTAACACATTCCCGTTTAAGCTACTGTTCCCTTGTATGGTTAACGACGACACAGACAAATCGAGATTCCCTCCTTGCAGTTCAAAAGCGGGCATTACGAGCTATTGGGAAAATACAGTTATTGCGCAGCTGCCGGCCTTTGTTTAGGTCTTATAGAATACTAGAAATAAGTAAACTGCACACATACAAACTGTCTCGAAATATTACGCCAGTACAAACTAGACTAAATAACCTTCGAAACCACCTATCACACTAAACTTAGCACATGCGAACTTCGGAAACAATGTATGGAATCACCTCATGTACGCACAAATTATGGTTTTCAGAGGTTAGGATGGCCAATTCCTGACTTGATTAATCAATACCCTATTATTCTGGATACTGCGCGCAGCACCCCCTCTATACGTAAATACAAAATGTTAATTAAAACAATGCTCATAAATGAACCTTAAAGATGAAAACTAAACGTATACCTATCACTTGTGTATGTTTTGTAACTATTCGAATTGTGGTTAAAGTATGCGGTTTGTTTTTCCGCCGAAAGCCAGTGTTTTGTAAGGATGTCTTCATATATTGTGTAAAAATAATGAATGTGTGTTCTATTATGTAATGCTCTTCTTGATTTTTGTAGCCAGTGGTGCCGCCTGTCATCCGGGTGGCGTGGCCTCGTCAGGCAATGTATGCCTTTTGCCACGTCACCGTGGACAACCTCTCCGTTGTCTGAAATAAATTCTGAATGAATGAATGAATGAATGAATGAATATATACCCCCACAAATACCTCTGCGCATGCGCACAATGAGAAGCGCGCTATCAAGAGGCTCCGGCGCAGCGTCAGACTTGGCTACTGCGCAACGGAGGATGCACAGCTGGGCGCGCGCCAGTGCTAGTACGTCTGCCGTGGCTATGACGTCACTCATCTGGAATGCGAGAATCTGCGAGGCGGCGGAGGAGCGCGCTGTGGCAGCGGCTCTGGTGAGCCAACTGTGCGCCGTGTGACGTCAGTGCTCCTCGCGCATGCGCAGCACGGCTCTCCAGCAGCCACGCGAAACTGCTCAACCTCGGTCAGTGTAGCTCATGCTACAAAATACTAGAAAAGTTAGGCTTTGAACACGAGCGAGGCTCAAACACACGAAGAATATCCGAACAGACAAGGAACAAAATCAGAATCCGATCAGTCTCACGGAACATGCACCCAGTACACCATGAGGGTAAACGAATGGACAGAGCGAAAGCTCTACACAAAAAACCAGCAGACAGGACGAGGTTTACACGGACGCGGCGGAATACGAACGAACGGGTTACGCAGCCCTAGCAACCCGGGAGGGCAGAGACCGAGTCTCGGCACGCAACATCCGACAGAGAGACGCAACAGCGCCAGAGGAGGTAGCCATTGCGCTGGCCCTAACCCAATAGAACGTCGGAGTGATTATAACCGATTCCAAATCGGCTATCCGAAACTACAACGCAGGCAAGGTGTCTGCAGAAGCAGTCAAAATTCTGGCTGCCGGCCCGACCCCATCAGAGGCAATTAACCTAATATGGACTCCCGCCCACGAGGGCCTGCGAGGAAACGAGATAGCGCATGCATTGGCCCAAGGACTCACAGTACGGGATCGCAGTGCGGTCTCGTGGAGCAGAGAGCCCCTTCAGACGGGCGAGGAGCTGAACATGTACCGAGATATTAAAGCGAAAGCCTCTAATGCCTCATCGTTGTCTACAGAAGGTTGGCAGCAGAGGTGTCACGCTTTTCGGTTGGTTGAAATGGTTATGACGTCAGAGTGCGCGGATTCGAATTAATGAGGTCACCCACGGATGCCTGACGCCCCCTTTTGGAGTGCACGACAACTAATAAACTAGTCCCGCTAAATAAATCCCCTCCCCACCCCAACTCCTTTTCCCCCCTCTTTTTTTCCCTCTCCCCATTCTTTTTTTTGCACGCGTGAATGCACCATATATATTCTGTCGCGAAAGCAATTAATTCAATTGATATAATTTGCGCTCTTTCTGTCTTCTGCTCTTTCCTGTGAATGTTTGTTCGTGTGCGCAACGCCATCCCAAGAAAGCTATGCACCAACTCGCCCAGCAAGAAGTTCTTTTACATCACCGAGAAAAGAAGCACAAGAGTATGATAAAGTTTTCACTTCCTTCTTTCACACCCTCCTTTATCCCTTTCCTTACGGTGCGGTTCGGACGTCCGCCGAGATATGGATGGATGGATGGAAAAAAAAAACTTTATTGTTAATAAATTGGTGTTCTTGACCCTTATGGGTCACTGGGCGCCGTGGTTGATCCTTGGTACAGGATGCCGCACTTGACTGCTGCCATCGTGGCTCGGCGCACAAGGAATCGTTGCGCTTCCTCGTCCTCGCTGGCCAGCAAGTGCTCCCACTGCATCGCACTCGGGTTGTTTATTCTTGGCTCTAAGTCTGCCTTAGGGCAGGTCCATGTGATATGTTCTAGTGTAGGTTTACCCTGACACCACGGACATTCGTCTGCATATTGTGTAGGGAAAATCTTGTGTAGTTTGTGCAGGTGTGGGTAGGTACCGGTTTGTAGTCTGCGCCAGTATACCGCCTCCTCTTTGGTGAGCCTTTTGTGTGGGGCTGGGTAGCGTTTCCGCTGAGTAATGATCGAGTATATCTGAGTACGTGGGGGTAACTGGGTCAAAGGTGCCTGTGGTGCAAAGTGCTGAGTCGGTTGACGTACCCTCGAGCTAACTCGTCTGCTGCCACGTTGCCCCTCATCCCCTCATGTCCGGGAACCCACACTATACTATGTTTAGTGTTTTTGTGTCTTCTCGTCGTGTGTAGAATATGATTGGCGATGCTGTCGATCCTGCCTCTTGTGTAGTTTCTACATGCTTGTTTGGAGTCCGTCACTATATAGTGAGGTTGTGTCCTGTTGCGTTGCCGTGCGATATTGCCAGAGCAATGGCGGCTTCTTCAGCTGCTTCTATGTACAGTCAGGCCGGAATGAAACGCGAACAGAGCATGTCAAGAAAACAAAATATTTTACTTGCCTGCTTTCAGCTGAAGTGTACAACTAGCCTGATTCATGTGTCTGGGTAAAGGGCCTACTGAAAGGCATAATCGAAAATAGGTATTAAAGGAATATCTCGCTGCAAAGCAGAAATGTATGACATATGCGTGTTCGCGTTTCATTCCGGCCTGACTGTACATTCCAAGTACCCTGACTTCCGTTTTCTCAGGTATTGTCTCGTTTCCGAGTTTCAGGGTGATTTGGGAGTTGTATTTTCGTGTACCTTTTTTGATTCTTACGTATTCTGATTTTTCTGCTGAGCACGATAATCCTCTGGCCCTGGCGTATTGTTCAGTATGGTGGATCGCTCTTTGTAGCCGCTCTTGTTTAACTGCTAGGGAGCCTGTGGTTGTCCATATTGTTATTTCATCTGCATACATTGCGTAGCTGATGTCTTCTATTTCGTCCAGTACTTTCGTGAGTCCTATCATCGCTATGTTGAATAGTAGCGGTGATATTACTGAGCCTTGCGGGGTACCCTTGTTTGGCACCGTGAGGCTGTGAGACAGTTACTGCGTCATTTCCTTTCCTCAAAACAAAGACCACCAAAGTAAGGGCGCACGTGATCTTGAAGTGGACGAAGAAGAGTCTCGATGATGGAGAAGAAGAACAACGTGCAGCCATAGAGAAAGAGAGGACACTCTCATAGACCTTAGCGACCCAATCGATTGTAGCGCACCTAGCGGTTGGTGAGAGCAACAGGCCCAGACTTCCTGTTTCGGTTTCACTGGCGCGAATTTCGAATTGCTTGCGCGTTACCCACGTTTGGTTGTGGCTGGAGGTGGACAGATTGTCTCGCTTAATCCCTTGTGCGAATTGCGTCGTACCTAAATTATTTGACTAAGTTGTACAGACAACAGAACTATAAAACAGGCAGCTTTGGATTCACAAATCAACAAGGGTTCTGTCTGGCGGGCTTGCCTCCTGTTCGGAGCAAGTGGTAATTCAACATGCAGTATTTAATAAACAGAAGGAGTGTCGAGGAAACTCTTTATTCCAGGGCAGTATAAGCCATGAGCACATAAAGGCTGCACACGAACCGAGGCCAGCATGGTAAAGAAAGGTTATCTGAACGAACAAACGTAGCGTTTAAACAGGACACAGAGAGACGAGGACAGGACGGGGCTACATCCCGTCCTGTCCTCATCTTTCTGTGTCCTGTTTAAACGCTACGTTTGTTCGTTCAGATTATGTATGACCAACTGGCCCCACAGTGTACTCTGTTAAACAGAACGGTTAGATGGAAATACAACCCCGTTCCTTAATATGAGCAAATCTGAAAGTATTAACAGAGAAGACAGAAGACAGAGATAGGTAGTCACGGTAGACACCAGACACGGCCAGCTTTGTGAGCCTTGTGTGGCCAGGATCCATGAAATCTTTTGCAGTGAAATGGTCACTGCAAATCCTGTATGTGGCATAGAGTAGGCTGTCCGGCTTTCTCACACGGTCGTCTCTTCCAGTGTACTGCACCCATGCTGTCATCCTGCAACGGCGATGATGTACCTAGCGTAAGCGTAATTGCTTGGATAATATTCTTGCACTTCCTACCACAAGATGTTTGTACCAGAGGCAGTTAATATAGCCACACTTTAAGGAATAAAAATTGTGGGGTCCGCAGCAAACTTATGACAGGCACTGACCAAAAAGCATAATTTTGCTTTCTTGGGGGGGTCTTGAACTTACACCTACGCCGATTGAAATAATACGTATCAGACAAAGCCAATATTGTTGAGAGCCCTGCTTACATATCCTTTTTGCCGCCTTTTTTACGGCTTAACTAAAATAAAAAAAAAAATGTTTAGTCGCTCCGCCACTGCAAGCATTCCGAAATAATCGCTACAATATTTACTAACCCGTAGTGGTAATAATTTACACTACTTTAAAACTGAAATGAAGAAGCCGTTTTGCCCAAGCCTTCCTATTATGAAGCAAGCGCTATAAATGTGAATAAACAATTTTTGTTTTCACCCTTACTGCGCAAATAGTAAGCGTAAAGGAATCGAAAACATAAGAAAACTCAACGCACCTGCTGTCCCGTGCTATACGGAAGAAACTAGTTCCTGGCTTCTTGTGCGTTGTGCCATTGTTCTGGCACCACGACACAGAGCAGTAGCTGCCGTAGGAAGGGCCACCGGACAGCATGGCAGCGTGTTCTGAAGGATGTTAATGCATGCATGTGTTATTCTCAATAATCAGAACAATATAGCGTCATAACTACGCTAAAAAATTGCTTTCAGTGCAACAGCAAATCGCGCCACAATACAATATCGCTCCCACAGAAATACACGCAGTACATATTGAGTCTAAATAGGAGTTGAATGCAGGCGCAGCTAACATATAGCCGAAACGTACAAATACGAGCCCTTGCAGGATCTGAAATACGCGCCACGCCGCGCCTGCGCAAGGATACGGGAATACGGCGTGCAATGCGCAATGCGCTTCACCGCGAGAAAAACAATATAATCATATTTGTCACAGTAATAAGGCCCAAGGTTTCAAGACTGCGCAGCAGTTTGGCCTAAAACTGCATCGCGCAATGAGTCTATGCTGTGTTCATTCGTGCTATGCCTCCCTCATACCACTCGCTTACTTTTGTAAACAAACTACCCACACGGCCACCGCGCGTCTTACGCCGCATGTTAACAGCTCACTGCGACGTAAAAACTCAACATTTACTCGTGCTGACTCTTTATATCAGCGTTTTCAAGCATCATTTCTGTAAGAAATGTGTCTCACCTGCTGTCCAACACGACAGGAGTCGCTTCTGCAGCACACAACACCGACGCATCCTACGCCCACAATCACGTGCAAATGACAGTGCAGACGACGGTCGAAAAAAAACAAACTTCGAAACCTTTTTCAATAAATTGCATCTTCGTATATGTTTTAAAATAGTGGCTTTGAAGCGTAACATAATTATTTAGCAATAAAAAGTTTGTGTGCTTTAATATAAGAACATTTATTTTCACGTTTGCGTTCTCTGGCGTTCGGTGAGAATACCCACTGATCTCCACTAGGTGGAGATCAGTAAGAAGGACATCATCATCACCAGACGCGTGTGTAGTCGTGACGTACTTCCTGAGGCCAGCTTCTTCCGAGTGTCCTCCATTTTTTCTTTCTCTGTGGTGCAGCGTTCTGTTCTGGACTTGCCCACGCGTTATCGTTGGACGATCGGAACCGACCGCCTCGGGCCATCATCTTACCGGAAATATTCCGCGGAAAAGAGCTTCTACCTCTCGCAGGAGCACCTGTACCGTCGTGGGCTTTCGTCTGTCTGGCACAGTGAGTATTGCTTACTTATGGCGAGCTCAATTTCGTGCCCATGGTGTCCACGGAGCAATGCAATCCAGGTGAAATGCAAAAGTTACAGCTGCGTACCTGAAAGGTACGACGAGTGACCAGTTTGCTGGATCGCGAAGTGATTAATGCGGGGATGACGTCGCGTTTGCTGGAGCGACCATCTGAAGAGTTACAACGGGGTCCTTTGTGGTTTGAGACACGTGTAGGCCTAGACTGAGGGAATTTGAGGTTTGAGACACGTGTAGGCCTAGACTCAGGGACTTTGAGGTTTGAGACACGTGTAGGCATAGACTCAGGGACTTTGAGGCGTACCGCATTTTCAAGCAGTCTTCTGAAAGCATTCAACGCCCGCTTGACCCTTTACAAGTTCGTGATGAATTTTAATGGTTTGGTTTGGTTTATTGGGGTTTAACGTCCCAAAGCAATTCAGGCTATGAGAGACGCCGTAGTGAAGTGCTCCGGTAATTTCGAATATCTGGAGTTCTTTAACGTGCACGCACAGTACGCGGGGCTTTAGAATGTAATTTTGAAGGCGGTGAGGACGACCCGTTCGTAGAATTTGCTTCAGCAAGACGTTAAGGAAAATGGGCGTAGTGCATCCAATGTAGGCTTCTTGCCTGATTATGGTTTGGGAATGGTGATTAATGTCAGCGTGTCGTCAACCCTGGGGCACTACTCCGTTGTTCCACAGGTCAATGTTGAGGTAATCCGTGATATGAACCCAACTGAAGTTACGAATGATTGCATTCGTTATCTTGTCTGCTCCGGATGCAGTGTTTCGCTGCGGGGCGTGAACTGCCGCTCGTACAGTCGCGAGCAAAAAATATTAGCACAGATCACTGGCGATTAGAATTCGTATATCTCACCACGTGGCGCTGCGGTACGCAGACCTGCCTAACGGGCCGTTTCCATGTTTGCAGCCTAGGGGGGGATGGCAGGAAGTAAGCTTTATCAAGCGTGCACCGCCAGAGCGTTGAAGTGCCGACCCTACGTGACTGTGCTTGCAGCATTTATTTTCGCTCGGTTATCATGAGCAAAGATGGCTTCTTTTTATTACGGTTTTTTATGTCCGCGATGGTTTGTCAAAAGGAACTCGCGGGAAGAATAGATGATAGCGCTGCTTTTAGCCAGTAATTTTGCTGTCCGTGGCCGTCCGCTGAACCCCCCTAATACTGTAGAATGGGAACGGCCCGGCACTCTCGTTATCAGCCTCTTCGCCACCCGCAGCGCCACGCGTTGTCATTCCGGCGCTCTGGTGTTCCGTCATCTGTGCTAATCTTTTTTACCCGCGGCTGTACCTTTGCCACTGTAATAGGGGCGCCCAGCGAGGGGTTGCTGTGGCTGGTGTAACGAAGTGTACAGGGAGGGATGACAGTGTCGCCTACATAGAGCGTCCACAGAGCTACCGTCTGCGCCTCTTCCGTGCCAGGGAATTGATTTGAAAGCGTTTGAAGCGTTCGGTTTGTAGCCGTTTGGTTTTATCGGGTTCAGTCATACTACGGAGGATTGTTCACGTCTGGGCGGTGCTGAGAATGCCCTTCGGGAATGAACAGACCTGGGCCCAATTTTGCATTGCCAACTGCGTCGAGCATTCTTGGGCTTCCTCCGTGATAGAGGCTATGCGAGGTTTGAGTTCTATTGAGACATTTACGTTTCCATCGGTTAATGAGTTTTTCTCTACGTTGCCATAACTGGACGAGATGGCGATCTTACCTGCCGCTGCGCTGTTCGCTGGATCACTTGAGTGTGGGTGGCTGCGTGTGCTTCCCTCAAGTGTTATTTCCATTCTCTGATGTTGGCGATCCCTCCTTTGAAGGGGGGGGGGGGGGGGGCTTTTTCGTAAAATGTCCCAATTTGTGATTTTAAGGCGGAAGCCTTTAATGCCTCATCGTTGTAAGCAGAAGTTGTCGAGAGAAATGTCACGCTTTTCAATTGGTCCAAATGGTCGTGACGTCACTGTGCGCGAATTTCAAGCGGGGCCAATTGTACTTTGGCTAGTAACCATGCAACAAATTGAAGGGGTGGTATAGTGATGTTCCAAATAAGTGGGACTGTGTTTAGTTAATTCGTTAATTAACCAATTAGCCTAACTTCTTGTCAGTCCAGAAAAATAAACAAACCGAGAAGGAAATTGGTCGAGTTGGGGAATCCAACCAGGGTCTCCGCATTGCGAGACGAGCACGCTAACCACTCCACCATGTCAGCTCGATGATTTGGAATGAACAAAGGCGCGTCCAGTGAATACGGTGTCTTCGTTCACTCCCATCTCCCTCCCTTCTCTTACGGCGAGGTTCAGGTGTCCACCGAGTTATGCGAGATAGATACACTTCCTTTCCTCAAAAACCAATTTACCGACGCGCAAGGCATAGAGCCGAACGTTCGATGGTGTTCTGTGGACTCCCTGGCAGCGTTGCACGCTGCCGCGTTCCACTCTTAGAGGCGAAGCTTAACATCTTAACAACACATCATTGACACAAGGAGCAACACCGCGCTTAAGGCTTTCGCCTTTTTAGTATCTCCGAGTGTTCTCCTGTGCTTGGGCGTGGAGGTGGCTGTTCTGAGGATATAGTGGTCGCCGCCTAACGCCTCGTCTAGATGTGTCCAGGTGACCTTGTGGACATTCTTCGCAAAGGAGAGATACGATTAGGTGTCTCCAAAAACGCTATTGCCGATGCGGGTCAGTGTAGCGAGGTGTGTGGCCAGGCCGGGACCTTCCCTGTATGTTGCTTCTAAGATTGAAGAACCTTGCGGGGTGTCTGTGTCATAGCCCCGAGCCAGGTGAGGTGCGTTCATGTCCTTTACGATAACAAGTTGATTGTTGCCCGCTTTCACTGAGCATTCTTGAATGATTTTGTCAAAATGCGCAATGGTCGGTAGAGGTTGGCAATGAAGGTGCGGTTCTTGCCTCTTTTCAAAGGGAGGATCTTCAATATTATGTGTTCAATTTCGGTGACTGTGGTCGAAATGGTTATTGAGGCTATGGGGTTAGCTATATGTACAGCGCAACTCGTGGATAGGCCGGATCGTATATTCGGTAGTATCCTCTCATAGGAGGAGGGTGAGCTCCTGTCTCCTGGATGCAGATCACGTCCGGTGGTAGAAGGTGGTGCTGAATGAAAAGTTGTAATGAGGAAATTTTCTTCGGGAGGGAACGGCAGTTGCACTGCCATGTTTCCAGCTGATGGCGGGTGTTGCGTGAGCTATTAGATGACGCTGGCATCGCGACTGCCATCGGCGTCGCTGACATCATTAGCGCTGTTCGTGCGTCTGCAGGGTTTGACACGAGAGTTATCCGAGCTGTTTTCTCGCTTGTTGGACTCGCGTGTCGGTCGCATGAACCCGCGCTTCAACTGCGTGCACCCGCGAGCTAAGTGCCTGAATAGCCGCGTATATGCTGGCAAGGGTAATGGTTTCAGGGGGTGGTGCCTCCGGCTGGGGTGTGCGGGGTGGGAAACCTGCAATGGTCGTGCGAGTGGCCTATGGGGAGTTTGTGATGTTGGTTGCTGGGGTTGCCTTTCTTGGGGCTGGAGGCACCGTGTGAGGTCCTCAACCTAATTGTTTGTTTTCCTATTCTGGCTGGGATTGGGAGGACTAGAATTTAAGCGGTGGGAGGAACCCAAGGTTGGCCAGCTCACCTGATCGTTAATTTTTGAGGGTGGCTGCGGCGATGGTTTCTTCTGTGCTTTTTGATCTTCTTGAGGGCGTTGGATTGGTGGGAGCCTGTATTATGCTCCTCCTGACAGTTGCGGCCTTTCGAGCGGGACCAGGATCGAGACCTTGACCTGGATGGGGAGGAGCTGTCCTGGTTCGAGCTGAACCGTCGAACGCGGTGGTTCGGTTGCCCGTTTCTCCTGCTGAGGCGTGGGGGGTGTTCTGTACGGCCGTCTGTTTCTTTTCCCGTGTCACTTGGAGGAGGGGTTCGGTGAGAGTCCGGTCGGAGTCGTTTTCGGCTTTCTCGTGCTCTAATGACGTCACCAATTCTCCGCAGGCTGCACATCGCGGGGAGCGGCTGTGCGGTTCTTCCGGGTCGCGGACGCCACAAATGTGACATATCTGTATTTTGGGCGTTGGGCATACGTCCGAGTGGTGGCCGAGGCTATGGCACACCTGGCAGGCTTAAAGCGCGGGTTTGTAGGGAAAGCACATCTTTTCGCCACCGTAGTAATAAACCCAGGAGGGGGGGGGGGGGAGCTGAATGTTATCACCGCAGTTTACGAATTGCCGAGCATGCGGGCTTGGATTTCTACTTCCTGAGTGCGAACTCGTAGGTCGGCCATTAGTTCTCCGGGTCGGGTGTTGGGATCAATGCTCTGTATTACCCCTCGCGAAACTCCCTCTACGGCTGTCACGTAGATGTTCACCAGGTAGTTCACGCCAGCTAGCGTGATTTGAATGGTTTTGCGCAGTATATCTCTCTGCAACCGCTTCGACGGGAATCTGAGAATAATGATGTTAGAGACTGGATGGAGGCGTACCACGTACTTTGAGTCTTCAGTGGTTCCGCCGCAAGCCTGGGACACCGCCCTGTTCACTTGGTGGTTTATGTAGTTCTTGACCTGGAGACCGTTCGTGGATGTGTTGAAGACAGGGTGTCGAACCGGCATTTTTTCGGGTTCGGTTCGGGTTCGGGTTCACGCCTTTCGGGTTCAGTTCCGGGTTCGGCTCTAGAGGGCCATTCCGTTCCGGTTCGAACCGGTTCGGACCGTCTCGAACCGGTTCAAACGGGTTCAAACGGGTTCAGGACAAAAAAAAATTAGAACGCAGATGGGTTTCAGTCAACCTTGCTATGCGTTTGCTTTTTGCTGGCACATCGGTATAAAAAATAAAAAAAAATGTAAAGATATGTTTACGCGGACATGAAACTGGGCTAGTTGGTAAGGGTTCATGCTTAAAGGGGTGGAGACACCAAATTTATGGTTCGCGCGTTCTTAGTTGCAAACGTTTCTTATGGCTCCAGGAAGCATGATACACACTCAAAGATTCATATATTCACAGTGAATAATTTATTATAGCATTTTTAGGTGAACGATTTTCGGTTTCGGTTTCGGAACGCCGAGTTGTACAGTGACGTCACAGAGGGGGAAGATCAACTGCTTCGCTTGGTCACGTGGGCCCACAAAAGTTGTGACGCACCTACTGCTGCATCGTCTGCTTTCCCACACACGTGCTGACCAGCGCATATGAAAACAAACAACTGCACGTCTAGTCCCAGCAGCTCGGATTCTGACAGATCTGATTCCAACGAGTGAGGACATCGACTTTTTTTTTGTTCGCACGCTAATATCGCCTTCGCGGGTTCGCGTGAGGATGCGAAACACTTTGCAAAATGCCAGTAAGCATCGCTGCGCCGCTCTACCCAAGCTGCGCCCACAACCGGTGTCACACTTCGCTGCCGTGCAGCAGTACCTGAGCGCTGCTTGGGATGGTGTACAAATATCACAAGAAAAGACAAGATCGCCTTGTTATCAGAACTGCCAGCTATACTCGAGCAGCGACAAAGCATGTCTGCTTATGTTGGGAGCTTTCGGCAACGGCACCGCTCGCGGGCGCTCCGGGCGACGAGCTCTGCTGCTGCCTGGCTGCCGTGGTCGTCGCTAGGCCTATAGCCTGTTTAGCAAGCGGCCGGCGCTTCGGAAGTCGCCTGCGCTATAATAAAAGGCCTACTTTTCACAAATAGCTGTAGTGTTAACAGAATCATCTCACAATAAAATAATAGTATGGTCAATCTCCTCGACATCTTCGGCAGCGGAGCTAGCGGGCGCCAGGCGAGCCGGACCCCGACGTCGCGCCAGCGGCAGCTGCTAGGCGCGGTTGTGAGAAATTTGCTCCTATCACAGTTGTTACCTCTACTAGCAGCTCAGTATTGGTCAGCGATCCTCAAAAATGACACTTTTTTCACATTTCTTGTCCAATGGTTTATTATTTACGTCAAGAACACTCTTTAGCTCGCTTTTATGACGTCGGCAGACGGTATCCAGGCTGACCTACCGGCCGGCAGACTCGGCGTACTTCACGTCCGCACAAGAAAATACAAACAGCCATGCCACCAGAAAGGATGCTTTCTAGATTCGAGATACGACAGCATGCATCTGTGCTACAAGTGGATCTTTCGGCAGCGACACTGCCTGCGGCAACGCCGGCCGACGACCTGCGCGCTGGTCCCAGACTGCCCTAGTCGTCGCTAGGCCTAGCTGCTTTCGATATCGACTCCGCAGCTGAGGGAGCTGAGGGACTGGCCAGCGCTCAGAAACGTGCTCCGCTCGGCACCCCTTTACTGTGAACTCGTCCCATAATAAAAGATATGCTCGATTTCCACGACGTCTTCAGCAACAGAGCTAGCAGACGGCAGGCGAACCGCACCAGGTAGCAGCAGCACAAAACCGGCTATGGGATGAAATTTGCTTGCATCGCAGTCATCACTTCTACCAGGAACTCGGTATTTGCCAACGATCGTCACAAACGATGCATTTTTGATATTCATATATCCCAGGGTTTGCTATGAACGTGAACAAACAATACTATCGCGTTCTTCAGATGCCGGCGTTCGGCACGAAGACTGGCGCAGGCCGCCCGGCTCCAAGGAGTGCGCCCTATGTCATCATGACGCTGCCGCTCTCCGCGCTCGCATTGGCTGCCGCTTCCCGTCGTTGTTGCCGCGAGCGGCCCGCCGTTGACATCTAGCAGGCCGGACGCAGGCAACGAGCTGCAATCGGACGTTGCGACGCTGCTCGCAACGGCGCGCCGCAAACCGAGCGAGTGGCGGTTAGCAGCAAACGCGGCTCGCTGGTGCGTCGACTGCGCTCACGCGGCTGTGCCCCGCTCAACGTACGTCACTGTATTTTGGTATGACGTCACTAAAACTTTATTTTTCTACACCCCTTGTGACGTCATGGTTGATGGCGCTAGCGAATGGGTCTAGGTCGTGAGAGTGAGCATTTAGGTAATCTTTGGAACCGAATTAAAATATTTTTTAAACGTTTGTTGCGTCCAACACCTGGCAGTGACTGCCCTTGCATACATAGGAATCCCATAGCAGGCTTTTTATAGCTTCAAAATTTGGTGTCTCCACCCCTTTAATGATGGGTTTCAAAGCGCGACAAGATGGAGACGAAAGGAAGAAACACACACGACAAGCGCTTTCCTTTCGTTTCCGTCTTGTCGCGCTTTGAAACCCATCATGAATGTTTACCAACTTGCCCAACTTTCTGCCCTCGTTCATGCTTAAGCAGCGCAGTAAACAGGACAAAAGGAAGACTGGAGACGGCACAGGCGCTGACTTACCACTGGTTATTACATTCTCAGAAAAGTAGATGAAGGCGCAGGCCACAGTGAACAATCCAAAAAACAGAAGAATGAAGATTAAAACTAAAAAACCATGCTGCGCATGCACATCATAGTCGAGTCATGACATCTTTTTCAACAAAATTCAAAGACTATCTTCCATAGCAGACGGCAGTCCCCTATATCCTGGACCTCACACAGTTGCCACGAAAGCCTGACTCCTTATCTACAGAATTGATGGATGGTGAAGCAACACGCTCATCTGCTTCCTTCCTGATCATAAAGGCCTCCGCCATTCCCTACAGATTCGATCAGGGTGATTAAACAGGAGACTTGTCTTTCTAAATGGGGAAATAGTGGGCATTTGTTCGAACATCACAGATGGGTGAAAAAAGTAGCGGTGTCGTACAACTTGGCTCTGCATTGCCGCGAGTGCCACGATTGCTTCCCTGAGTAGAGAAGACAAGTGTACTGTTTCATAACCCTGTTTGCATTTGTAGAGAGTTGGTCAAAGCCTTTACGTTCAGGAAGGAAGCAGATGAGTGCGTTGCTTCATCATCTGTCAATTTTGTAGATAAGGAGTCAGGCTTTCTTGGCATTTGTGTGAGGTCCAGGAGATAGGAGAGTGCCGTCTACTATGGAAGATAGCCTTCGAATTTCGTTGAAAAAGACATCATGACTCGACTGTGATGTGCATGCTATGTATGGTTTTTAAGTTTGAACTTTTGTTCTTCAGTTTTTTGGGTTGTTCCCTGTGCCCTGCGCCTTTATATACTTTTCCCCAAAAAATAACCAGTTGTTAGTCAGCGCTCGTGTCGTCTCCCGTCTTCCTTTTGTCGTGTTTACTGCGTTACTTAAGCATGAATACATTTTTAATACGAGATGTTCTCACTTTACCTATTTTATTTTATTGTACGCAGCAAAAAAATGTATTTACGGCAAGACCTGCAAAATGAAATGAACTCCAAATTAAAGAAAATCGGCTGTTTATTCGCTATAATCCACCTTATGAGGTGCAAGGCGAAAAGCCGGTGAGCAGTTTGGGAGACCCCGTCGCGCGAGTAATAGGTCTCCCCTGAAGCTTGAGTCAGTTTGGACTTTACAGTTCGCAGTGTACTTACAGGGCCCCAAAATTTCCGCCGCACGCGCCCTGTACGTTCCCGCGCACTACTGAAAAACGAAGATGTCATGTAGCAGCACCTTGTTAAGGTCCTAGTACACGGGCCTGGAAGGACTACTTCCCGACGTGTGTCATCGGGAAGCAAGATGCGATGTCAAGGTCGAAGAACGCGGGTCTGGGAGAAATTACCACCAGACGTGGGTCGTCGTTAAGCAAGGTACGGCGAAGGCTAAGCAGCGGGGGAAGCAGCCAGCACACATATGTCTCTTGGGTGGCTGAGAGTACCTGCTTTCTACTTTGCGACCGTTGCCCCAAGCCTGCCGTCATGGACCACACACGGGACCCAGGTGACAGCTGATTCCATTTACCGAGCCCTTCCCGGTCGGAGTACAGAACCATAAAGAAGGGGTTGAAGTTTTAGCAAAAACAGACCGCCTTTCCGAAGTCTCTTCAAGTGTCGCCGCCGCCGCCGCGGGGAGACCGATGTTATCTTCCCCAATTGCTGTGAGCATGCCGGGGGAACAAAGGGCTTCGTTGGCTGTGGCTCTTTGGCGTGCCAAGCGCCGCGACGAGCTGGCGGGCAAGGACAAAGGAGCACTTTCCGGCCTTTCATGACCTCTTCGTTACGGCCTCGAGCGGCGGATGCCATCTGAGGAACAACAGATGTCGGTGACCCGCGGGACTTTCAGCTGGCCAGAAACCACCACCTACCTCAGTCAACGCCTCGACGGCGGCCTTCTTTCCCTCGGAATCAACACGTGACAGGGGCGTGACCCTAAGTGCGGTGTTGTGTTTGTGCGCAGAGGTGAAAGTTATAGGCCCCTCCCACTCCGGCGTGGGCGTCCTCAACCTAGGGAATTTGCGGAGGAGCTGTTAAGGTCCTAGTACACGGGCCTGGAAGGACTACTTCCCGACGTGTGTCATCGGGAAGCAAGATGCGATGTCAAGGTCGAAGAACGCGGGTCTGGGAGAAATTACCACCAGACGTGGGTCGTCGTTAAGCAAGGTACGGCGAAGGCTAAGCAGCGGGGGAAGCAGCCAGCACACATATGTCTCTTGGGTGGCTGAGAGTACCTGCTTTCTACTTTGCGACCGTTGCCCCAAGCCTGCCGTCATGGACCACACACGGGACCCAGGTGACAGCTGATTCCATTTACCGAGCCCTTCCCGGTCGGAGTACAGAACCATAAAGAAGGGGTTGAAGTTTTAGCAAAAACAGACCGCCTTTCCGAAGTCTCTTCAAGTGTCGCCGCCGCCGCCGCGGGGAGACCGATGTTATCTTCCCCAATTGCTGTGAGCATGCCGGGGGAACAAAGGGCTTCGTTGGCTGTGGCTCTTTGGCGTGCCAAGCGCCGCGACGAGCTGGCGGGCAAGGACAAAGGAGCACTTTCCGGCCTTTCATGACCTCTTCGTTACGGCCTCGAGCGGCGGATGCCATCTGAGGAACAACAGATGTCGGTGACCCGCGGGACTTTCAGCTGGCCAGAAACCACCACCTACCTCAGTCAACGCCTCGACGGCGGCCTTCTTTCCCTCGGAATCAACACGTGACAGGGGCGTGACCCTAAGTGCGGTGTTGTGTTTGTGCGCAGAGGTGAAAGTTATAGGCCCCTCCCACTCCGGCGTGGGCGTCCTCAACCTAGGGAATTTGGGGACGAAGAAAGGTATAAAAGTCGACAACGAATGCGGCAGAATAGTCTCTCACTCAGGTCTCTCACTTCTCTTACGCTTGTAAATATGTGAATAAACCTTCTGTACAATTTCCTCCTAAATGGAGTTCGCCATCGTCCTTCCGAGTCGGGACCTGCTGCCCTGAACAAGCCCCCCCAACTCGCTGGGCCCCTCCGACCTCAACAACCTACATACAGAGAACTTTCCGTCGCCCCGAAACCGACTTGCCAGTCACCCCTCCTTTACTATAGCATGTTAAAAAAATGTGCGAGAATCCCTCCACCGCCCATCCGCCGCCCAACGAGAGCCTCGTGGGAACACTGGCTCTCCCTTACATCCAGAACTTACCAAATATTTTTTATTTAAATTACCTATTCGACATCACCTTTGTGACCCACGTTATATATACCGAGCCCCTATAGCTCAGTATCTTCAAAAACGCAGCTATTCGTGGGTTCTCACTATAATACAGTAAGAAATTACGACATTGGCTTATTATGATGACGTCAACCTCTTTTTTTCTCATAAAATAGTATGATAAAAAAAAAAAACACACGCTTGGAAGGGTTGAGAACGCTTTGTTTTTGCACGCACACAAATTGGCAACATCTTCGTTGCGACCTTGAGCTGCAACATTCTTGCAAGTGCAGCATTGTGCGAGGAAGTAGATGTACTTGCACTGCATAGAGTGTTTGTGACTTTTCCTGGGGCGCTATCAAAGGCAATCTTTGTGCCAACAGAATTTTTTCCGCCCTTGATAGAGTGATGAAGAGTGGTTAATCTGGCCTGAGCGATTTTTCCACCAACTTGTTTCAGCCATTTATTTTCAAAACTACAAACAATCCCTTTCTGGCAGCTGTGCTTAATAGCAGACTAAGTGCTCGCCTGTCTTTTCTGGACATGCTCGCGAGAAAACTTTGTGCTCATTCATTCGGTTTTCTCACTCTTCGCTTTTACTTACCTGTACGGCCTCTCCACAAGGCAGATGACAAATGTTGCGATCGGTGATTACTTCCTCTACCCGTGCACACACAGCCTTACCTAGACTTTCTTAATACTAGTGTATCATCAGCGGATGTACTGTGCAGCCCACTTTAATGGCCGCAGATATAACGAACGCTCGCTTATTAGGAGCGGGTGTGGTGCTCCTGTGAAAACATGCATAAGGGCAACGGAAATTCGTCGCAGACACAGCGAACAACTCTGGCCACACCACTCGCTTACAGCGAACGAGGTGGCGCGGCGAACTACCCCGAGGTTGTAGAGGTCGTCCTTCCGCTAAGCACGCAGATGAAATAGCGCCTCTCAACCTTCACGACACCGCCCCGGAAAGAACATGTCGACCCAGAAATGGAATTAAAAGGCAGCACTGGCGTGCGCAGCGCTAACCGGAAAGTCCGGCGTCCGGTAACACTGTAAACGGTAAAGTAAACACGGTAACGATATGCTGTAACTCTCTATTAAAATAGTAAGTAACGGCCGGCCAAACCCGCGTCGATGGCCTACGAGGGAGCATCGCGAATGGAAGAAGCGCGGTGCGCGTGAGAAAGAGGCATCGTCGAAAGCGAAGCTGCTGACCATGGTCGTGGATCAACTAACAGCAACGATTTCAGAATTTTGAAATCCTTGCTGGCCATGCCGGTCACGTGACATGCATGGCCTGCCCAGTCGTCTCCATTTTTTGCGCCGCTACTATATGCAGGCATTGTAATACAGCGGACAGTGCAACGGCTGCATTCTGCGCCACAACCACTGCGCTACTTCATCGCTGCATCAACCCCGGAAAGATAGAAGCTCGAAAACACGCGTGACCAGGCGCATGCAGATTTGTGCCAACGCTTCGTGGATCCATAGCCGACCAGATGTTTGCTCGGATAACGACGTTCCTGCGGACCACAAAATCGCAGAAGCCCCTGCTCTGACGGAGACGTTGAACACCAAGTGCGAGCTCTCCCTACTGCCAGGAATCTCAATTATGTGGCCGACCTGCCACCAGCTGCCTTGCACACTTCATCCATGATTAGTGATACCCCGTCCCTAAATTTGATAGTTGGCAGCAAGGTCTTGACGAGGATTAAATGACCGCCCTAGAATAGTCTGGAAAGAGCCGTGACAGGTCCTGCTTTGCACAAGTAGGCACGCATAACGCAGTTTGGTAAGAAATAAACGCCACTTTTAGCGGCCTTAGTGTTTTTGGCTGTTAAGAATAATCCACTTGCTACGAACATCAGATATAACGAACTAAACCCGCGTGACCGTCAGGTTCGTTATAAGTGGGCTCGACTGTAGATTCCATCGACCACAAAAACCTTTTTCACACTTCAGACATGGGTCTCACCTGATAGGATGTACCGTCTGTTGCAAAAGTTTACAGCCCACCGCGCCGTTTATTTCAATGTCGCGGTGAGCTGTAAACTTTTGCAACAGGCGGTACCTTCGCGCCAAAGGGACGTTTGTGCCGTGGTCAGTGCATTTCTACCTGTGCGAGCAACGTGAAACAATTTGAGCAATAAAATGATATTTTTGTCGCGATGCTGTGTTCTTTTGGGACATACTTAAGCATAATCTTAAAAAAACCCATTGACATCATACATTTGATTATAACATTTATGGCTGCGATGAAAAACTTCGGAATTCCGTGTGAACTCTTCGTGTTCATAGGACTGTTAAGCGTGTGGAAAACCCGCATGATGGATGAACACGCAGAACCACCGCCTTCAACGAGGTCACTGTTCAGATAGCAGTGCACTTTAATGCAGGAGGAATATGCTGGGCAAGTTCAACCTCCTGACTGGTTCCCCTTTCCTGACGTGTGCACCATCTGGAATTTTCATGTGTGGGCGGAGAAAGGGAGTTATGCTGGCATGATGCCTTATGCCGACAGCGCTGAATTAGACGCGGTCAAGTAAGGCATGAGGAGGGTCAGATAGGTTCCAAATATTCCATGCCACAACCATAAAAAACAGTTTTCTGTTGCGCCGCCATTGGTACGAATCCCACTCGGAGTGAGCGGTTAGAGTATGCATACTCTTTTAGTTGTTCTTTTTACTGCGTTAGCAGTATAACCTGCTTTCCCAAAAATAACCGCGCTGGGTGTGTGTGTGTGTGTGTGTGTGGGGGGGGGGGGGTTGCGTGAGTGCAGCCTCCATCCTTGATGCACACTCCGGTGGACGTACATCAGGGCATTCACTGGTAAAAATGTACCGTCAAAAACATTCACCCATCTCTCCACCCATATCACCCCCATGTACCCGATATAGCCGAGGCAGACTGTTGTGAAGGCTCAACGTATTCAGTTGCCCAAGCGTTCTAGGAAAAAAAGCCAACAATCATAAGCCTGTCGTGTCAGACGCTAAGAACCGGAAGTATGACAGCGAGAAGTAGATATAAGTCGCCAGACAGAATTCAAGATCGACCAGTGCGAGAACAGCGGATGGAGCCGCGCGCTGGCGACTGGCAGCAATTTTTTCTTAGAAGCAGAACGATTTCAGCAAATTGGCATAACGAAATAACTTCATCGCAGTTACATTTCATCGCAGTAGCATCTTTTAGGGCGTAATCACTATCGCATGCCAGCGAGCGCATGTATTTCCGCATTGCCCTTTTGTGTAATCGGTATTTAATTTTTTTTTCTGATTAGTACATCTCCACCGTTGCGAAGAACCCGCCTTTCGTTGCACATTTCCGTCGCCCACAAACAAGAATATGGGAATTCCAAAAAAAAAAAGAAGCTGCACCAATTTATACGTTCTTCTTTTGTTAATACTAGTAGTAATATCTCGGGTTTAACGTGTCGAGTAGACATTGGGGCTATAGGATAGACGGTTTAGTGGAGGGCTCCAGATTAACGGACACCAGCTGGGGATTTGCAATGTGCGACAGAACACATTGGTTTTTGTATTTTTGGAATCAGCAGCCGAGCTCCACAGCCATTGAGCCATTTTTTTTTCCTTTATTGCCCTACAGACCCATCGTGAGTGGTTTTATTTAGAACCTGCTGTCTGAGACAATGAGCGCCTACAAAAGTAAATGTTGCACTACCCACTGCGGTGGCTCAGTGGTTAGGGCACTCGGTTACTTATTCAGTGTACCCGGGTTCGAACCCGGGCCCGGGGGCCACGTTTCGATGGAGGCGAAACGCAAAAGGTACCGTGTGCTGTGCGATGTCAGTGCACGTCAAGGATCCCCAGCTGGTAGAAATTATTGCTGAGCCCTACCCTACTGCGCCTGTTTCTATTTCTTCTTTCATTCCCACCTTCCTCCCTTCCCTTACGGCGCGGGTCAGGTGTCCGCCGAGATATGTGAGACAGTTGCTGCGCCATTTATTTTCCTCAAAAACCACCATCAGAACGTTGTTGGGTCCTCTCGCTAATATTTCATGTATTTGTGGGAAAGGACGCAAAGTAAAGGAAGGCATTCTCAATCGGTGCTGAAATGACTATGGACACCTAGTTTTGTTGCGTGTTTTCTCGTTTCAAATGACGCCATAGTTTTTAGAATACATGGTTCAGCGTGCGGTATTCGCCTACTGCCAATAAATAATTTAGAATAATTTTTTCTCCCATGCTGTTTCGGTTTTATCAACCGAATGATGGCTGTGACGTGAGTTCAACATTAGGTCATGAGAGGCACGGGAAAACTAATACAAGCGCTGATACGTTGTTTAGACTCACTATAGCACTTTAATCAGCCGGCGGCTCCAAGACCTATAATTACAACGAACGAAGTATCAGCAGTTATATTGCCGTTTTATTGCACCTCACGCGACCTAATTTCCTCTACGCGTCACAGCCATCGTTATGTTGGTGAAACTGAAACAGGGTCACGAATAAATTCAAATATAAATTATTTATTATATGTTTGGTGAATACCACAGAGTGCTCCATGTACCCCAATGTCTAGCGCATTGTTTGAAAGAGGAAAGACGCAAACAAAAAATTGGTGTCTATAGTACTTTATTGAGTTAGAGCAGTCCTAACAATCTGATTAAAGATTTACGCAGTTCACATAAACTTGACTTACAAGTCTTTGGAACTGGCGGTAGTACATTACAGAAGCGTCAATTAGGCTTCCTCCCAGGCACCAGACTTCCTGTAAGTTTCCTGTCGCATATACTTGGTACCACTTTCGCACTTGCCAGCGCAGATAGCTACGGATGGTTAAATCTATGAGCAAGATCATTTCATTTTGCCCGTAAACATGAGGTATGCTGGGATGCAAAAAAGTGGGGCTGAACCGGGTCCCGAACCGGTTCGGAACGGTTCCTTTGAATCGTTCCGGTTCGGGTTCAGTTCCAAGATGGCGAAACAAATATGGGTTCGGTTCGGTTCCGGTTCCGGGCGAAAATTCGGGTTCGGTTCCGGTTTCGGGTTCGGGTTCGGTTCCGGTTCGACACCCTGGTTGAAGAACCCCAGTTGTTCTTCTCCGGAGCTGCACATCGTTTGTGGCAGTGAGGCGTGTTCTTCCATGAACAGTTGGAGCCTGGCTAGGAATATGTGTTGGAATAACGTTCCTACACATAACGTGAGCGAGATGGGTCGCAATTTAGGCATGGCTGCTTGCCCGGTTTGAGCATCACGGTGATATCGGCATGGCGCCACTCTTGTGGTAGTGTGCCCTCCTGCCAGTGGTGTACGACGTCACTTATTGTATCGACCTGTCGTCGATAAAACAAGTGACGTCGTTACCGGTCGTCGATGCCGCCCGCCCCCAGTGCGGTGTTGCGGGCTGTCCGGTGGAGCTTGTGGAGTTTTCATTGCGGAAATAAATGCGTTTCCCCCGTTTAACCGCGGCTGACCCAGTTCAAAGCCGCCCGGACCCCACCCCGCGATCGCGTGCGTTACCTAGCGCACGGGATGTGCCGACTACGGCGAGCCTTGATCTGAGGGAACAAAGGAGCGACATTCTGGCTGTCTCAAATAGGCATTTATTGCTACAACAACAATAACGCATCTATAAAGGAAATACGGTAAGGAATCGAGGACGTCCGACTCACCAGCACAGTCACGAGCGAATGTTCGCCCACGCTAGAGCAGGGGAGACACTCCGGCCGGACGGGACGAGTTGCGGGAGAACGTTCTTCCCCAGAAAGCCTCTCCCCGCCGGCGGAGAGCTGAGCTTCGCGCCCGAACGTCAGCACGCGTCCAAGTTCCCGAGCCGAAGAAAACCGTCCACCCCCTCCCCGCGCAGGAATAACGCCAGGTCCCCAAAAGCTGTGCTACGATTTCTTGCTCGGTTATGTCTCTCTAAATTCACTAGTTCCTCACGTGGATAATCTTTGTAGGCGGTGGGGGCTATGGAGCCCTGAACTAAGGGCTTCACCCTCTGACTGCTATATAACCGACGACGGCAAGGTTAACTAGGACATTTAAGGACTACTCACGTGCTCTGGATGCGAAAACATGCATGCGGAGATTTTGGCTGCGGCGGTGGCGTACTACTGTAATGCAGTGGCCAGCGAAGCTGGTCTGTTCGCGCCGCCCGAATAGAAGACGACGATACCCAAACTCAGCTCGAGGCACAGGCGTTTTAGCGCGCTGGGGGTTGCGCTGCAGTGATGGCGCCGTACTCAAATGAAGTGGCCAGTAAAGCTTGATTTGTTTGCGCCGGGATAGGTTTGATACAGACTTCGGAAGAAATTTCATTTTCTTTTTTTTCTTGATATATGCGCTGCCGATGACATCATGAGGTCACGTGGAGGTTTCGGTTCGTTTCTCGTGGACGGTCGGCAAACGCCGGATTTTGACTGATGGCGGTATAATGATTTCGCATCAATAAGTCAGCCAGATTCCGGAGCTCTCCAGTACTGCACCTCATTGTCATTTCATCGTTCCCTCTTTCATCAATTTCCCTCAAAATAGTGGTTTTTCGCGGCGCGGTTGAAACGGCCACCGAGATTGAGACAGTTTCTGCGCCTTTCCTCTCCTATACGAACAGCGATCCGAGCATGACGCTTCGCCTCGGCTGTATCCGTGGTATTACTGCGACGCCACTGACGTGCCGCGTTACCGATCGTAGTTATATCATCACTGCGGCGGGCGCTATTGCCGTTAACTGTGATTTCGATGGTTGTGAAAAAAAACCGCTCGTGGTCGCAGTTAAGCAGAAGCCCTCAGGTTGGGCGTGCTCAGCTGTTAGGCGCTCGACTACTGAACCAGAGTACCTTGGTTCGAACCTGGCCGTGGCGGCCGCGTTTTGATGCAGGCGGAACGCTGCCCGTACGCTGTGTGGTGGCAGTGCCCATTAAAGAACCCTAGGTGGTTAAAATTATTACCGAGTCCTCCAGTACGGCAGCTCTTTCTTTCTTGTGATGTATTTTAGATTTGCCTCACTACATGTATATACTATTCTCCATTTCAGTGTTTTCGTCATGATTACTGCTAAAATGCTAACAGTGAATTTCGGATATCAGAAATACTTTATATCGCATACTTATTTTTCTTTGTGTTCATTACATTTATATTTGTATCTTTTGTACCTGTGTGTTTGTCATCAACAGATGTCAACTTGAAATTTGGAATCCCTTCTCATGTGTATTTTGTGCGAATTTTTACTGATGTTTACTCTGTATTCTTAGCCCCACCGTTTCTAATGTACTGTGTACCTTGAGGGTAAATTAAATGAAGTGAAATTCATCCGTGCCCGTGGCACACTTCTTGCGACCTTCGCGACAGCGCAAAATTTGCAAAAACGCAAGTATAGCTATTGTTCAGTACTGCTCAGTTGCTAGTCCTACTCAGCACTTTTTAGTTGCTAGTCATTTGGTAGTTAAGTTGTTGTCGGACGTCTGTCTTCTCGTGTTCGATGTGTCGCGGAGGACTGTGTTGCTGTGAAGTACCAACTGGGTCATACTGCAGTTATGTTACACGACAGATAGTAGGAATAGTCACAATTAGCAGAGAACACTACTACGACTAACCTGCAGCTAATTAACATTTCTGCTCCCAGTGCCTGAAGTTTCAGCAAGATGGTTGTCTGCACTGAGAGCTACTTCTTTGATAATATGGCAGTTCTTGTGCGTATAAGGCCATAAAATCTTATGTGCGCAACGTGCTGCATAATGTAACTTGTTTCACAATGCTACACTTCACAGTTTTATCATTTACTGTTTCTCTACCCGTTATTTCGTAGAGAGCATTGGAATTTCTCTCACAAAATGTTTTCAACCAGGTGACTGCCTAGCAGAAGTTAAATGGACTTGCGGGGCATGTAACCGGTAGAAAAATGACCGACGTGTTTTTAGGGTAACAGGATGGGATTTAGGGAAAGGACGTAGGCAGAGGCAGGAGAGAGTCGAATAGGGAGCGCAGTCTAGGATATTTGCTGGCATACAACGGGTTGCGGTTTGCGCAGTGCAAGTGTAGGCCTAACTGGACATCGTTGAGACAGGCCTTTGTCCTAGAGTGGACGAAATGCTAATGACGATGGTGGTGGTTGTGACAGTGGTAGCGGTAAGAGTGTGATGGCACCATTCTTACGTTTGGCTGAATTAATATTTTAAACAGGTCGCTCATTGTGCAAGTATCAAATGTGGGCATCCACCTAGCACATTTAGCTGCAATAATCTACCTAAAAGCCGCAGGCACGTCAAAGGTTGTCAGAAAGGTGTGAGCGTCTGCGAAACCCATAAAGAAAGTAGAGTTTACTCACTTCTGTCTTCCAAAGTCCGGATAAATTTTATTAACCTTGAACTGCAGTTATAAGTATGCTGTCAGAAAACAGAGCTGAGTCAATCACATGTTACATATTTTGCATTTGTATGCAGGGTGCTGCTTCTAATCAGCCATGGCCAAGAGTGAACAGGCAGCACAGGCGAAGCAGAACCGTGCCGGGGACTCTTCTTGTGGGCAGGCAGGATTGGTGAACCGGAACTATACTGAGTACACCTCGTGCGGACAGGCAGCATCGGTAAACCAGTGCTATGCCGGGAATAACTCGTCTGGACAGGCAGCACTGCTGAACCAGAACTCTTCTTCGGACGCCTCTTGTGGACAGGCAGCATCACCGAGCCAGAACTGCGCCGGTAATGACTCGTCTGGACAGGTAGCACTGCTGAACCAGAACTCTTCTTCGGACGCCTCTTGTGGACAGGCAGCATCACCGAACCAGAACTGTGCCGGTAATGACTCGTCTGGACAGGTAGCACTGCTGAACCAGAACTCTTCTTCGGACGCCTCTTGTGGACAGGCAGCATCACCGAACCAGAACTGTGCCGGTAATGACTCGTCTGGACAGGTAGCACTGCTGGACCAGAACTCTTCTTCGGACGCCTCTTGTGGACAGGCAGCATCACCGAGCCAGAACTGCGCCGTTAATGACTCGTCTGGACAGGTAGCACTGCTGAACCAGAACTCTTCTTCGGACGCCTCTTGTGGACAGGCAGCATCACCGAACCAGAACTGTGCCGGTAATGACTCGTCTGGACAGGTAGCACTGCTGAACCAGAACTCTTCTTCGGACGCCTCTTGTGGACAGGCAGCATCACCGAACCAGAACTGTGCCGGTAATGACTCGTCTGGACAGGTAGCACTGCTGGACCAGAACTCTTCTTCGGACGCCTCTTGTGGACAGGCAGCATCACCGAACCAGAACTGTGCCGGTAATGACTCGTCTGGACAGGTAGCACTGCTGGACCAGAACTCTTCTTCGGACGCCTCTTGTGGACAGGCAGCATCACCGAGCCAGAACTGTGCCGGTAATGACTCGTCTGGACAGGTAGCACTGCTGGACCAGAACTCTTCTTCGGACGCCTCTTGTGGACAGGCAGCATCACCGAACCAGAACTGTGCCGGTAATGACTCGTCTGGACAGGTAGCACTGCTGAACCAGAACTCTTCGGACGCCTCTTGTGGACAGGCAGCATCACCGAACCAGAACTGTGCCGGTAATGACTCGTCTGGACAGGTAGCACTGCTGGACCAGAACTCTTCTTCGGACGCCTCTTGTGGACAGGCAGCATCACCGAACCAGAACTGTGCCGGTAATGACTCGTCTGGACAGGTAGCACTGCTGGACCAGAACTCTTCTTCGGACGCCTCTTGTGGACAGGCAGCATCACCGAACCAGAACTGTGCCGGTAATGACTCGTCTGGACAGGTAGCACTGCTGAACCAGAACTCTTCTTCGGACGCCTCTTGTGGACAGGCAGCATCACCGAGCCAGAACTGTGCCGGTAATGACTCGTCTGGACAGGTAGCACTGCTGGACCAGAACTCTTCTTCGGACGCCTCTTGTGGACAGGCAGCATCACCGAACCAGAACTGTGCCGGTAATGACTCGTCTGGACAGGTAGCACTGCTGAACCAGAACTCTTTGGACGCCTCTTGTGGACAGGCAGCATCACCGAACCAGAACTGTGCCGGTAATGACTCGTCTGGACAGGTAGCACTGCTGGACCAGAACTCTTCTTTGGACGCCTCTTGTGGACAGGCAGCATCACTGAGCCAGAACTGCGCCGGTAATGACTCGTCTGGATCCGAGGGCGACTCCTTCGCTTTCTGGCGCCATATTCCTCCCCCTACCACTATGCCTATGGTTGCCCTGCACCGTATGCGCTCCAAGCCACGACAAATTTTCAGTATCATTCTACGCCCAAGAGCAACGATCCTCCTCCTCCTCATCATCATCAGCCTGACTACGCCCACTGCAGGGCAAAGGCCACTCTCATGTCTCTCCAATAGACCTTTCTACAAATTGCAGCGCCGCGCCATCCCCTAGCGGATCCGCGCAAAGCATGATGGGAGAAAGGAGCGATCGCCGCCCGCGTCGGCTGCTGTCAAGCGTGTTGCTGTGTTGTGCCGCTGTTTTCAGGAGTTGTGCGTCTTCTCGTAGCAGCGCACTGCTGTGCTGGTTATGTGTTGGTCTTTCTGCAATTCTATGGTGACTTGTTTAGACATTCGAAATGTCTGCAAAGGAGAATCGCGGCGGCGGTTAAAAGTGCTGCGTGCCCGGCTGTAGTAACAACACGAGAAAGGACATCAACATTTCATCGCTATCGGAAGAAACGGTTGTATGCTGCTAATGCTTGCCCAACTTCCCCTTTCATCGTACATATATGAACGCGTTCTCACGCAACACCACATCACACGCCCAAGCGGTGGCTGAAGCATTGTCGGCGAAACAGCCCTCCTATCGCACGGACACTTATTCGCGTCGGAAAAGGCATACTATTGCGTTCCGAATAAATGGCAGCAACGTTGCCGCATATGCAGTTGCTGCTGAAGTGGAAACAACACGACCCCGAACGATCAGTGCAAGACCAAGCTGTCTGATGACTTAACAGCAGCAGACAAAAACACACCTGGAAGCTATAACACGCCCCAAACGAAAACGGCACATCCATTTCGGGCAACTGGACATCAGCGGGACGCGGAGCGGTGCACATGCGAATCTCCCAACTTCGGCTGGTGACCTCGGCAGAGGACGTCGCGACTAGGCACGCGACTAGGCGACTAGCCTGAAGGCCGCCCGCAATGCTGCTGCATAATTTTCGTTTTTTTTAGGCTTAATAAATAGTTTTCACCACCACAATGGGTCCATGAGCGGCGAGGGCTGTATACATGCTCAAGAAGAACAGTGCGAAAAGACAAGGACCACAGGAAGGTACACAAAGACAGCGCTTGTTTTTGTGTATCTTCCTGTGGTCCTTGTCTTTTCGCGGTGTTCTTCTTGAACATGGCATACCAACTCGCCCAAGCATCAGTCCTAATGTATACATGCATTTGGCGAACGCGCCGGTCTTATCGTGTACTGGTGCTCGGCTGGTGATCCATGGCCGCGGAACGCAACATCCATTGCATCGCATGACGCAGTTGGAACAGCAGACACAATAGGAAGAACAATAAACAGCGATGGCGACGAGATGGCAGAGAAAGGCTTTCCAGTGGTCAGGCGCAGTCGGAGAGATGGACGAAAACACGCGAGCGCGGTGCCGCGACGGAAAGGCAGTATCTTCAGATTCACTGCTGCTCGGGTGATCGATGAAATCAACCGCAAAGTGGAGTCCCGAGATTTGCGAGGTTATATGGCGCGCGTCACACATGGAGGCTGCCAAGCGTCTTTGAAGTGCGTTCAAAAAATGCCGCCTATGGGGAAAAAAAAAACAGCAGCTGAGCCAGATGACTCAGCGTGCCCGTAAGCAGCACCGAAGGCTCCAAAGTCAAGCGGCGAAGTCGTCGTTAGCGGGCAATGGACGCGGTACCGCGTCTTCGTAGCGCGTTAAAAATAGAGTACACTCTAACTACGAGCTAGACGCGCAGCGTGGTTGTAAGCAACGCGGGAGGTTCAGGAGTTCGAGATCATCGTTCGCGAGCTAACGATATGCTCAGTGGGCGCGGTAAGATGTTGGCAAACGGATGTTAGCCCCGTCGTGACTTCCCAGCTGCGCAAACTTTCAGGGAGCCGATACAGTGAGGGATTGCCGAGTTCCGTCATGGAAGCTTAATTAAAAGTTTGTTGTTCGGGCCTCTTTAACCGTATCTGCAGGCATGTCTGGGAAGTAATGCAAGTAGTCATCCTAGAAGGCAGATGTGGCGGCTTCTAAACGTCAGATTTCATACTTAACGAGGTTACTTTAAGAAGTAAATGGGACCTTCCACCCATGCCGAGGCTGCGATATTTATAGGTGTTTGAATTACTTCTGGAAATGTCAATCACTTAATATTTTATTCCTTAACACAACTGTTAAAAGAAGCCAAGGGAAAATCCATATGGTGCCTTTCTGGTGCAGTCGGTGCTGCAAGGTGAGCACGAACGGGCCCTCACTTGACGAAATTTAGTGCTGTTGCTGCGACTTCAGCCGCAGTTTACAGGTGTTCTGAGCGAATGTAAGTACTACTTGTTGCTATTCACATTGCCGGTAAGAGAAGGAAGGTCAGACGGTCAACAAAGATGCGGCCACACGGCTGACGACGTGGACCTGCAGATCTACTTTGCACCGCCGTATATTACGTGAATTTAACCAAACCAAACCACGAGGAGGCAAGCGGCGCGTTGTGTTCGGTTTTACCCGGTGAAACTAAAGTCCCTACGTAATCTGGGCACTTTGGGTGGAACCACGGAAAGAAGGGCTTTCAGTTTCGGCCGAGATCTGCACCCAAAAGCTCAAACCAGGGTGCCTCGATGGCCAGCGGCGGCGCGCGGATACCCTAAACCCGAGCATCCTGCTGTCTCGTAGACGCGCTGCTAGAAGCAGCCGCACCCGGCGCAGACGATGCGAGGCGCGAGCCAGCGTAGACCAGTTGCGCAGCAAATTCACCACGTGACCAAGCGCCGCCTATGGACGTGGTCGCAACCCCAAAGATGGGCCTCGTATCTCCCAGTTTATAAAGCCCCTCAATGAGTTTAGGGGACCCGACCGCGGCGGCCGCGTTTCGATGGAGGCGAAACGCAAGAGGCGCCCGTGTGCAGGTGGTCGAAATTATTCCGGAGACCTCCACTACGGCACCTCTTTCTCTCTTTCTTCTTTCACTCCCACCTTCCTCCTTTCCCTTACGGCGTGGTTCAGGTGTCTGCCGAGATATGCGAGACAGATACTGCGCCATTTCCTTTCCTCAAAAACGAATTTTTACCTGGATGCCCGCTCTTACCATCGAGGCACCCTGTCTAGCCTCGATGGCCAGCGGAGGCGAGCGGACACCAAGGACACTATATGACGGAACGGGGGCCGCATAACCGGAGTAGTTTTCCGACTGTCCTTATCGAAACACATGCAGGGACACTTTAGTTTTCACTCTTTTACAGATCCACAATAATTTTCGTCCTTATCTAAAAACGTTGGATCAAGCGATGAAAGCGTAGGAAAGCTGGCGGTCCTGAGTCATTGTTACTGACTTGTCAATAAGAAAATCGAAAAAAAAAAGTTATCTCAGCCTAACCGCACGTTTCTTCGGGCTCAGATTTTGGGCAGAGGTTGCATTTGATGGTCAGTTTTGTTCTATATTGCATTTAGGTGGGGTACTCAATTGCCTGAATCCGTCAGAATAATTCGGAAATCCCTGTCGTCTGCAGCGACGGCGAACAAAACCCAAGACTTCGCACCCGCGGGAGCCCTTCTGCCAAGGACGTAGGGAGAGAGGGGAGGGGGAGTTGCGCTGTTGATTTAAAAGGCTCGTTTCTCCGGTTTATGGTCCGGACCACGGTGGCCTGGACATTGCACGATGTACGCCCGATACAAAAGGTGTGGCCATAAAATCCAGTCAGAGACACTGAGGATAAAGCGGCTACAGAACGGGCCCATCACTCCGCAGCAAGTTTTCGGCGAGGTTTTTATTCACGGAGGGAAATTTTAGCAGAGGCGACCCGATGCAACATTTTGTGAAGCCGGAAACTGACTCGGCGCCTAGTTGTCCGAGCGTGCTCTTGTTTACTTTTCTCCATAGGGTTTTTAAAGGTCCGTTCGATTTGCCTCCACTCGCTGCACCAGTTCTGTAAAGTTCCGAAGCGGTGCCTCTGGGTGCCGCGAGCGTGCAGCGCCAGTTTCAAGTGCAGGTTGACACTGGCCAGGTGCCTCCAGAACGCATGGTCGAGTGCAGGCCTGGCCGTCTGCTAGCCTTGGCGTCGCCAGCAATTTGCAGCCAGATATGTGCCGCCCACCTCAGCAGCCGCCAACATCCCGAACCGTGGGAATGATCTTTAAACACAACATCGTAGCGAAGTGCTGCCATGAACCAACCTAAATGTACTACCTCGCAGCAACTGGTGCGAAACGCACATGTGCGCGTTCTTTTACTCAACACTACAGGTGTTCGCGCGGTGAGTAACAGTAAATGGCAGAGCGCCCGCCGCGATTGTGACGGCCGGCGGGCGTGCACTTTAGCACTTTTCCCGCGCTCGTCTTGACGCGCGAGCACACACAACAGAAGTAGCGCGGTTCACTGCACACACATTGCACACAAATCGTCGCAAGTAGTTACATGCCTAATCAGCAGGTTAGTTCTATAGAATTAACGAGAGGGTGGCAGCTATCGTAATTAGGCTCAATAGGCGGTACAAGCTGAAGGTGGTGCAGGCCTACACGCCTACATCCAGCCATGCATATCGCGTGTTGCGTAAATCAGAGAAAATCGAAAAGAAATTATCTCGGCCTAACTGCACGTTTTTTTGGGCTCGTTTCGCACAGAGGTTGCATTGGCGGTCAGTTTTGTTTTATAACACATTTAGGTGGGGTACTTGTCTGATTCGGTCAGAATTATTTGGAAATCCCCATCGTCTGCGGCGACGGGGAACCAAAACCGAAAGGCTTCTCAGCAGTGGTACCTGTAGCGCCATCTCGTACCAACCGGAGAAACCCAGCTGTGCTAAATTGGTGAGCAAATCATCTTTGCTTGGTGCTGTCTGCTGCGAAGCAGCGCGAGACATCAGCGAAAATGCGGTCGTACAGCGATCAAGATAAGGCCATGGTCGTGACTTTGATGCCAGTCCAAGTACTCCTACGCCGCCTACCCCAGTAGAGGGCTCGTTTCTCCGGTAACTGCGAGATGGCGCCACGGCTACCAGCGCTGCGAAGCCTTTCTGTTCTGGTTTTCCGTCGCCGCAGACAATGAGGATTTCCAAATAATTCTGAGCGAATCAGGCAAGCACCCTACCTAAATGTGGTATAAAACAAAACTGACCGCCAAATGCAACCTCTGTGCAAAATTTGAGGCCGAACAAACGTGCGGTTAGGCCGAGAGAATTTTTTTTTCGATTTTCTCTGATTTACGCAACAGTCGGTATGACCAGATCGATGAAAGCTCCTATGAAGACGAGGAATCTGCAATAAACAAAGTAAAATCACTGTACACTGCACTAATAGGTGACTTCAATGCGAATGTAGGCAAGAAGCAAGCTGCTGGCGACTGCAGCTTGCTATAGGCTTGTTCCACGTCTGTCTATTCTTCGCGCCAAGGCAGGCGCGCACATACACACAGTATCGGCCGTGCAGTCTCCTCCTCCTTTTCGCGCTGGGCGCGCGTCCCCGTTGGTCAAAGGCCGGACGTGGCTTCGAGGAGCATCTGCAACTTTCTGTCGTGGCACCGCCGCAGCGTCGTTGGTTGTGTATGAAGAGTCCGAGGACTCTGATTTCGTTGGATTCGCGAATGGAACCGCTTTGCAAGGAGATATTGATTTGGGTCGAGCATGTGCGCGAGTGGCGCCGATGCACGAATTCCGATTTCTGCGGGGAGCATTGCAGACCACAGTTTCGGGCATAGCGGTCCTCTACGCTGGCGACCGTTTGCAGGCTGGTCTCCATGTCCCCCAGGCGTCCTTGCGTAGCCAAGAGGGTGATGTCGTCGGCGTACAGCGCGTGCTAGACCCCTTCGACCGCGCCCAGCAGGGTGGGTAGGCGCATCATGGCAATGTTGAATAGCAGAGGGGACAGCACCGCGCCTTGAGGAGTACCCCTCGTGCCGAGCAGGAAAGGTCCGTGCTCTTGGTCCTGTATTTGGATGTAGGACAGTCTGTCCGTGAGAAATTGTTGAGCGTAATTCAATGTATTGGTGCCGCAGTGAGTTTGACTGAAATGTGTGACTGTGACCTCGTGAGTTACGTTGTCGACCGCTCCTTTCAGGTCGAGCGCGAGGACAATTTTGTCGTTTCGGGGGTGTGTGATGGGGTTCAAGATTCGGTCGAGTTGGAGCAGGACATCCTGTGCGGATCTATGTGGGCGAAATTCGAACATGGTGTCCGCGAAGGTGTTGTGTTGTTCGAGGTACTCGGACCACCGATCCCGCACACACGAGGTGAGGGAGGTCGGGCGGAGGTTGTCCGTGTCGATCGGTTTCCCGGCCTTCGGGATGAAGCTGACAAGGGACGTCTTCCAGTCAATGGGGAGCGGGGTTTCCTCCGTCCAGATCGTACTGATGTATTCTAGAAGGCACTGGTACGCTGAATCAGGAAGGTTCGCTAAAATTTTGACGGTGACCTTGTCCCGGCCCGGCGTGGTGCCCCTTTTCATTTTGGCCAGACTGGTCCGCAGATAAGAACAACGCAGCGAGCTATGGAAAGGAAAATGATAGGTGTAACGTTAAGAGATCGGAATAGGGCGGAGTGGGTGAGGGAACAAACGCGGGTTAATGACATCTTAGTTGAAATCAAGAGGAAGAAATGGGCTTGGGCAGGGCATGTAATGCGAAGGCAAGATAACCGCTGGTCCTTAAGGGTAACGGAGTGGATTCCAAGAGAAAGCAAACGTAGCAGGGGACGGCAGAAAGTTAGGTGGGCGGATGAGATTAAGACGTTTTCGGGGATACAGTGGCGGCAACTGAGAAAGGACAGGGTTAATTGGAGAGACATGGGAGAGGCCTTTGCCCTGCAGTGGGTGTAGTCAGGCTGATGATGATGATGATGGTCCGCAGATCGCGAAGCTGGAACTGGGGGTGGTGAACACTTTCAGAGACCTTCGGGAGGCCCACCTCAAAAAGCGATACAATCGTCTCACAAAGACAGGGACGAGTCGCCGCCTTTTAGCCCGACTTCACATCCAACACACTCAATTCACAGAAAAGAGATGCCGCCTTGCCGTACACTGGAGACGCACCCTCCACGTGCGGCCTGTCCCCACCAATATGTCAAAAGAGGATCATAATGGCAGGCGCCTGGCGCGGGCGGAAGCCTTGCACAGCCATTTTCGGAGCAAACCAGGAGTCTTCTACCTGGACGCGTCCGACCCGGACCCCAGGGGATGGTTCACGGCCGCGGTCGTCCACGAGGGTAAAGTAGTAGACGCCCTTACTTTCAAGGCCCAGTCAGCAATTTACGCAGAAGAGGTTGCCATAGCCTCGGCAACCTCTGACACCTCCTCCAAATACATAATCACCGACTCGCGAGGGGCTTGTCGAAACGTCGAGCAAGGGTGGGTTACTCCTTTAGCTTATCGCATCTACCAAAATTGTAGCCGAGACTCGGATCCCGCGCACCGTTCTCTCGTTTGAGCTCCAGGTCACCAAGGCGTCCACGGACATGAGGCAGCCGACGCCGCCGCCCGCGCGCTCTCTCTCCGGGCATTTTCCACAGGACCCAACGCCTACCTGGACTTCGAATTCAATCCTGTTCACACTTTTAAGGAAATATGCGATTATTACAAATCCACGCACCAAACTCTTCCCACCCCGTGCAAAGGGCTGGGGAAGGCCAATGAGCGGTATACTCCTGCGCCTGCTCACTAACACAATGCTGTGCCCGGCAACTCTAGAGCATTTCGATCCTCAATTCGACGGGCGGTGCTCATACTGTGGGGAGGTGTCTGACACCTACCACATGGTGTGGGCCTGCCAGCAGAACCAATCCTAACCCCCCATCCCAAACCCCACCCGAGAGGACTGGGAGGCGACCCTGTCCGGTTGCTGCACCCTCGAGGCCCAAAAGGACTTAACGCAGCGCGCCCGGGCTGCGGCAACCGCCAATCCCACCTAGTGGTTGTAAGGGCGTAACCCTTCAGGTCACGACCCCCAAGACCTCTCCCTGTGGTTAAAAAAATTACCGAATACACTTTGGACATTCTAAAGTGTGCTTGGCGAAAGCCTTGTGGTCAACCCACTCGCATGCCGCTTTCTCGAACCGCTTTGCGCGTGGCGGGCTTCCCGCATGTGCGGTTTTTATTGTCTTTGGCGACTGCGGTCGCTTTTTTTTTATTGTAGTGTTTTAGAACGCAGCTCTCTGGCGCCCGTTTCGCGGCGTCGCCGTCGCCGTTGCCCGTTCGGCGTTCATTGACCTTTTCGTTGACGTTTCACACTCCGGTCATTTTCACGAAAGGAAGTGCGCAATGGCTCCCTGGGTCAGTGAAGGCTTGAATCGCGCTGTTGTGTTGTTGATACGGCCGTATGAACCGTTGCCTAGCAACCGTCGCGGTGGACACCCGAACCGCACCGTACAGGAAGGGAGGTAGTGGGAGTGAGATAAGAAAGACAAAGAGGGGCCGTAGTGAAGAAAATGAAAATTGTATTTGAGGAAAGTAAATTACGTAGTAATTGTCTCGAATATCTCAGTGGACACCCGTCATCCGTTTGTAGAGGAAGAGAGGAAGTGGGAGTGAAATGAGAAACAGAAAGGGGGCCCGTAATAAGAAAATGAATTTGAGGAAAGGAGATTACAGAGGAGGTTGCGCCGCTGCGCGGAGGAGAGGCCACAGTTGGCGCGATTCCAGCGCAAGGACGGACGCCGCGAGCACGGACGGACGCCGCGAGCACGGACGGACGCCGCGAGAAAAGTTTTGAGGGCGTGGCAATACTGGCCTGCCATATCCGTCAACTTTGCATCAAGCAAAAGTCTGCTGCGGCGCCTACATCGGGGCAGAACGTTCCAAACAGTCAACCTCCTCCCTCAACTGTTATGGCTTGGCTGTAATACCAGAGGTTCCACACGCTGCGAGCCAATCTTTGTACAGCCCCGGACACTCAACCTCAGTGAGTTCCCAACAGTCAAGTCAGCCGTCCACAAGCGTTACCACCGCGACAAGTGTCCACACAGTTCTACGCGGCGCCTCTTCAAGAAGCAAGACGACAACGAGACTCCCCACCAGCCCGGGACTACCAAAACAGCAGCCTACCGGCAAGCACCCTGCCACCGTCCGGCGTATCAAAAAGCATCCTTCGAGCCAAGCCTCATCAGTGCCCGACACGACTTCGTTTGCATCGACGTGTCCGCCTCCGGGCCCCAAGGAACGCCGTTACCCATCACGCCAAAAGTCGAGCAGCACTGCCAATGCCGCTTCACAAGATTGACTCCATGCCCCTTCACCTGGTAATGTGGACTTTCGCCCATCTAATAACTTCTTAAAGTTCACAAAGTAGTCGAAAAATGTATTTGCTCAGAGCTGCATGCCACTTCGCTCAAGGCGTACGCTGATGTTTATGCTGTACCAAAGGGTCTGAGAATTTATATGAATCCTGCCACTTCCGACATATCCATTCATGACAAAGATAGATGGGAAAAAGTTTTTATCAAGGCTTCACTTTACCTTACCAGCATTTTAATTAATCATTATGAGTCGACAGCGAAGTCATAAGAAACCAGGAAAAACAGCTGATTATTTCATACGTACCTAATGAACAAGAATTAGATATGTTAAATAAATACGAATTCAAAAAGACAGCCGAAATCACAAAATTAAAGATGAGAAAATTTGAACGCGGCTGCGTTGATCCTCCAGCTGCTCTAAAACAAGTGGGCTACGACGTTCCATTCAAGGCTTGCACAAGAACCAAACCTAGCCCATCACTGTCTGCTAGAGTTGTAAACTTATCCGGCATTAGCCTTTCTAGTGCCGAAATAAGCTTCCTTTCACACGCCCTCAACTTTTGTCCCGACGCTGGCAGATACGATGAATTTTCTTCGATAAAAGACCTCGATAACTTCGCACGTAACCTTAGGCGCAGTGAGTATTTCCACGATCGCCCCAATACCACTGACGTAGAAAGCAGATTGCCTTCACTCAGACACTGGACGCCGCCTTGCCAGCGCGACAAGTATCTCGATATGTATATCAAATCGGTACAACATGATGTTTTAGAAGTCTGCAAGAAACCAGTGCCTTTCCGGCGTAACATATCAAATGAAGAATCTGAGGCAATAACAAAACTAGCGAAGTCCTCAGACATCATAATTAAGGCGGCTGAAAAGGGGGGCGCCATAGTTATTCTAGACATGTCCGATTACGTACGCGAGGCACTCAGGCAGCTTGACGACAAAACATTTTATAGACGTCTTGATTATGGTCCGACAATAGAATAAAAATCCGAAATCAGCAGTATTCTGGCAAGCCTCATAAAAGCTGGCAAAATAACTGCAAAAATATTCCAATCATAGTCCCTCTTAGCTCAGTGGCTGATAGGTTTTACTTATTGCCTAAGATACATAAACAAATCACCCCAGGCCGGCCCATCGTCTCTGGTGTTGGTACTGTTATGGAAATGCTCTCAAGTTGCGGCGACTCGCTCGTCAGTAATATTCCTGCCATATTTCCTTCATTTGTAAAGGATACCACTCACTTCCTCAGTGATATAAAATACCTCACAATCCCTATCGATTCCCTGCTTGTCACTCCAGATGTAACTTCGCTTTACACGAATATACCACATGAGGATGGCATCCAATCCGTAATGAAAACGTATAACCAACACTGCCCAGACAGGCCAGTTGATAGTTCCACTTTAGGCACTCTCCTACGACTGATACTTGAGTTTAACAACTTTAAGTTTAACGATGCACATTATGTTCAGGTTAGTGGAACTTCTATGGGCACGAAAATAGGCCCTTATTATGCTAATATTTTTATGGGTTGCCTTGAGACTGCGTTCCTAGAGCCAGAGTTTAAAATTGTTCTACTATAGAAGATTTATTGATGACATCTTTCTTGTCTGGGATCACGGGGAAGTAGAACTAGGCACATTCATTGCAGAATTTAACCGTTTCCATCCATCAATCTCCCTTTCGCACTCTTACTCAGCTTCAAATAATAATTTTCTTGATATGTCAGTGTCAGTGCGTAACGGTCAACTAATTACCAGCCTTTATAGGAAGCCTACGGACTGCCATCAGTACCTCCGCTTTAATAGTAGCCGCAAAAAACATCGCAAGACGAGCATTCCTTACATCCAGGCAGACCGCTTCAAAAGGATATGCTCCGAATCCTCAGTCTTTAACCGTTACTGTGAAAAACTTCGAGAAGAGCTGACCAAACAAAAATATCCGCCGAAAATAATTGATGTCATTAAACGAGCAGACGAACTTGACTGTAGTTCCCTTATTGGCAGTTATACAGAACCTGCGCCACAACCGCGAACTAACTTTGCGCTAACTTAGCATCAGTGCCCAATGTAACACGCATTCTGAAAAGACACCACAGTATCTTAATGCAGAGCGAGCGGTTACTTTCAAGAACCACCGAGAGCAGTCTACCGGCGTGCTAAAAACTTACGTGACCTCTTCCTCCAAAATAAGCATTCCAGTTTTTAACGGCTGTTCGCCTTGCAAAAAACCCCGGTGTAAAGTTTGTTCCCAAATGACCACGTCACAAGTAGCCGTCAGCACCGCTTCTAATTACAAGGTTTGGTTTGGTTTATGGGGTTTAACGTCCCAAAGCAACTAAGGCTATGAGAGACGCCGTAGTGGAGGGCTCCGGAAATTTCGACCACCTGGGGTTCTTTAACGTGCACTGACATCGCACAGTACACGGGCCTCTAGAATTTCTCCTCCAAAGAAATTCTAGCCGCCGCGGCCGGGATCGAACCCGCGTCTTTTGGGTCAGCAGCCGAGCACCATAACCGCTGAGCCACCGCGGCGGCCTAATTACAAGGTATAAAGCTAAAAGGCAATTACACATGCGACCCCGAGAATGTATTCTATCTGCTAGAATGTTCTGCCTGCCGGCTACAGTATATTGGGCAAACTGCGACATCATTTCGGTTGTGTTTTAATAACCATAAAGCTCACAGCACCAGCCTTCCTAATTTGCCATTATCGAAGCATGTAAGCATTCAGGGTCACTCATCTGATAAACTAAAGGCTACAGTTTTGGAATGAGGATTTAGATTACACCACTACCGAGAAGTCAGGGTATCGTTCCTAATTCATAAATTTAAAGCTGCCTCGTGAGGCGTTAATGAAAGCGTTGGAAAATTAACCTGCTTGTCGTAATTCGTCCCGTTCGACGACCTTGCAAATATCAATGGGGTCGTGATAATGATGAATCAACATTTATTCGGCCGGAAATAAATCTGTGGAGCACGCAGGGCCAGACGCGGTGGTTCCCTTGTTACGGGACCCATATGTTCCCAGCAGCTCCTGGCCCCTGTCCGTCAGTGCGAGCTGAATCGGTAGGGCGGTGCTGAATAACAAGGGCTCCCATCGCTCAAGGGGCTGGTGATTGGGGGGGGGGGGGGGGGGGAGGAGGCGAGGAGGGGGGCCTTGAGTTCTGTGCACTCTGCCAAGACGTGTGGCAGGGTGCCCTTTTCGCTTTTGCAAAAAGGACAGAGCGTATCGTGTTCCGCAGGGTACATGCGGTTCATCAGTACGGGATGCGCAAGCGATACCGCCTGCGCTTGACGCAGGATCGCACAACATAAATAAATTTAAAAAACCCCCTGTGCCCCTTGGTTTCTGTGGCTGTGGGCTTCTCTTTTGCGGGATGCCGCAATATATATATATATATATATATATATATATATATATATATATATATATATATATATATATATATATATATATACTTTGCGTCCCTTTCCACTAACGGGAGAGAGAGTGGTTTCACCTCACCCTTTGCGCACGCTGCGTAGAAAATGAGAAACTGTGTTCATTCTTGTGTATACCCTGAGGAAGGACGGTCCTCCGTCCGAAACTGTCGGTATTAAATTAAGATAATTGCAAGGTTGTGACCCCTTCTTCTACAAGTCTTCCTGGCCCATTGAACGACAAGACCTCCTGCAACTACTTCTACTACAATGGCTGCCAGCGCTCACACAACCGAGCGATTATCTATTCACCTCCCACGGAACCCCATCACCCTGCTATAATTGGCGACGAACTTTTCAAACACGTGTACGAGTATTTCGACCCGGCGCAACAAAACACCCCTGGCTTCGTGGTATACAGATCAGCCAAGTTCGTGGATATTCCGGCACTCTTGGAGTACCTGCCTGCCACCATCCGTAGAGTGATCCTTCACGTTGGGACAGCCGACATCGCGGCCACGGGCGCCGCTGCCGCTCTGTCAAGCCTGAGGGAGATCGTGGGGAGAATCGGCCGTGAGCACCCCTCGTTGAAGGTGTGCCTGAGTCTTCCTGTTCCACGCGCCCTGAACCGCCGACGCCGAGGAGCCAACAGAAGGTTCGTCCACTGGTTCAACGCTCAGGCGAAAGTCTTTGTGGAACAGGTGCGGAGGCTATGTCACCAACGGCGGCTTGGCAGGGACGTGGTATATATCAATCACGCACTTGAAGAGTTGCCACCATGGAGAGTGCTCGCGGCCGATGGACATCATCTGAGCTTCGAGGGCGTGGCTATCGTGCGCGAGCACCTGAAACGCGCCCTCGGTGCCAGACCCCCCGCTACGGGATGGAGCGTTCGTGGACAATCGATGGCGACGATCCAGGGATGCAGCGGCGCAAGAACAGCGCCATCACTGGCTCGTCCGAGAACCCAAGAGGCCGAGACACCCCCCGTACCGCCACGCCGCCGCTACATGACGAGACAGGCCTGCACCGAGGCGGCACGACACAACCCAACGCAGCGCAGCGACTGACTCGCTGCCGCCACAGGTACGGCCCGCTCCCCAGAAACTCACTCACCGTCATTTCTAAAAATCCGGAAAACTATCGAAAAACGAATTAGATATGAATCCCACGCGACCACTCTAACTAGCTATTCAGAATCGGAAGCCATACCAAAAGGTTTGCTAATTCAGCTTACCCCGGCGATGACAACCCTTAACGCAGATGAGGACGCGGAATGGAAACAGATTCTACATGACAGTTCATTACGTCTTGTGGACCTAATTATAAGGCACATCCAACGAAAAGCTCTCGAATTCGAGCATGTCGAACAATCCTTACGTCGTGAACCGGACCTTACGCCGAGAGAAATAACTCAGCTAAAAGAATTCGAAGAACGAAAGAAAAAAGACACAAATATGCAGAAACTTAGCAAACTCCGGCGAGACGGTGTGACCCCGGCGCCACGTTCACCAATCCCGCCTTCTACTAAAAGCACGCTAGGCCCTGAGCAACCTAATACTAGCCGGTCTTCCATCGAGGCTGACAACGTTGTGAACGTATCGAGCCATCCACTCTCTCCTTCGGAACGAAAGTTGCTCTCCAAGGGTTTAACTTTCTGCCCGACAACGGGAAAATTCAACGAATTCCAATTATATCAGGATCTGGATAACTTTGCAATGAATCTACGTCTGCGCGAGTACTTCCGAAACCGCGAAAGCAACCGTGAAATCAACATACCCGGGACATCAAACCAATCATGGACTCCAAACGAACACAGAGATAAACATCTAGATATGTACATCGCCGCCGTTCAAAAGGATATCATCGCCTCATATTCAAAATCAAAATCAAAAGAAGTCCCGAACAACCTCTCATCCGAGGAACGGCGAGCCCTCGACTCTTTAAATCAGCGATCTGACATTGTCATCAAGCCGGCGGACAAAGGCGGTGCTGTTGTTGTTATGGACAAGTCCGAATACATAACAGAAGGTTTCCGGCAATTGGAAAACGAACAATTTTACACGGAGCTAACCAGTGATCCCACAGGTCAATTCGAAATCGAAATTAACAATAAGTTAAAATCACTTCATCAAGATCAAAAGATATCCGGGGAAATTCTTAAAGCAATGACTCCAGTCAGACCAGTCCCTGGACGGTTCTACCTACTCCCGAAAATACACAAACCCAACCGTCCGGGCCGTCCCATTGTGTCAAGCAACGGCACACTCACCGAAAAAATATCTAGCGTCCTCGACTTCCTTTTGAAGGACATTATACCAACTATCCCGGCCTACATTAAGGACACAAATCACTTTCTCAGAGTGATATCTAACCTCAAAATTCCCAACCGAAGCTTCTTGGTTACAATGGATGTGACATCTTTATATACAAATATCCCCCACCCAGACGGCATACGCGCGACAGTGGATGCATACTTAAGGACAGATCCTCCCGTTCATCTTGATGAGGAAACTCTTTCTGCAATCCTAGGCTTAGTACTGAACTACAACAACTTTGAATTTGAGGGAAGACACTATCTTCAGGTCAACGGCACGGCGATGGGAACAAAGATGGCTCCGGCCTACGCTAACTTATTCATGGCAGCACTGGAAACAGAATTCCTTGACACTCAGTCCTTGAAACCACTCCTTTATAAACGTTTCCTGGACGATATTTTTTTCATTTGGCCGCACGACGAAGCCAGCCTCTTGGCATTCATAGCGAGGTATAACGCATTTCATCCTTCCATATCGTTCACCCACAGCATCTCCACAAAATTTATAAACTTTTTGGACGTTCAAATAGAGAAAAAAGGCAGCGTGCTTAGGACAACCCTCTACAAAAAACCCACTGACCGCCAGCAATACCTACATTTTAAGAGCAGCCACCCACGGCACTGCAAGACTGGCATACCCTACTCACAGGCTCACAGATACCGACGGATTTGCTCTGAGCTCGAAGACTTTGACCACCATGCTGAGCAGCTAAAAACAAATCTTTTACTTAAGGAATATCCAGCGTCCATCGTCGATGACGCTATCCTGAAAGCTCGTGGTTTAGACAGGAATAAAATAATAAATTCCCCACAATCGCGGGATAGTGAAAGGCCAAGCAACCTTATTCTCACGCATTCATCTAACATTCCACGTGTTAATAGTATCCTATCAAAACATTTTAATATTATCCAGCAAAGCAGTCACTTGTCTCTCATTTTTAAACAACCACCAAGAGCAGTATACCGGCGCAGTAGGAACCTGAGGGACATTTTAGTTAAGTCCAAAACAACGCCCAACTCCAACCCGAGTCCTGGATGTCAACCGTGCCGTAAGCCACGTTGCAAGGTTTGCAGTCATATGCAGACTACAACCATCGCTAAAGGAACATTCTCCGATTTCACCTTCAGGATTAAGGAAACCCTGAATTGCGACAGCGCGAACGTAGTGTATATGCTACACTGCAGTGTGTGTGGCATGGAATACATCGGTCAAACGGAAACACCGTTCAGGTTGCGTTTTAACAACCACAAGGCCCATACTCAAGCGCTGCCAAATCTTCCTTTTTCTAAGCACCTGTGCCTGCCCCAGCATGCATTCGAAAACATTCACGTCATCCTTCTCCAATCGGGTTTCCAAACAAGTCGCCAAAGAGAACAAAGAGAGTCGTATTTCATACACAAATTTCGGACACTAACACATGGAATTAATGAAAACTTGGGCAATTTTACCTTCCTCAAAAGCCTAACTAGCTAGAACAATTTGAACGTCTGGAATCCCTCCTCTTCCATGAAGCCTGCACTCTGCGGGGTCCCACGTCCCCATTCTTACTTTTCTTAGTTTTTTTTTTTCTGAACGTATTTACTCTTTAGGTTCCTTCTCACCCGTCCTTTCGGCTCCTTCTTTTGAAAAACCAGTCTGTACTCGAATGCCTTCGCGACGAAAAGCACGAAGGGAATGGCCTACTGTGGGTCGGACGCCGCGGCACTCGGCTGCGGGATCGGGTTCCCGCACGGCGTCTGGCCGGCCGCCCTGCCTCCCTCGACCGCGGCGCCGCGCTTCCGCCGTGGCGATAACGGGCTTGTCTTAAACAGCTCTAAATGTTGTGGCTGACTCGTAACTCACGTTACAACGGTCCAAAACACCTGCACCGCTGGGGAGCGGTCCGTTCTGTGATGTTATACACTGTACACATGCATGTGTGCGCTTGTTTCTTTCTTCTTTTTGTGTTTCTTTTTTTTTATTTGTGGTTTTGCTTTGTACTTTCCTTGTTAGAATATTGTTTGTGTTAATTCTGCTGGGTTCACCACCCACACCGAAGGGAGCTTCTCTCGAAACATTCCTTCTGAGAAGCAACTAGTTCCCTCCCTATCTATTTCTATAGCTTTGTTACCCAAGCCTCCGCCGTTGCCTTCCTATATTTATTTTTATTTTTTAATGTTACTTTTGCTTCCTTTATTTTTATATTTTTGTGCATATATGTTTTTCCCCCTTCCCTGTCCTTCGCAACCGTCACCCTCTTCCCCCTAAATGGACTGGAGCACTTGCGGCTTATACTGACTTTGCGTCCCTTTCCACTAACGGGAGAGAGAGTGGTTTCACCTCACCCTTTGCGCACGCTGCGTAGAAAATGAGAAATTGTGTTCATTCTTGTGTATACCCTGAGGAAGGACGGTCCTCCGTCCGAAACTGTCGGTATTAAATTAAGATAATTGCAAGGTTGTGACCCCTTCTTCTACAAGTCTTCCTGGCCCATTGAACGACAAGACCTCCTGCAACTACTATATATATATATATATATATATATATATATATATATATATATATATAGCACCGACCTAGAGCGAAGCCTTCATGGCCATTGTCGCTACTCGTCAAATTGAAAAGGCCACGCTGCAGGATAATGTTTTTCCAGTCACGTTTCGATCTGCTGCCTGAACCACGAAGGGCACCGGCCAACGGAACGTGTACCGAAGCAAGAACGATTCAGAGGCGCAGGGTTGGACCCTAGTCATTTACTTTATATTTTGACGCTGGCAGCAGCATCTTTTTCTCGGGCCGCCAACGCATCAGTACAGTGAATTGAGCGGGCCTGCTCTGTCCTGTCGACAAAGTCGCCTTGAACCGTGGAAAAACAAACAAACTCCTAGCCACATTCGTGCGTGTGATGCCCTCACCTGGCTTCTGCTTGGTTAATAGGGAGCGACGGTCACGTGAAGGAATGCGCTGCGCGTTGACCCGGCCTGTTGGTCCGAGCCATCTGGCGTGCCTCGCGAGTGCGCTCCGACCCTCGAGTGGCGCAGCCGTCAGCTACTGCGCGTATTGATCAGCAGGCCTTCATCGACTGACGGCTCCGCGCTGTTTGCTCGGCTGACCCTCGGTGTCTTCTGCGCCGGCTGCAGTCTTCAGTATGGTGTAGCTTCAGACCTGATTGCTTGCGGGGGCGCCTGCGCGAGGCTCTCCGCTTTTGGCAAACAAGGAAGTCGGCCGTTCGCGGATCCCGTCACTTGTTGACAGTGTCGAAGCCGTTTTTATGGCCCATCTTGCTTCCTTTATCTGGATGAAAATGACCTACTTCGCAAATAGCGCAGCTAGGGCCCGTTGTTTTCTTCATTTTATTTCTCGAAAATTCGGCGTACTTCTGGTTGACTGTATCAGTAGTTATTTTTTCTGCAGAGGAGTGAATTTTTTTTCTCCCTCATTAAAGGCTTTTGGCTTAATTCAGTGAACGTCCAGCTAGTCGATTTCTTGACACGGTGACATTTGCGGGGTAATAATTAATGCGTTGAAGGCAAGACTGTGCGAAAGTCTTTTAGTCGCGATTAAAAGCGGAGTGAAGCCTTGAAGTTGCGCTTGTGCCTGATTACCGGGACCCACGACTCGCGGCGCCCTTGGTGCTACACGCCTGCCCAGCGTTTTCTTATAGATATGTTAAAATGAGAGAGAGAGAGAGGGCGGACAAAAATATTTACATTAATTGGCGTGTAAGCCACATAGATGTCTATAGCAACTTTGTCGACACGGTCGCATGAATTCCAGTGAATGCTGTACGCACGTTGTCTGTGTGCTTCTTCAATGCGAAAGCACTAATCCGGAGGTTCAGAGAAAAGCAAAATGGTATCTTGTATGTGTAGCTCGGGGCCATAGAAAAAAGGGGCAGGCAAAGAAATCACATCAATATCCACGACTGGGAGTCGAACTCGCAGCGGCGCGAACAGATCAACTTCAAAGGGCGCTGCCGCGCGAGACCACTATAGCTATCGATGCAGATTTTTTTTTCTTTATTGCATGGAAATCAATCTCACTGAGCTACCAAATGCTTTACGCACATAGCCTACCGTGTGTATGCATCTGCTATCGCCGCAGCCGAACACGTCTCGTGTTAAGCTGCGCCACACTCTCGCGCTGTGCATTGCAGAGTGTCGTCTTCATCAACTTCCATCTGCTCCGTGCCGCGGCACTACACACTAATCGCCGTCTTCTACGTAGCACCAATCTGTGGTTTCGCACTGATTCGAATGCAGTAAACATTCTCTGTAGTTTTTGGTTTCTTATATCAAGGCTCTTTCATGAAGCGCTCTGTGCAGTGTTGCAGGAGTCGTCTGCTTCGACGCTGCCCAAAACTAAAGAATCCGTCAGTGAACTCTAAAAGCAGGAAGCTTGAAGCGCATGCACTTCACTGTAGTTCAGAGATTCTTTGTGGGCTTTGTCAAGGCACACAGCGCCATTTTCGTGGTAAAATAGTGCGAGTCCGTGGTGCGTATTCTTAAAATATGCCCCTTAAAGCGCTGGATCCCGGTACTGCCAGCGGCATGTAGCGTAAATGTTGTGCAAAGACATTTGAGGCCAGCAAGACTCGTCGATCGCCGCCGTGGCGTAGGTGGGATTAGCCTTGCGCTATTCTACCGGAAAATTCTCCAACGTAGCGACGTTTACCTAACTATATTAAGGACGGTAACTTGTGGTTAAGTTCTGTGACCTATCAGCGCCCTGTCACCACGCGCACAAACACCCAGAAGAGTCTCCCCCTGCATCTCTGCTACCGTCACCATGCATAGACTGCCGTGGAGGTTTTTTAGAAAAAAGTCGGGAAGCCTTGAAGGCAAATGCCCGCGCGAGTAAACGATGTCTTGCAGAGAAGCGTGTGACACCTCTGCCCTGGTGCAAGAGGCGAACAGGACTCCCTTGTGACACGGACGGCGCATGAGGAAATAGTGTAAACCACTGCAGACACAACGTAAGGAACAGAGAGGAGAGGATGCCAATCGTCTTACTAAAAATTAAATGTTAGTAAAACAAAGTACGCCATCTTTAAAAGCATTCATCAATATTGAATTTAATGACTCTCTAATCGACAGGGTTGTCTCCTTTACTATTTTTGGCTGTTCACTTCGAGGAACATTTGAGCTGGACGCCTCAAGATACACGCCAGTGTATCTAGATCTCTTGGCATGCTGCATAAAATTAGGAACCTGATCCCTGTCTGGTTAAAACGTCAGTTGTACATTCGATCTTGTTCAATCTCACCAAAACTAGTGCTTACTAATATAGGGCTGTACTACGAAGTTTAACATGAACAGATCATTAGATCAGTGAACCTATACTCATTTATTTAGGCATCCTCATTTATCATTACATACCGTTTTATGCCCTGAGGCAATCAACATCGCATTAAAAAAAAATCATCGACAGATTGGTTGTTCGCTAAAAACGAGCCATACGCTGCATTGAAAATCTTGAGCGGCTGGAACACACGGCCCCGGTGTTTCTACGACATAACGTGCTTAAAGTATACTAGCTATACGAGATAAAACATGCCACATAAATTAGAAATGCCACACAAATTAGAAATGAAATTATATGAGATCCATGTAGACTATCCGACTTCCGCTTGCTCAGTAATACGCGGTGTAACATGAGACACAGCTTCTTCAAACTACCTGCCGCAAGAAAGAGTTACGGCACCTAAACATTGATACATTTAATCCCTAACTTTCTGAGTCCCTAACTTTCTGAGCACCCACCCATCTTTCCTTGATATTTTTCAGCAGTGTAGATCGCCTGAGTATGGGTGACAGGGCCCTCGTCAGACAGAGAGCACCTGTCCTTTTGCCTGTTATCCAAGACCGAAGTGTGTCTGAGAATGTTCTAAGTAAATAAATCAATCGGAGGGACCACTTAAGCTCAGCCTTAAGGGCATGACGGGATAGCGACTACATACGCAGAACGTCATTCTCTGCTTTACGTTCATAGATCCCCGGGAGTCCTCCACCCGATCCTGGCGCAGTGGTGCAGCGGTCAAGCGATGCGCCACTGCCCTGCAATGGCAGGTGCTCCCAGCCGTGGGTCTTGTGCGGCCCAGGCTGCTCTTCCTGAGCGTTAATTTTTACTGCCACCTGCCACGGTGGCCAGTTTGCTCACTATCCGGGGGGCAGATTGTGGTATGACTCCGCAAGGTCACGTGACCCAGGTGGCCCCACCTGCCTCCTATAGGTTGCTCTCTGGGGACCACCTGCCAGAGCCATGCCCGTGATTTTTCGCTCACAACGCCGACAACGTCGGATTTTCTGGGGAACGGGGCCTGTGACGCTGTCGCGTTGAAATGTCTCGTGCATCCACGCTGGGGTCCGAGCAGATCCCGTGTGAATGCGGTGTAGTAGAGTGACTTCAGCCCTCTTCGGCTCCTTGGTCACACACAATCAGTTGGGTGGACACCACAGTGATCTGAAATGGCCGAGCTCCGTTTCTTCGAACAATCCCTTATCATCTGGAGTGCTGTTCTTAAGAAAAGTGCGTACCTTGCCAGCGATCGCCAAGGAGGAGTTTTCGAGCGCAAGCGTGCCGAGGTGGAGCGACAACGACGACCCAGTGAGACACTTATGCGAAACGACATCGTTCGCAACACAAACGTGACACTATGCAGGCGAGGACGGCTCGCGAAAGCGACATAGAGCGGCTGCAAACAGGTAGACTTCGGACGCAACGTGAGCGGGACGCCAAGCGAACGAAACAAGCATTATCTATCTATCTTATCTCGCTTTCGCGAGCCGTCCTCGCCTGCATTGTGTCACGTTTGTGTTGCGAACGATGTCGTTTCGCATAAATGTCTCACTGGGTCGTCGTTGTCGCTCCACCTTGGCACGCTTGCTCTCGAAAACTCCTCCTTGGCGATCGCTGGCAAGGTACGCACTTTTCTTAAGAAAAGCACTCAAGATGATAAAGGATTGTTCGAAGAAACGGAGCTCGGCCATTTCAGATCACTGTGGTGTCCACCCAACTGATTGTGTGTGACAAGGAGCCGAAGAGGGCTGAAGTCACTCTACTACACTCTACTAACAAGCATTATTAGGTAAACGGCGCCACGAAGAGCCGTTGCAGTCCACGTCTCCAGCCAGGATTGCCGCCGAGATTACTGCGCTGCTTTGTTGAAATATAGCAGCATTTACAAGCAGTACTGGAAGAACATTCGTTGTTAGCTACGATAGCTGTGCTATAATGGCATAAAACATGAATGCTATATAAAGAATATGCGAAGCGATATTATCAATGCGCGAGCATTGCATGGCTATGTACGCGTCATCAGAAAGTGTCCGCATATTTTGTCCGCACGCTCATGTCATTTTATAAAGATATATGAAAAAAAGTTAGGTTGCATTAGGTAGTGGGCGAAAAAATCTCGCTAATTTCCAACTTTGGTCGATGGGGAGTAATTAGTTAATTAGCTAAACGCCAAAAACGCACTTAGACGTCGAAACAGCCATGGACGTCGATATAGCACTTGGGTGTCAGAATAGCCATGGCGTAGATCTTGTATGTGGACGTTTTGCCTTCACATTTCTCAAATGCAGGTCGCCGCAATAATCTGAAAACAAAACAAAACAAAAAAACAAAAAATGAAAACCAAGAAATAGAAATCAAAGAGACAAAACAAAAAAAAAAATGGAGGGAGAAAAAGAGGACAGGGAAAGGCTGTCGCAGCAATCCTGTAATTTTTGTCCTCGGGTCTCAAACTCACATTGCGATGCAGGCCGCATTGAGAAAATTTCGTGTCCCGCGAGCTAGAAGGCGGAAAAAAAAAAAGAGGAGGGGATCGGTCACAATTGCGTTTTTTTTTTCGGAGGGGGGGGGGGGGGTTAAGAGCGTCAATCTTGAGGTGTCAAATAAAACAAACTACGAAGATAGTTGGACTTATCAAGGAAAGGTTTTATTTTTTGATCGCGCGAATAACCCTTCAGTTCTAAGCATGCTCCTGGCTTGAGGTTTGACAACGCTTAGCAGCGACAAGGGATGGAATATCCAGCGTTAGGTCTTGCGCGGAGACGATTCGCGTGGTGGCTCTGACGTTGCAGTCTGTCATCCTTGAACGCAGTGCAGATTTATTCACTTTCAGTAAAGAGAAGAGGTACTCGCACACGTATGTGCTCCCGAACGTAACAATGATCCTTGTCGCTTGGTGCCGCAGAGTTGGAAAAATTGTCTTACCAAAAAAAAAAAAAAATGTAAAACTCCGGGACACCTAGATTTTCAAGCTTCTGTCGTTATTCGGCGCTTGCTTGAAGTTCAATAAGCTCCATTTGTAACTCGGGCTCAACATCGTTGCCTCGCACTGCGAAGGGTACAAAATTCAAACCAAATTTCGAATTGTACCTCGAGAGTGCTGAGCAAATCTGAGAAGACATCGCAAGATTCTTGGGCAACGTGTCCTCACCAGCTCATCACGCACCAACTCGCCCCGCAGGCCGTTATTATGAAGTGTCCTAGTGACTTGAGAGTTGGAAAGTGGTCCAGCTTGTTCGCTTTTATCGGCGCTGCCAGAGTCGTAATTTGGCCTCACATGCACGAACGTCCTGGCTTATTTTTATGATTTTTTTTTGCTTTACTTGAAGTTTTGCAGCTCAGCGATTGGCTTATTTTCCTCCTTCAAGAAGCCGTCGATTTCTGGTCTGAGGTCAAAAAAATCTCTTCAGCACTTTTCCGCGGCTCAGCCAACGCTCGTCCGTGCGGTAGAGGATCTCCTTGTGATAGTATTCTTCTTCTTAATTTTGACACCTTTTTATTTTTGCGGGGGGGGGGGGGGGGGGGTGTTTTGTCTCTTGATGGACAGGGGAATATAGAAGGCTACCGAAAGTCGTGGACAGGGTAATTTTACAAACCGCGCCAAGTATTTTACTGCACCCAGGCACAAACACACGGGTCGACAGTCAAGGTGCCGCATCTTGACCTGTAGGTGGAACTGAAACAGCGCTACCACTATAAGAAACACAGCGCAAACAAAGACGGAACACAGAGAAGAAAAGATTGGGCGAACACGAGCGCGACTGTTCACCGAGTGGGAGTTCACACGTTCTATGCTATTGAACTTTAATTCACCTTCATTGGGCTCTTCTGTCTCTAACTCCCGCTCGGTGAACAGTCGCGCTCGGTTCGTTCAGTCTTCTCTTCCCTGTGTCCCGCCTCGACGTGCGCTGTTTCACCAGCAAAGTAGCCTCACATTACACGCTATCGGCGGTGCTTCATTTTGTGTAAGCTCGGCGAGGCGCATTGCACACAATGTTTTCTTGCATTTAATGCTATTGCAGCAAAATAGATTCAATAGCAGTCTCCCTGAGCGCAGCCGACTGGTGGCTGAGCGTTCTTACGAGGACATAGTTAACGCAGTCGGCCGAATAATAAATTGTGCCCATCAAGCCTCCCAGCATACCACTGACACGCGTTACTCCGTTGCCACAAAACCGCTTTACTCCTTGGCGAATAAAAGTGAACCGTTTCCTTACTAATGCTAATTCCAATAAATAGTTGTGTCATTATAAAGGTAGGAATCTAACGAGCCTCTCAACAGAGCTCACGATTAGACTATGCTTTTCGCATTCAAAACCCACAAGTAGTCTTCAGTGCCCTCCATAATTTTTTTTTCAAGCGATCAGCAGGATAGGAGTAGAAGGGAAAGGATTCGATCATAGCCATTTTCGCTGTCCTAGACTTCTTCGGTCTGATGCTGCGCAGCCGATCTTACTTATCGGCGAACGCGCTATTATTTCCGGTGCCCGCGGTTAAAAACTCCTCCACAGCGGTCTTTCTATGGATTTTGCACGTAAATATACTGAGTGCCCCAGCTAACTTCAGCGAAGGGCTAAAAAAATAAAATATTAGAGGCAGGCGACGAAAACCAGTTACGTACTGCTGGCCGCTACCTTGAGCACCACAGGTATTTTGTTGTTTTGCAATTAAGTAACTAAATAAGATTGTATATCTAAATTACTAAATATTGACTTCAAACAATAAATGGGATTTGAAAAGTTCGAGAGCACCTTCAGAGAGCCCCATTCCATTATATGCATTAAGGAAAGGCTCACCTGTACCTTTTTCTGTAGCTCCAAAGAAAGCCCGCTAAATAAGAAAAAAAAAACACGTGACTAGCGCATTCGCGCGCCATGATCGTGCTGCTCTCAACCGTGGTTTGAGCGAACGAACTCAGCTGTGGCCGGGACTCGCCGGCTCTGTTACAGAGTCACAGCCGCAGCTGATTTCGTTCGCTCAAACCACGGTTGAGAGCAGCACGATCATGGCGTGCGTAAAGCCCCTCCAATAAGGTGGCTCTAGGCACGCGAATGCGCTGTATTTCACGGGCTTTCTTTGGAGCTGAGAAAAAAGGTACTGGTGAGGCTTTGCAAATAATGGAATGGGGGTTTCTGGAGCTGCTCTCCAACTTCGCGAATCTCATTTATAGTCTAAAGTCAATAGTTTATAATTTAGGTAGCTACTTTTAACTAATTAACAGCAAAACAAAAAATCGCCTGTGGTGCCCAATTCCTAGGCCGTCTCTCATATTTTATATTTTAGCCCTTGGCACAAATTAGCTGGAACACCCGGTATAGTCGGGAGCTTCTGTTGGGTTTCATTGGAGCACCATTTTCCGGCAGAGCCTCCTTTCGAGACGGGCGGCTGTTTACCTGGAGGCATGTCAGAATGTTTCGATCCCTCAGGCTCCAGCTTGGCAAAAACGCGGGTAGGGGTGGCAAGAGTAGCCGCGCAACGGCGTGCCATATATACACCACTTCTGCTCCGGACAGTACATTAACTCCTTTCGCTTAGGACCCGGTGTCGTGGCTCAGTACTGGCTTTGGCATTCGGCTGCTGGCCCCGAAGTTGTGGGTTCGATCCCGGCCGCGGCGGCCGTATTTCGATGAAGGCGAAATATGAAGACGCCCTCAATGAAGGCGAGATACACAAGTGCCGGTGTGCTGTGCGATGTGATCGCACGTTAGAGACCCCAAGCAGTCTAAATTCATCCGTAGCCCTTCACTACGGCGCCCCTCATATCCTCTCATGTGTCACTTCGAGACCTCACAATTCCTTTTGCTTAGGAAAGAGAAAATACAGGGAAACAAAGAGAAAGAGAAGTAACCTTTGCGCAGTATTTGCACTTGTAAAGTACCAGCGCGTGCTGTACAGAATCTCTTTAAGCTTAGTCAATGCACTTATCGCTGCACCATGTAACCTCGATCCGCGTTCGGCGGCCTCACAGACGACCATGCAAAGGGTCTCCAGAGCAGGCAATCCACGCGAATTCCGTCTGCGGCGGCGCGCTAATGAAATGGTCACGCTGTCGGGATGGCGGCGCTTGGCGGAGACCCACGCCATCGTCGCTTGAGAGGGTTGCCGGAAGTCCCTCATTGCGCCGCTGATGATTCCAAGACGCCGTATAAATTGCTTCGCAAGGACAGAAAGCACGAGTAAGCTGCAGACGACCGCAACTGCTTTCGTGGCGCGCAGAATGCACTCGGCCGGGGTCCATAATAACGGAGACGACGGGAGAACGCGGTTTGATGGCTGCGGCAGATGTCGGTGACAAGAAGACGCGCGTGCGGAGGGCGTGCTAGCTTTATCCGGCTGCGAGTGAAAATAACGTCTAATCGGTGGTTCCGGGCGTAAAGACTGCCGGCTACCTTATGGAGAACTCGTGGCCGGGACGGCAGCTCCCGCACGGCCCCGACATGGGTGGCGTCGGACCACTTTTCTACGTCGCATTCGCGCTCCTCCTGGTTCTCGGAGTCGTCGGAAACCTGTCCGTGCTCCTCATGGCCTGCTGTTACGCTCGCTTGCGAACCCCGGCCGGCCTATACGCCGTCAACGTAGCCGCGGCGGACTTGCTTTTCTGCGTCTTCGGCATCCTGCTCGACCCCGTCTCGGTGCTGCTGCGCCGCTGGCCTTTCGGCGAGGCCCTGTGCTACGCGTGCTCCTTCTCCGAGCACCTGGGCGTATTTGTGCACGGCTACACGCTCATCGTGGCGGCTGCTCGCTTTGTCGCCGGAAGGCTCCCCAGGCCGAGCCACCTCAGCAACCTCGGCGTCTGGTTCCTGGGCGCCGTCGTGTGCTTGCCGCACGCGCTTTTCGTCGACTCGCGCGCGCTCGCTGTCCATGGCCAGTGCGTCGTCAAATGGCCCGCGGCGGTGAGGATGCTGGAGCCGTTCGTCTGTTTCGCTGCGCTCGCCGCGTCGCCCTTCCTCTTGGTCACGGTGCTGTACGTCTGGCTCCGGATGTCCCTGTGGCGAGGCGCGGGCCGGTCGGTCGTGCGGAGGGCGAGCCTCGTGCACGTCTTCTGGCTCATGGCGCTGCTCCTGCTGCTCTGCCGGACGCCGCTGCACGTGACCAGGTGCCTGGTCGGCGTGTGGACGGCTCTGCGGGCCAGCGCGCACCTCACCGTGGTGGTCCTCGCCACTAGGGCCGTCGCCGCCGCCGCCGTGTGCTTCACAGCCGCCTTCTTCTTCGACCTGAGCGCCAAGCAGCTCGCAAGAAAGGCCAGGCACGCATCCCCGGCGGTGGCCAACAGCGGCTGAGCTGGAAGTCCGTGCCCTGCTGCTTCCTCAAGAGGACAGTGTACTTGCCGATTGCCCGTTCTCTTAAGATCAGGACCGAAATGTTGCGGCGAAGAATGGTTACCAATGAACGAAGTGTCTAGCGTTTCGTCCAGACGGAACATTTGCTGCTGCTGCAGTTCCGTCCAGACGGAATATTTATGCAGCTAGAGTTCCGTCCATACAATAGACAGTTTTAGTTTCACATACGTAGAAGCTTCACGTAAGTACAGCGCTTACGGGTCACCAGTGCGCATGCGCAGAACGTGAAGTGTCTACGTGGGTCGCACGGACTTACGTGAGATTCGGATCTTTGCGCTGCGGTCTTCACGTTGCTTGCTTGCGTACGTGGCGTTGGCAAAATAGCGGCGCCCTGCCCGCCCGCGTCACAACGATAACAGCTTCGTCGCTAATCCCTCGACGTGATATCGTGCTGTAAACTGCTGTATTTGCCTTCAGTTGGTCCATTCTTGCTCTCGCATGAAGTTTTAGGTGACAACTAGCTTTTGTTTTCCAGATAGAAATCCGTTTCAGCAGCTCCTAAGCCTGACAGAGAAGCGTTTGTGGTCTTAATAGCAACGAGTGTGCCGACGGTCTCGCGAGACCACGCGAAGCTCAAAACCTCGCGGGATATCTCGAGACCATCGGCACAGTCAGCGGGAAAAGCAAAACGGTGCACGTTTTGACTCCATACGCACACGTCGTCAACATGAGTGGGACACCAGCGCGCCTTCGCTTCTCGAAAAGCAATGATTTAAATATGCCGCGGGACGTAAAGGAATGCAATCCCTTTGAAGATAACATGCAACATACAGTTCGGTGGAATGAATTCGCTCAACGTTTGTCAGAAGAAAAGGGGAAAGTATTATAGTGCCTAGAATATACTTTGGCTTCGCCTGGCTCCGCTCCAAGCAGCTCGATTAAACAATATTAGTTTTCTTTATCTGTAATAGATGGCGCGGCACTACATGCTAGCGCATTTTTTAGGTTCTATGGCAGATCTACACAGTGTGCGTCCCGTACATGTAGCTAAAACTGTACGAAGCGACACGAGCGTACGCTACGTGGACTGCTCACGGTTGCGTGCGTGAAGGTTCTGCGTACGGAGAACTAAAATTGTCTAATATCCGTACTATCCGTACTGTCCATACTATACAAAATGGGTGATTTCTACCCACATAAAGCATTTCTTTGCCTCTGGAATAACCAGTTGACAAAGCTGTATCCAGATGTTCTCTATACGCATGTATACGGCACAAAAATATCTGTCCGCGTACTGCATTTAGTTACAACCTCGAAGGTGTAGCTTCCGTGCATGCATGCAGGATCGGGAATATGACACTGTTAGAAGCAGAGTGCAGAAACTCCTCGCGAAGTGATGTGAAGCCCTGTCGCTGTTTGTGCTGCAAGATGACGTAGCACGAGAAAGACTAAGACCTACGCAAGCAGTCAACAAGCATTATGCAAACGCACCAAAAATCCCAAGCCAAAACTCGTTCTATTGCCATTTATCACTGACTGCTTGGAAAATAAAATGATGCAGCAGAAGATCCTGTCACACATTACGCGGAACAGGATTGCCACTTTTTTAAATGGACATGCAAAAGTCTGCAATCAAACTGGTTTCCCAATCCCTAACGCCAGCTTTAATTCCGTCTGAACATAACTCTTGTGGCAGATAATGCTGGACGGAACTGTATGGTGTCAGATGCAGTTCCGTCTGGACGGAACACCATCGCTACATGCAGTTCCGTCTGGACGAAACTTTAGCGCAAATTGTAGTTCCGTCTGGACGGAACTCTAGCCACAGCCTCAGAAGAAAGGGGGAATGTATTTACCGCCCGCACTGTAGCTTGGCCTGGCTCCGCTCCAAGCAGCTCGACTAAACGAAACTAGTTTTCTTTATCTGTACTAGATGGCGCGGCACAACATGCTAGCGCATTTTTTAGGTTCTGTGGTAGATCTACACAGCTTGCGTCCCGTACGTGTAGCTAAAACTGTACGAAGCGACACGAGCGTATGCTACGTAGACAGCTCACGTCTACGCACGGGAAGGTTCTACGTACGTAAAACTAAAACCGTCTAATGTCCGTACTATCCATACTATGCAAAATGTGTGATTTCTACCCACATAAAGCATTTTTTGCCTCTGGAATAACCGACTGACAAAGCTGTATCCACATGTTCTCTCTACGCATGTACACGGCACCAAAATATCTGTCCGCGTACTGCATTTAGTTACAACCTCGAAGGTGTAGCTTCTGTGCATGCATGCAGGATCGGGAAAATGACACTGTTAGAAGCAGAGTGCAGAAACTCTTCGCGAAGTGATGTGAAGCCCTGTCGCTGTTTGTGCTGCAAGATGGCGTAGCACGAGAAAGACTAAGACCTACGCAAGCAGTCAACAAGCATTATGGAAACGCACCAAAAATCCCAAGCCAAAACTCGTTCTATTGCCATTTATCACTGACTGCTTGGAAAATAAAATGATGCAGCAGAAGATCCTGTCATACATTAGGCGGAACAGGATTGCCACTTTTTTAAATGGACATGCAAAAGTCTGCAATCAAACTGGTTTCCCAATCCCTAACGCCAGCTTTAATTCCGTCTGAACATAACTCTTGTGGCAGATAATGCTGGACGGAACTGTATGGTGTCAGATGCAGTTCCAACTGTACGAAGCGACACGAGCGTATGCTACGTAGCCAGCTCACGTCTACGCACGGGAAGGTTCTACGTACGTAAAACTAAAACCGTCTAATGTCCGTACTATCCATACTATACAAAATGTGTGATTTCTACCCACATAAAGCATTTTTTTTGCCTCTGGAATAACCGACTGACAAAGCTGTATCCACATGTTCTCTCTACGCATGTACACGGCACCAAAATTCCTGTCCGCATACTGCATTTAATTGCATCCTCGGAGGCATAACTTCCGTGCAGGCATGCAGGATCGGGAAAATGACACTGTTAGAAGCAGAGTGCAGAAACTCTTCGCGAAGTGATGTGAAGTCCTGTCGCTGTTTGTGCTGCAAGATGACGTAGCGCGAAAAAGACTAAGACGTACACAAACGGTCAACAAGCATTGTGCAAACGCACCAACAAACTCAAGCCAAAACTCGTTCTATTGCCATTTCTCACTGACTGCTTGGAAAATAAAATGATGCAGCAGAATATCCTGTCACACATTAGGCGGAATAGGATTGCCACTATTTTAAATGAACATGCAAAACACTGCAAGCAAACTGGTTTCCCAATCCCTAACGCTAGCTTTAATTCCGTCTTGACATAACTCTTGAGGCAGATAATGCTGGACAGAACTGTATGGTGTCAGATGAAGTTCCGTCTGGACGGAACCCATCGCTACATGCAGTTCCGTCTGGACGGAACTCTAGCGCAAATTGTAGTTCCGTCTGGACGGAACTTTAGCCACAGCCTCTGAGGCTGTGGCTAGAGCCTTCTTCTGACAAAAATTGAGCGATTTAATTCCACCGAACTGTATGTTGCATGCTACCTTCAAAGGGACTGCATTCCTTCACGTCCCGCAGCATATTTAAATCATCATCGCTTTTCGAGAAGCGAAGGCGCGCTGGTTTCCCACTCATATCGCCGACGTGTGCGTATGGAGCCAAAACGTGCACCGTTTTGCTTTTCCCGCTGACTGTGCAGAGTGTCTCGAGATATCCCGCGAGGTTTTGAGCTTCGCGTGGTCTCGCGAGACCAGCGCCTCCTCGTTGGCGAGTCCGTCGGCACACTCGTTGCTATGACGACCACAAACGCTTCTCCGTCAGGCTTAGGAGCTGCTGAAACGGATTTCTATCTGGAAAACAAAAGCTAGTTCTCACCTAAAACTTCATGCGAGAGCAAGAATGGACTAACTGAAGGCAAATACAGCAGTTTACAGCACGATACCACGTCGAGGGATTAGCGACGAAGCTGTTATCGTTGTGAAGCGGGCGGGTTGGGCGCCGCCATCTTGCCAACGCCACGTATGCAAGCAACGTGAAGACCCCAACGCAAAGAGCCGAATCTCACGTACGTCCGTGAGACCGACGCAGACACTTCACGTTCTGCGCATGCGCACTGGTGACACGTAAGCGCTCTACTTACGTGAAGCTTCTAAGTACGTGAAACTAAAACTTTCTATTATATGGACGGAACTCTAGCTGCAGTAAATATTCCGTCTGGATGGAACTGCAGCAGCAGCAAATGTTCCGTCTGGATGGAACGCTAGACACTCCGATATCGATATTTGTATTAACGTTTCGCCCAGCTTGCTGCTCAGTCCTCAATTTATATTCAAGCCTTTTCATTAACCTCCAGATCTGTCTGTCCGATAAGGGAGCACTGGGCCAACGTCCACATATGTACACTGACAGCGCAGAATGAACAGAACCAACTAGACGGGGCTCAGCCGTCTAAGAGTACAGAGCACCGCATGGAAAATGCCAGAGTGACCACCACCTAGGGCCACATTTCTTAAAGGCAGTTTTGTTTTCCTTGCTTGCCGTCATCTGTCATTAATGACGTAGGCCGTGGCGCACTGACGGAAGTGGCGAATGACATCAGTGGCAGAGAAACAAAAAAGAAGAAAACGAAAGGAAGCGTTACACAGTACGTCCTCAGGTCACTGGTGCCCCAAGCCTTAGGTGCCAAATACCGTAATCCGCTGCTCATGAAATAAGCAGATTGTTGCTATTAGTACCAGGTTGGATCACACGGGTACCAGTATTGCACATATATGGTGATGGACTAGTGGCTAATTACAGCGCGTCGATGGTTGCCGGAGAGATGCACCTCAAGAGCTCACCTGACTAGTCGGCTCGCCGGAATCCGAACGGTCCTGGATTCACGAGTGCCAGCAGTCCGCCTTGGGCCGGCGCTCGGCGGAACCAGTTCTCGAACGACGGACCGCGGCGCATCTTCCTGGGGCAGTGGGGGTTCCCGCACTGCAACGAAATTAAGCGCAATGTAAGCAGCACAGCAATCTAATAACTGCGTGTCATATGTAGTGAGATCGAAATTTATAGAACGCAGCAGAAGCAAGGCAGACTACCCCTCAGAATGGATAAATGAACGAACGAACGAATGAATGAATGAATGAATGAATGAATGAATGAATGAATGAATGAATGAATGAATGAATGAATGAATGAATGAATGAATGAATGAATGAATGGTGGAGGTTTACGGCACCGCGGTGCCGTTCGTGCATTACCGTCATGTCATATATGTATAAGCAAATTACGTTTTGCTGCTGGTGATGACAGCGAATAAACTAGCGCCACGTCTCATAGATAAAAGGGGTGGCAGCTGCGCATCAGTTATGGATTGCGATATGGAGCATCACGGCAAAGTTTTCTAAACCTGCCTGACCCCTGCCGCCTCACCTAAAGTTGGAGGCAATGTTCGAGCTGTATGGATGCCACCGCGCGAATAGAGCACGTCGGGGCACTAAACACTAGTTTGCGCTGTTCATTCTCTGAAAAAACAATTTTCTTTTATATGCACGGCTTGCGCGCACGCGCTGATCACCTGACAGCCTGTGAAGAGCGACATGTGGCAGCTACAGCGTGTTTTATTTGAATTGCCCGCCTACAATTCGAAAATTACTCGAGACCTTGAGAACATATTTGATTCGTTTCGTGTAATTTTTACTCGCTCTATTTTATTCCTTCGACAAGTCGACTAGAGGGATATTCGATCCGCTATTAGAATTATTTCGAACACTTGCTCACCTTTTCAATTAAAATACCTCTGAATAAGGCAATTAGAATAGAGCTTCAAGCTTGGGTGTAGGCCCAATAGCCTTTCTCGTGTTCGGCGTTGCGATTCCGTGTGGAGCTCTCAGTGATGTTTTATATCTATGGTAGAGGTCGCCACGGCACTGCCTTTTTCGTCCACAGACTCTGGTGTGCCCCCCGTACAACCAGGGAGCTTGGCTGCAAATGTAAGGAAATTTGCACCTAATGGCATCTGCGCAGACTGACAATCCCTTCGCCATTTCGTTAATAATTACGACTTAGAATCATACTAATTACGCATTAGCAGCTACACGGCCGCAACCATACAACGACAAAGAAAAGCTACTGAGTAATTATTTCGTTACTCAAATATTTTTCGTCATGGGGGCTTTCATAATTGCGTAGTCCTGCCACTGTTCTCCCTTCGAGTTATTCAACTAATCGTCCTATCGCTAACATCTTCTTGCTATCCTGTTTAGCTTAATTGTCAGAGAGACCGCCGCTGAGAGGAAGTGGTCCCGGTTTTAACCCCGGTGCAAGATCAATTTTTCTTCAACTTCGAAGCGTCTGAGAAAGCTCCAAGCTTTCCTTTGGACCCGTATGTGCGAGCTCAGGTGGATGCCAATGAGTAATCACTACCTTAATCTTTCTCCAGTCAATCTCAGGGGTTTTCCCTACGTACAGTGGACCAATTACGGCTTCGATCGAGAAGATCAAGAGCTCAGAATACCCCGTGCACAGAACTGCTTGTCCAGCATAACCCCTTGCACTTAAGAAGTGCACCTAAATCGTCAAGACCGCACCCGTCATTTAAAAACGGAACAAGCGCACACCCTCCCTACCAGAACTCTACTCATCCTACCAATTCTCTGCGGAATCTGATGGCGTGACACAGCTCACTTTCCCAACCGCCCAGAGGTCATGGCCGACACAGAACATGTCCTATATGTAATGCAGCTGCCAATGACTCCCCTTATGTCTTACTCGCCCCTTCCTCCTTGAGTGTGTAGCTTCACGCGAACTCTGCGGATGACCAACGGGCCTTGGAGCAGCGAGCGCTCTCTATCACGCCGCCCAAGAGCTGCAGCCTCGAATTAAGCTACTCCTGCGCCTCGCTGTGAGCACCGCTTTGGCAGCGTACGCCCCGGCCATATGTGCTTGCCTGGTGCCCCTCACGGAACGGTGGGGTGTGTGACGGCGGCGTCAGGATGTAGAGAGCGGCTTCCACCGCCAGAAACTCGGGCCACTCCTCTCGCGGTGCAGGTGGTTGCTGCTGCCCGGCTCCGACTCCGGCGTTGCCATCGACGAGCTGCTGTGGGAGCTCTCCGAAGTAGTCCTCCATGGGCGTCATTGCCGCGGACTCTACCGGCAAGGCCGCCTCCGAGGCCGACGTCTCAGCAATTGCGGCCGCTTCGTCTTCAAGGTGGGAGAAGTGGTCGAAACACCAAAAAAAAAAAGATATATAAGGAATGATTGCACAAAGAGTGGCCAATAAAGCCATATGACAGGTACAGTAGTAAATAACTATGAGTACAGTGAATGTGAATTAGAAAAGCTCAAATATTATCGAGTGTTGTTTTAATATAAGAGGCCCTGGGAGTTAAGCAAACGCCTCGCAAGGTCGGGAAGCAGTTTTTGACATTTGTATGCGAGAGACTTGAAAGGTTGGGGAATTGGAGACTTCGGTCGTGCAGACGTCCATGTGCGTAATACTGGTTCGCGACCTTTTCATTGGCTACAAACTGAGGAACCAATAAACCCCGCCTGAGCAACCTGTAAAAGGCCAGAGCCTTCGTAGTTGCTCAGGAAACGGGCACCTGCCATTTAGTGTTAATATGTAGTTGGTCAGGAAACGAGCACCTGCCATTTAGTGTTAATATGACAACCTACAAAGCGCGTCGATTTCGCCATTGGCTTTTAAATAACCCCCTGAAGAGCAGTGGCGTCAAGCAGTTGCTAAGCCTGATCAGCGCGTCCACGTCATGCATGACTATTCCTAATAATCGCGGATTACCTAATTTGGCCACAGAACAAGACGAGATACTCCAACTTACCATTCATTGGGATATGATTGAAACAGCGCAAGGCCGAAGGCCAAAAAAGAGAGACAGAGGAAAGGAGGAAAAGGACAACACAGCGCTGAACTAGCAACTGACATTTATTTGGCACGCTGCGCGTATAAGTACATTCAGGCACCAAAATAGAAAACAACGCAGAGAGCAATTCATGCACCAGGATCCCTGCAAGCAAACACAAACTAAGAAGTGCGATTCAGGAAGCGAAGTTCTTTTTGTGATAAAGACACTGATGCAGCACTTACACATGTATCGCCATACTTCTTGATATTCGAAGCCTCGATAATTTCCCGGCAAAGCTGGTCTTTGTTCCTAGCAAAAACTCGGCAAAAATTAAACTGTGGGGTGCAATCACATTCACGGCAATGCATGCTAAGGTTACGAGACTCTTTGTTATCTACATTGTTGCGGTGCTGCCTGAGCCTATCATTTAAGCACTGTCCAGTCTGGCCAATATAAAACCTATTACAAGTGAGAGGAATGGAATACACGACATTTTTTTGACACTTCACAAATTTGCATTCATGGTTTTTGGAGCAATCGGGGAAAGTTTTCCCTGGGTTGTTGACACGCGTACACAAGCTAGATAACTTAACGGGGGCCGAAAAAACAACATCCACTCCGACTCTTTTACCAACACTTTTCAAATTATGTGATATCTTGTGGATATAGGAATTGCTGCTACTCGCTTACTTGTTTGACGTTCAGAACTGGCGGAGCATTTCAGTTTCTTCAACAAAACTTCAGCCACAGAAGAAAGCACGTGAAGCGGATAGCCACTAGCAGTAAGCCTCTCTACCTGGTTACTAAAGCTGCGTTCGGTTAGATGTAGACAGGATTTTGTAAGTGCACTCCTGAAGCTTGACATGACAATTCCTCTTTTAACAAGCTTCGAGTGCGCGGAACTGTAAGGTAGCAACGGTTTATTGGCCCTAGGCTCGAAGGACCAGCACACACTGCAAGGTGAAAACTTCAGGCTCAAGTCTAGAAATCTAATTGTGTCCTCTACAGGAACTTCATGAGTTACGTCCAAAGGGGCAAGAACAGCGGAAAATACACCACAAACTTTGGACACTTCCCTAGTAAAAGCTTCGCGTTCGCAAGTCAGTAAAACAAGATAGTCATCCACAAAGCGACGAACTGCCGCAACAGCTGTGCCATTTAAGCGGTTACTTAATTCTCTGTCATGCATTGCTAAAAAGAAATCACTCAAAATTGGAGCAATGCAGGAACCTATGCAAATGCCCTTCTTCTGGATAAAAATTCGACCTTCCCACTCTGTATACGTGGATTCAAGGTAGGCTAATAACATTTCTAAAAAGCTCTCGACCGACAAGCCGGCTGCGTTTTGAAAGCGAATGGCACCATAATTTTCAATTACGTCCCTAATGCACAGAAGGAGACTGTCATGCGGAATGGAGTAGTACAAGTCCTTTACGTCAATAGAAAAAGCACACAGTTGCTTGTCATGGTAGTAGTCTAGAGTGCTAATCACGTCAAGGGAATTCTTAACCTGGAAGGGATCGTCAACTGGTAGTTGTGTTAGTTTTTCTTTCAGAAACTGTCCTAAACATTTTTGCCAAGAGCCTTTCTCGGAAACAATGACACGGAACGGCACGTCAGTTTTATGTGTCTTAACAGTAAAAAACATACTCAAGCTGGCTATTTTACAGGTATTTATCGAGGTAAACAGCTTGTCTAAGTTATTCTGTTTACACAACTTCTTGACCTTGCAATTAGACTTCGAAAGACTTGTTTTTCTCCCCTCCCTACACACCGACAGGACGGCATCCATTGCTTTTTTGTTGAAACTATCCTTAGAGAGAACGACAAAACCCCCTTCCTTATCTGCAGTCAACAGGACCAAAGAATTGTCACGTAGGTAGTCCACAGTCTTATTGATGGGTAGGATCTTAGCCGGATTCCTAGGGCGCGATAGAACGTCGACACCTTCTGAGATGCATCTGCTGGCCTCAGGAGCTGGAGCATATCCGGAAATATGCCTTACCATGGCAAGAAGTTCTGGTGCACTTTTTCGGGGCTCAACGGCGAATTTTGGGCCAAGATCGAGCACATGACGCACATGGGCCGGAAGCGGAGCGCCGCTCAAGTTGTGAACCTGGCCTACGAACCCACGATGTTTCTTCGGGACGAGGTTACGAAGCGCGGGAAGCTGCTGCTGCCACCAGACGTCAGTGGTGTTGTGGATAAGGCGCGTTATTTCGCGCCACTGATTCTTCCAACCAGCTGGCTGATTGGAGAGTTGAAGAAGAATCCGTAGGTGATCCTGGCACAACCTGGCCTGTCGTAGCCACTCCGCTCTCAAAAATTTGCACATCCTTGTGCCATGGCTGACTGAGGGCAAGAAGCCCCCAAAAAACGCCAGCACTTCGGGTGGAAGAAACTTTTTCCGAATGCAGAATCCTAGCGTTCTGGACTTGCAGTTGGCCACAGCGATGAATTGCACAAGGCGATGTGGTTGAGAAAACCATGACGAGAAAACAGGGCCCCTTGTACTAGAAATGAAGCTTGAAAGCACGAGCTGATGGGCGAGTTGGTTGTACATGATATGATTGAAACAGCGCAAGACCGAAGGCCAAAAAAAAAGAGAGACAGAGGAAAGGAGGAAAAGGACAACACAGCGCTGAACTAGCAACTGACATTTATTTGGCACGCTGCGCGTATAAGTACATTCAGGCACCAAAATAGAAAACAACGCAGAGAGCAATTCATGCACCAGGATCCCTGCAAGCAAACACAAACTAAGAAGTGCGATTCAGGAAGCGAAGTTCTTTTTGTGATAAAGACACTGATGCAGCACTTACACATGTATCGCCATACTTCTTGATATTCGAAGCCTCCAGGTAGAGAGGCTTCTTGATATTCGAAGTAAGCCAGGTAGAGAGGCTTACTGCTAGTGGCTATCCGCTTCACGTGCTTTCTTCTGTGGCTGAAGTTTTGTTGAAGAAACTGAAATGCTCCGCCAGTTCTGAACGTCAAACAAGTAAGCGAGTAGCAGCCATTCCCTATATCCACAAGATATCACATAATTTGAAAAGTGTTGGTAAAAGAGTCGGAGTGGATGTTGTTTTTTCGGCCCCCGTTAAGTTATCTAGCTTGTGTACGCGTGTCAACAACCCAGGGAAAACTTTCCCCGATTGCCCCAAAAACCATGAATGCAAATTTGTGAAGTGTCAAAAAAATGTCGTGTATTCCATTCCTCTCACTTGTAATAGGTTTTATATTGGCCAGACTGGACAGTGCTTAAATGATAGGCTCAGGCAGCACCGCAACAATGTAGATAACAAAGAGTCTCGTAACCTTAGCATGCATTGCCGTGAATGTGATTGCACCCCACAGTTTAATTTTTGCCGAGTTGTTGCTAGGAACAAAGTCCAGCTTTGCCGGGAAATTATCGAGGCTTCGAATATCAAGAAGTATGGCGATACATGTGTAAGTGCTGCATCAGTGTCTTTATCACAAAAAGAACTTCGCTTCCTGAATCGCACTTCTTAGTTTGTGTTTGCTTGCAGGGATCCTGGTGCATGAATTGTTCTCTGCGTTGTTTTCTATTTTGGTGCCTGAATGTACTTATACGCGCAGCGTGCCAAATAAATGTCAGTTGCTAGTTCAGCGCTGTGTTGTCCTTTTCCTCCTTTCCTCTGTCTCTCTTTTTTGGCCTTCGGCCTTGCGCTGTTTCAATCATATCATGTACAACCAACTCGCCCATCAGCTCGTGCTTTCAAGCTTCATTTCTAGTACAAGGGGCCCTGTTTTCTCGTCATGGTTTTCTCAACCACATCGCCTTGTGCAATTCATCGCTGTGGCCAACTGCAAGTCCAGAACGCTAGGATTCTGCATTCGGAAAAAGTTTCTTCCACCCGAAGTGCTGGCGTTTTTTGGGGGCTTCTTGCCCTCAGTCAGCCATGGCACAAGGATGTGCAAATTTTTGAGAGCGGAGTGGCTACGACAGGCCAGGTTGTGCCAGGATCACCTACGGATTCTTCTTCAACTCTCCAATCAGCCAGCTGGTTGGAAGAATCAGTGGCGCGAAATAACGCGCCTTATCCACAACACCACTGACGTCTGGTGGCAGCAGCAGCTTCCCGCGCTTCGTAACCTCGTCCCGAAGAAACATCGTGGGTTCGTAGGCCAGGTTCACAACTTGAGCGGCGCTCCGCTTCCGGCCCATGTGCGTCATGTGCTCGATCTTGGCCCAAAATTCGCCGTTGAGCCCCGAAAAAGTGCACCAGAACTTCTTGCCATGGTAAGGCATATTTCCGGATATGCTCCAGCTCCTGAGGCCAGCAGATGCATCTCAGAAGGTGTCGACGTTCTATCGCGCCCTAGGAATCCGGCTAAGATCCTACCCATCAATAAGACTGTGGACTACCTACGTGACAATTCTTTGGTCCTGTTGACTGCAGATAAGGAAGGGGGTTTTGTCGTTCTCTCTAAGGATAGTTTCAACAAAAAAGCAATGGATGCCGTCCTGTCGGTGTGTAGGGAGGGGAGAAAAACAAGTCTTTCGAAGTCTAAATGCAAGGTCAAGAAGTTGTGTAAACAGAATAACTTAGACAAGCTGTTTACCTCGATAAATACCTGTAAAATAGCCAGCTTGAGTATGTTTTTTACTGTTAAGACACATAAAACTGACGTGCCGTTCCGTGTCATTGTTTCCGAGAAAGGCTCTTGGCAAAAATGTTTAGGACAGTTTCTGAAAGAAAAACTAACACAACTACCAGTTGACGATCCCTTCCAGGTTAAGAATTCCCTTGACGTGATTAGCACTCTAGACTACTACCATGACAAGCAACTGTGTGCTTTTTCTATTGACGTAAAGGACTTGTACTACTCCATTCCGCATGACAGTCTCCTTCTGTGCATTAGGGACGTAATTGAAAATTATGGTGCCATTCGCTTTCAAAACGCAGCCGGCTTGTCGGTCGAGAGCTTTTTAGAAATGTTATTAGCCTACCTTGAATCCACGTATACAGAGTGGGAAGGTCGAATTTTTATCCAGAAGAAGGGCATTTGCATAGGTTCCTGCATTGCTCCAATTTTGAGTGATTTCTTTTTAGCAATGCATGACAGAGAATTAAGTAACCGCTTAAATGGCACAGCTGTTGCGGCAGTTCGTCGCTTTGTGGATGACTATCTTGTTTTACTGACTTGCGAACGCGAAGCTTTTACTAGGGAAGTGTCCAAAGTTTGTGGTGTATTTTCCGCTGTTCTTGCCCCTTTGGACGTAACTCATGAAGTTCCTGTAGAGGACACAATTAGATTTCTAGACTTGAGCCTGAAGTTTTCACCTTGCAGTGTGTGCTGGTCCTTCGAGCCTAGGGCCAATAAACCGTTGCTACCTTACAGTTCCGCGCACTCGAAGCTTGTTAAAAGAGGAATTGTCATGTCAAGCTTCAGGAGTGCACTTACAAAATCCTGTCTACATCTAACCGAACGCAGCTTTAGTAACCAGGTAGAGAGGCTTACTGCTAGTGGCTATCCGCTTCACGTGCTTTCTTCTGTGGCTGAAGTTTTGTTGAAGAAACTGAAATGCTCCGCCAGTTCTGAACGTCAAACAAGTAAGCGAGTAGCAGCCATTCCCTATATCCACAAGATATCACATAATTTGAAAAGTGTTGGTAAAAGAGTCGGAGTGGATGTTGTTTTTTCGGCCCCCGTTAAGTTATCTAGCTTGTGTACGCGTGTCAACAACCCAGGGAAAACTTTCCCCGATTGCCCCAAAAACCATGAATGCAAATTTGTGAAGTGTCAAAAAAATGTCGTGTACTCCATTCCTCTCACTTGTAATAGGTTTTATATTGGCCAGACTGGACAGTGCTTAAATGATAGGCTCAGGCAGCACCGCAACAATGTAGATAACAAAGAGTCTCGTAACCTTAGCATGCATTGCCGTGAATGTGATTGCACCCCACAGTTTAATTTTTGCCGAGTTGTTGCTAGGAACAAAGACCAGCTTTGCCGGGAAATTATCGAGGCTTCGAATATCAAGAAGTATGGCGATACATGTGTAAGTGCTGCATCAGTGTCTTTATCACAAAAAGAACTTCGCTTCCTGAATCGCACTTCTTAGTTTGTGTTTGCTTGCAGGGATCCTGGTGCATGAATTGCTCTCTGCGTTGTTTTCTATTTTGGTGCCTGAATGTACTTATACGCGCAGCGTGCCAAATAAATGTCAGTTGCTAGTTCAGCGCTGTGTTGTCCTTTTCCTCCTTTCCTCTGTCTCTCTTTTTTGGCCTTCGGCCTTGCGCTGTTTCAATCATATCATGTACAACCAACTCGCCCATCAGCTCGTGCTTTCAAGATTCATTGGGATGTTCGTACGGTACCCCACAGGCTCCCTCTCTGGCGTCGAAGGCCGCTCGGCGGTCACCAGGAGTGACGAAGTGGAAGGTGCCACGTCATCGTCGAAGTCGGCGCCGGGAGAGGGCAGCGCCTGGGGACGTTCTTCCTGGGGCACGAACGACATTGGCGGCGTAGGCGGCGTAGGCGGAGACCGGCGCTGCTTGCGAAAGTAGTCCGATGATGTCCCGGTCTTTCGAAGGTCTTTTGAAGAGCAGCGTTCGGAAGGCAGGAGACCGAAGCGCAAGCGGAGACCAGCTCTTCTTCTTCTTCTTCTTCTTCTTCTTCACCTTTTTATAATGGCACATACCCACGTGGGGGGATTGGCCAAGGTATAGTGGTATAAATAAGGAAAATTCCATAGGATTACGACAAAATATCGGACCCCAAACGTGAATTTTGAAAAATATATTCATGAAAAACGACAGAAGAATATATGCAGTGAAATAACAAAGCTCGTACCTCGGCCGGAGCTCGTTCTGCGCGAGGCACGCGACGCGAGAACAGAACGCGGCAGCGCATGGTGATGACGATGATGATGATGTTCTCAGACTTAAAGGCACATACCCACGGCAGGGGATTGTCTACGGTGCATAGCGAATAGAAACGCACTCATGTACGAGGAGTTGAGTATTTGGCTAGTTTTGGGACTTAAAGCTAGAATTTGTGCAAAATAAAAAATACGGAAAAGAAACGGTAGTGAATTCACATTCTAGCAGAGGAATCTACGTGATGAAATTATATAGTCGTGAATATAATCGCACACTGGTTTCAGGGCATATCCCTGGGCACTTGCCCCGAAGGAGAGGAGAATCGAAATATATAGAGGAAGCCCGAGTCGAGCGAGGGGGATCTCCAAGTAAATTCCACGGAGAGCAGCGAACCGCCGGCAGAAGAGGAAGAAGTGATCTATGGGCTCAGTTTCGCCACAAGACACGCAAAGATCGGTTACAGATAACCCTGATCGACGTCAATAAAGATTTATCGGCGGTATTCAGCAGCGCAAGAGGGTCATGGACACCTCACATTGCCTCGAACTGCACATCCGCGCACTCCAAGGAAATGCCAGGTGTTGAAAATCTGCTGCAGCAAGGAGGAACTCATGGCTCAAGGAGTGGAGACGCTGAAATCGCTGAAAGAGTGCTAGAGTCAAGTAGGCAGTATTTGGGACGAACGGGACAACAGGTTCATCAAGGGCGGACTTTGCTAAAAATCAACCCTCTCATTAGAAACAATCTCACAGTGCCCAGGGACCCAGTGAAAGCATACTTGTGTAATATGTGGAGGATTAAAAAATGGCTGTGACTAGAGTTCCGTCCAGACGGAACTACAATTTGCGCTAGAGTTCCGTCCAGACGGAACTGCATGTAGCGATGGGTTCCGTCCAGACGGAACTTCATCTGACACCATACAGTTCTGTCCAGCATTATCTGCCTCAAGAGTTATGTCAAGACGGAATTAAAGCTGGCGTTAGGGATTGGGAAACCAGTTTGCTTGCAGAGTTTTGCATGTTCATTTAAAATAGTGGCAATCCTATTCCGCCTAATGTGTGACAGGATATTCTGCTGCATCATTTTATTTTCCAAGCAGTCAGTGAGAAATGGCAATAGAACGAGTTTTGGCTTGAGTTTGTTGGTGCGTTTGCACAATGCTTGTTGACCGTTTGTGTACGTCTTAGTCTTTTTCGCGCTACGTCATCTTGCAGCACAAACAGCGACAGGGCTTCACATCACTTCGCGAAGAGTTTCGGCACTCTGCTTCTAACAGTGTCATTTTCCCGATCCTGCATGCCTGCACGGAAGGTATGCCTCCGAGGATGCAACTAAATGCAGTACGCGGACAGGAATTTTGGTGCCGTGTACATGCGTAGAGAGAACATGTGGATACAGCTTTGTCAGTCGGTTATTCCAGAGGCAAAAAATGCTTTATGTGGGTAGAAATCACACATTTTGTATAGTATGGATAGTACGGACATTAGACGGTTTTAGTTTTACGTACGTAGAACCTTCCCGTGCGTAGACGTGAGCTGTCTACGTAGCATACGCTCGTGTCGCTTCGTACAGTTTTAGCTACACGTACGGGACGCAAGCTGTGTAGATCTACCACAGAACCTAAAAAATGCGCTAGCATGTTGTGCCGCGCCATCTAGCACAGATAAAGAAAACTAGTTTTGTTTAGTCGAGCTGCTTGGAGCGGAGCCAGGCCAAGCTACAGTGCGGGCGGTAAATACAATCCCCCTTTCTTCTGACAAAAATTGAGCGATTTCATTCCACTGAACTGTATGTTGTATGCTACCTTCAAAGGGATTGCATTCCTTCACGTCCCGCAGCATATTTAAATCATCATCGCTTTTCGAGAAGCGAAGGCGCGCTGGTTTCCCACTCATAACAACGACGTGTGCGTATTGATTGTAAAACATTTTATTCGCCGGGAAGTGCTTGGCAAGAGGTCGCGTTAAGTGATCGAGAGTACATAGCCCTCGACGACTTTGTCAGCCCACTCCACCGCCAAAACTTGCGTTCTGGGGTCAGAGCTAGCCAGCACGGTCTCCCACCGCTCGAGAGAAGGAGCTGTAACTAGATCACCCGGAGGTGGCTCTATTTTGCAGTCCCACAAGATGTGATCGTAGGTAGCACGTTGGCCACAGTGTTTGCAGTTTGGGTTGTAAAGATCTGGATAAATGTGCGAGAGGAGTGATGGGGTGCGTATCGATCTCGTCTGTAGACGACCGTTTTGCTTTTCCCGCTGACTGTGCAGAGTATCTCGAGATATCCCGCGAGGTTTTGAGCTTCGCGTGGTCTCGCGAGACCAGCGCCTCCTCGTTGGCGAGACCGTCGGCACACTCGTTGCTATGACGACCACAAACGCTTCTCCGTCAGGCTTAGAAGCTGCTGAAACGGATTTCTATCTGGAAAACAAAAGCTAGTTCTCACCTAAAACTTCATGCGAGAGCAAGAATAGACTAACTGAAGGCAAATACAGCAGTTTACAGCAGGATACCACGTCGAGGGATTAGCGACGAAGCTGTTATCGTTGTGAAGCGGGCGGGTTGGGCGCCGCCATCTTGCCAACGCCACGTATGCAAGCAAACTGAAGACCCCAACGCAAAGATGCGAATCTCACGTACGTCCGTGAGACCCACGCAGACACTTCACGTCTGCGCATGCGCACTGGTGACACGTAAGCGCTCTACTTACGTGAAGCTTCTAAGTACGTGAAACTAAAACTTTCTATTATATGGACGGAACTCTAGCTGCAGTAAATATTCCGTCTGGACGGAACTGCAGCAGCAGCAAATGTTCCGTCTGGACGGAACGCTAGACACTCCGATATTGACATTAACGTTTCGCCCAGCTTGCTGCTCAGTCCTCAATTTATATTCAAGCCTTTTCATTAACCTCCAGATCTGTCTGTCCCATAAGGGAGCACTGGGCCAACGTCCAGATATGTACACTGAGAGCGCAGAATGAACAGAACCAACTAGACGGGGCTCAGCCGTCTAAGAGTACAGAGCACCGCATGGAAAATGCCAGAGTGAGCACCACCTAGGGCCACATTTCTTAAAGGCAGTTTTGTTTTCCTTGCTTGTCGTCATCTGTCATTAATGACGTAGGCCGTGGTGCACTGACGTAGAAGGTGGCCTAGGAAGTGGCGAATGACATCAATGGCAGAGAAACAAAAAAGAAGAAAACGAAAGGAAGCGTTACACAGTACGTCCTCAGGTCACTGGTGCCCCAAGCCTTAGGCGCCGAATACCGTAATCCGTTGCTCATGAAATAAGCAGATTGTTGCCAATAGTTCCAGGTTGGATCACACGGGTACCAGTATTGCACATATATGGTGATGGACTAGTGGCTAATTACAACGCGTCGATGGTTGCCGGAGAGATGCACCTCAAGCGCTCACCTGACTAGTGGGCTCGCCGGAATCCGTACGGTCCTGGCACGGCCGCTCGGTCCTCCCTTGGGAGCGGCCTGCCGAGTCGCGTAGCAAAGGGGAGAATGTGAAGCGGCTGCTTGCCATTTCGGCCGCTAGGGGCGCCAAGCATCGGTTTGAACTAGGGAGCCTGCATGTTGCGCGCCTCCGTGTTTGAACGCTCCCGGCAGGCCGGTGCGGTCGGAGGCTCGGAAGCTGAAGCTTTCTGTGTTTTCTCTTGCGTTTACGTGTTGTTCCTGTTCGAACTTCACTACGCTCACGTACAGGCGCGGATAAAAGTAAACGGAGCACGCAACTGCCTTCGAATATTTTTTTCGCGCCACCTAATTGAAATTTCCAGCAGTGGTACGCGCATGCTGGTAGAGGAGGGTGGTGGGCTTTTTTGTAGACAAACAACGCTTCTTCATTACCAATGGAGAAGGCGTGATTGCAATTCGAACGCAATAGCGTGCTCCGTTTACTTATGTCCGCGCCTGTACGTGCGTCGAAAACAAGCATTGTGAACTCTTTTTCTGAGTGTAGCTGTGCACAATACTGGCGAATAACCGTAAACGCGGTGCCTTGTCGTATGCCTTCGTTTGAGCGAGAGATTGCTCATCGGTAAGCTCTGCTGCACATGCTCCTACCACGATGGCGTATAAGCTACGTTTTTTGCCAGATCCTTTAAGGGGTTTTCGATAATACCTAAAAACTGTTGTGTGCCGCGCTGCCTATCAAATGCTGCAAGAAACCCGGAACTTTGTTACCGTGAACTACCTTCGGGAGGGATGGTTACGCAACATCTCGCGGCAAGGTGGGGCAGCCAGTGGCAACCGAGCTCCAGAGCTGTTGTATGCTCACTGCATTTCAATCAGGATGATTATCGACAAGGAACGAAGCGCAAGTGCTCAGGCCGACGGCGGTTCCGACGAAGGTTCCCTTCTGTCCCACATACAAACAGCCGGTGACTTCAAAGAAGCGGAGAACGCTTTGTCGTGCGCAACCTGACGTCCTTATATCTCAGACGACCGGTACATTAGAAGGTAAATCGAGAGGAATGAATGCGGAAGAGAAATCTGCACACTCAGATTTCAGCACTGAACAGGGCTGAAGCGAAAGTTTCAGAGTCCAGTCATATGTAGCAGGCAAGAATATAAGCGCAACAAGACGACACAAAGACGGAGGAAAAACGACGGGACAGGCGCTATCCTGTCGTTTTATCCTGTAGATGTAGCAGAAAGCCATTCTTCGGACGATTACATTGGTGTAGAGGTAAGTCGTATAAAGGAGTATAAAGATGAAGAATGTCAGACGTCATTCAGTTTGACAGGCTTTTTCGATGAGACTAAAACAAGAGCTCATCGCTTCGAAATGCAAACCCAAGGACTTAATGAGCGACTGCAAAAGCTGCAAGAAAGTTATGACGAAGTCCGCCAACGATTGAAACGTTATGAAGATGACCGAGCTGTGCAGGCCGCAGTGAACATGTCCAAGGCTGCAGCAGACGGTGACAAGACTGCGAAATTTGTCTTGGAACAGATCATGAACTTTGACAAAGCAAGACCAGCTTGGGATGAGCCAACATTGAGAGAGTGCATATTATGGAAAGCAACGTCCTCCAAAGGATACGACTTGGTGCGCGGAGGAAAGCTTCTTAAACTACCGTGCCGAAGCACGCTGCAGAAGAAGCTGTTGAGGCCACTCCTAGCCAACTGGGCAGGATACATGAATAGCTCGCTGGAAAGTATCCTGAAACTTTCGCGGAAGCCTCTGTCCCGAAAAGTCTTGCGTCTATAGAGAGCACATGCTTGACGAGTGGTCTTATTAAAGTGTTTCTAGCTATTCCCTTTCATTTTTGTGCGCTGCGTATATTTATTACTGTATCAAAGGTACACGAAGTATTCTTGTGCTGTTGTCAGATGTGCTCGTCTCGTGAGGATACACATGGTTCGCCTTTAGCCCCTCCTCCTTGACATAATTCACAATATTGTCGCCAACTACAAGACTACAGAGCGAGCAGCGGCGAGCACAGGAGGGCTCGCGCAAGGCCCACCACCAGCATTAAATCATGCCATGGCCATTCGCCGTGTAGTCCTGTCTTCGGCTCGCCGTCACGTTACAACATGTATTTATGTCCTGCATAAGCGGAAATGTACGGAGAATTTTTACTGCTCGCCGTCTTTTATATACATCGACAATAATGAGTAAAAAATTTTCTTGTTATCTGAGGGCGCTCTTCGAAAAAGTAATAAGTGCGTATGTAGGGCATGAGTTGAGCATGCGTGGACAAAACAATGTCAGTAGTCGTTATGGCAATCTCAGTTGCGTGTTCTGCACAGCTTTCTGTGCAGCGAAATTTACCGACCACGGGGATATCGACAAACATCCGCTTACGCGACCGTGCTCATTTTATTTGCGTTTCCAAATGTGTGAAATTATACCCGGCAACCCCGTTCCCTACTTTATACCATTATGAAATACTACAGGATAAAGAACCAGTAGATCGAAATATAATTTTTATTAAATTTCGGAGCCCTAACTCACAGGGCTCCGAGGCCCAGTGCGTATACCGCGAGGTGCAGTGCAAATGCGCACACCGCCCCACCAGCGCTTCTACTCCTTCACCGATAGCCAGCGCCACGGCCGCCGCGGCGGCGCAAGCTGGTACTTCCGCCATCACAGGCCGTGAGGCGCACTCGGCAGGCCGCTCCCAAGAGACGGAGATCGAGCGGCCGTGGTCCTGGATTCACGAGTGCCAGCAGTCCGCCTTGGGCCGGCGCTCGGCGGAACCAGTTCTCGAACGACGGGCCGCGGCGCATCTTCCTGGGGCAGTGGGGGTTCCCGCACTGCAACGAAATTAAGCGCAATGCAAGCAGCACAGCAATCTAAAAACTACGTGTCATATGTAGTGAGATCGAAATTTATAGAACGCAGCAGAAGCAAGGCAGACTACCCCTCAGAATGAATGAATGAATGAATGAATGAACGAATGAATGAATGGTGGAGGTTTACGGCACCGCGGTGCCGTTCGTGCATTACCGTCATGTCATATATGTATAAGCAAATTATGTTTTGCTGCTGGTGATGACAGCGAATAAACTAGCGCCACGTCTCATAGATAAAAGGGGTGGCAGCTGCGCATCAGTTATGGATTGCGATATGGAGCATCACGGCAAAGTTTTCTAAACCTGCCTGACCCCTGCCGCCTCACCTAAAGTTGGAGGCAATGTTGGAGCTTTATGGATGCCACCGCGCGAATAGAGCACGTCGGGGCACTAAACACTAGTCTGCGCTGTTCATTCTCTGAAAAAACAATTTTCTTTTATATGCACGGGTTGCGCGCACGCGCTGATCACCTGACTGCCTGTGAAGAGCGACACGTGGCAGCTACAGCGTGTTTTATTTGAATTGCCCGCCTACAATTCGAAAATTACTCGAGACCTTGAGAACATATTTGATTCGTTTCGTGTAATTTTTACTCGCCCTATTTTATTCCTTCGACAAGTCGCCTAGAGGGATATTCGATCCGCTATTAGAATTATTTCGAACACTTGCTCACCTTTTCAATTAAAATACCTCTGAATAAGGCAATTAGAATCGAGCTTCAAGTTAGGGTGTAGGCCCAATAGCCTTTCTCATGTTCGGCGTTGCGATTCCGTGTGGAGCTCTCAGTGATGTTTTATATCTATGGTAGAGGTCGCCACGGCACTGCCTTTTCCGTACACAGACTCTGGTGTGCCCCCCGTACAACCAGGGAGCTTGGCTGCAAATGTAAGGAAATTTGCACCTAATGGCATCTGCGCAGACTGACAATCCCTTCGCCATTTCGTTAATAATTACGACTTAGAATCATACTAATTACGCATTAGCAGCTACACGGCCGCAACCATACAACGACAAAGAAAAGCTACTGAGTAATTATTTCCTTACTCAAATATTTTTCGTCATGGGGGCTTTCATAATTGCTTAGTCCTGCCACTGTTCTCCCTTCGAGTTATTCAACTACTCGTCCTAGCGTTAACATCTTCTTGCTATCCTGTTTAGCTTAATTGTCAGAGAGACCGCCGCTGAGAGGAAGTGGTCCCGGTTTTAACCCCGGAGCAAGGTCAATTTTTCTTCAACTTTGAAGCGTCTGAGAAAGCTCCAAGCTTTCCTTTGGACCCGTATGTGCGAGCTCAGGTGGATGCCAATGAGTAATCACTACCTTAATTTTTCTCCAGTCAATCTCAGGGGTTTTCCCTACGTACAGTGGACCAATTACGGCTTCGATCGAGAAGATCAAGAGCTCAGAATACCCCGTGCACAGAACTGCTTGTCCAGCATAACCCCTTGCACTTAAGAAGTGCACCTAAATCGACAAGACCGCACCCGTCATTTAAAAACGGAACAAGCGCACACCCTCCCTAACAGAACTCTACTCATTTATTTTATTTATTTACAATACCCCTAAGGGCCCTCGTGCGAGGGTATTACATAGGGGGGGGGGGGGGGGCGATACAATCATAAAAATATGGCACAGAAATTTGAACAAAATACACGTAATAATGAATTAAAACTAGTAATGTACACAAATAATAACAACAAACAACGCAGAATAAAATACTCAGCAAATGCACATAATACAACAAAAATACCTAATCTGTTAGTCCATGGTTTGCTTTAACGAATGCTGAAACGATTGTGGGTTAACCTCAATAGCTATGTGTGATGGCAAGTTATTCCAATCTATTATAGTGCGAGGAATGAATGATTTCGCGTAGAGCAATGAACGGCATGTGATGCGTTTTATTTTGTTAACGTGGTCACGGCGAGGAAAGACTGCAGGGTGTGGCAAAAAGAAGTCGTCGTGGAGGGTGGGATGGTGATACAGTTTGTGAAGCAAGGTTAGGCGAGCGAAATGGCGTCGACATGATAGCGGTTCCAACTCGGCACGTTGTTTTAATGCTGTGGCACTGGTGAAGCGTGAATAATCTGAAAAGATGAAGCGAACAGCACGGTTTTGCAGGGATTCAAGGTTGTTTATGATGTAAGCTTGATGAGGGTCCCATATGGCAGAAGCATACTCAACTTTCGGGCGGATTAGCGTGATGTAAGCAAGTTTTTTTAAATGTGAAGGCGCGTGTTTGAGATTATGCCTAAGAAGGCCGAGTGCGCGATTTGCTGATGCTAAGATTGTGTTAATATGGTAATGCCAAGTTAGGTCAGACTGAAAGTGAACTCCTAGGTACTTGTAAGTTGTTGTAAGTTCAACTGTATCGTTATTGAGGAAGTAGGTTGTAGCAATTCGAGTGGAACGGTTAGTAAACGACATTAACTTTGTTTTAGATGCATTTAGAGACATTAGCCAGGAAGAACACCAAGCCGTTACAGCGTCAAGATCAGTTTGAAGTGAATGGCGGTCGGTTTCATTAGTAATATTACGATATATTACACAATCATCCGCGAATAACCTAATTTGAGACGATACACACTTGGGTAGATCGTTAATAAAAATTAAAAAAAGCAGAGGGCCAAGTACACTTCCCTGGGGGACTCCAGATGTTACGGGGACAGAAGACGAGTTAAAGCCGTTGACAGAGGTGAATTGTTTTCTGTTATCGAGGAATTGTTTTATCCATGAAATAACGTTGGGATGGAGATTTAAGTTTGTCAATTTGGTTAGGAGCCTGTGATGGGGAACGCGATCAAAAGCTTTAGAATAGTCTAAAAATACTGCGTCAACCTGTAAGCCAGCGTCTACTGCGGAAAATATGTCGTTAGTAAATCCAGCGAGTTGTGTGTCGCATGAATAACCCCTGCGAAAACCGTGCTGGTATTTGAAAATGATATCGTGCTCCTCTAGATAATTAATCACTTGAGTATGTATTATGTGTACCAGGAGTTTACAGATGTTGCTGGTTAATGAGATAGGGCGATAGTTAAGTGGAATGGTGCGGTCTCCAGATTTGAAAATGGGTATTACTTTCGCTGTACGCCAGTCGTCAGGAATTGTACCAGATGATAATGATTGTGAAAAAAGTGATGTCAATACTTGATAGAGGTTTAGAGAGGTATTCTTTAGTATTTTGTTATTAAATCCAAGCTGATCAGAGCTAGTAGTAACTTTGAGGTTATTCAAAAGGGCAAGAATGCCTGATTCATTAATGATAATTTCTGGCATGGAAGTGACGGAAGATGACTGTAACATGGGCGAGGAAGTGCTGTCTTCATGGGTGAACACTGAGACGAATGCGTCGTTAAGAAGCTGTGCACACTCAGTTTCACTTACTGGATCACCATCAGGATTAGTTAGTACGATTTCGGGGTGGGAACTAGGATTGATGACGCGCCAGAATCTATGAGAGTTATTGGTTAACATGGTAGACAGGTCGTGACTGAAGAAATGATGACGAGTTGTTTTAAGCAGTGACTGATATTCGTGATCGCAATGTCTGTACTTTGTCCATGATGATGGAAGACCTGTTTTGACTGCTTGGCGGTACAAGCGTTTTTTCTTATTATTAAGACGACGAAGGCGATTTGTGAACCATGGTGCATTTTTATGATATCTGATGGTGATGACTGGCACAAACTTGTCCACAAGATTAGTCAATGTGTCTTTAAGTGATTTCCAATTTGTTTCGACTGAGCGAGATGAAGAGTGAGCTAGGAAGTCCTCCGAAAACAGTGCAGAGTTAATCCCATCGAAATTAGCGCGGTTGTAGCAATGAATTCGCTTAGTGGATGTTTTCTTTCTACCGAATGGACGAGTGATGTACCCGGTGATGATGTCATGATCGGATAGGCCTTGTAAATGCAAGATATCGAAAGTTTCGAAACAAACCTCAGGGTTATTTGTTAGGACGAGATCAAGAATATTTGCCGTTGTTGCGGAGCGGCGGGTAGGATCAGTGATAAGTTGAACAAGCGAAAAATCTAAGCAGGTATGAAGGAACATGTGGGCTTCCTGGTCACTGGGGTTAACCGTAAGATTAGGCCAATCAATGTTTGGGAAGTTAAAATCACCAAATACAAGGAAAATGGAGTTAGGAAAACGCACGTATAAGTCACTCAATATTCTATGAAATTCACCTGAAAATGTGGCAGTCATATCTGGCGGTCTGTAGAAGGCAGCAATAACAACATCAGCAATACCAATTTTGCATCGTATCCAAACACATTCAAGAAAAGTAGTGACAGTGATCGGGACAGCAGATATTTGTTTCTTTGTAGCAATAAGGACGCCACCCCCTTTTCTATTTTTCCTATCACAACGAAAAAAGCAAAATTCGGATTCACTGAGAAGAATCCTATCAATTCTCTGCGGAATCTGATGGCGTGACACAGCTCACTTTCCCAACCGCCCAGAGGTCATGGCCGACGCAGAACATGTCCTATATGTAATGCAGCTGCCAATGCAGCTGCCCTTATGTCTTGCTCGCCCCTTCCTCCTTGAGTGTGTAGCTTCACGCGAACTCTGCGGATGACCAACGGGCCTTGGAGCAGCGAGCGCTCTCTATCACGCCGCCCAAGAGCTGCAGCCTCGAATTAAGCTACTCCTGCGCCTCGCTGTGAGCACCGCTTTGGCAGCGTACGCACCGGCCAGATGTGCTTGCCCGGTGCCCCTCACGGAACGGTGGGGTGTGTGACGGCGGCGTCAGGATGTAGAGAGCGGCTTCCACCGCCAGAAACTCGGGCCACTCCTCTCGCGGTGCAGGTGGTTGCTGCCGCCCGGCTCCGACTCCGGCGTTGCCATCGACGAGCTGCTGTGGGAGCTCTCCGAAGTAGTCGTCCATGGGCGTCATTGCCGCGGACTCTACCGGCAAGGCCGCCTCCGAGGCCGACGTCTCAGCAATTGCGGCCGCTTCGTCTTCAAGGTGGGAGAAGTGGTCGAAACACCAAAAAAAAAAGATATATAAGGAATGATTGCACAAAGAGTGGGCAATGAAGCCATATGACAGGTACAGTAGTAAAGAACTATGAGTACAGTGAATGTGAATTAGAAAAGCTCAAATATTATCGAGTGTTGTTTTAATATAAAAGGCCCTAGGAGTTAAGCAAACGTCTCGCAAGGTCGGGAAGCAGTTTTTGACATTTGTATGCGAGAGACTTGAAAGGTTGGGGAATTGGAGACTTCGGTCGTGCAGACGTCGATGTGCGTAATACTGGTTCGCGACCTTTTCATTGGCTACAAACTGAGGAACCAATAAACCCCGCCTGAGCAACCTGTAAAAGGCCAGAGCCTTCGTAGTTGCTCAGGAAACGGGCACCTGCCATTTAGTGTTAATATGTAGTTGGTCAGGAAACGAGCACCTGCCATTTAGTGTTAATATGACAACCTACAAAGCGCGTCGATTTCGCCATTGGCTTTTAAATAACCCCCTGAAGAGCAGTGGCGTCAAGCAGTTGCTAAGCCTGATCAGCGCGTACACGTCATGCATGACTATTCCTAATAATCGCGGATTACCTAATTTGGCCACAGAACAAGACGAGATACTCCAACTTACCATTCATTGGGATGTTCGTACGGTACCCCACAGGCTCCCTCTCTGGCGTCGAAGGCCGCTCGGCGGTCACCAGGAGTGACGAAGTGGAAGGTGCCACGTCATCGTAGAAGTCGGCGCCGGGAGAGGGCAGCGCCTGGGGACGCTCTTCCTGGGCACGAACGACATTGGCGGCGTAGGCGGAGACCGGCGCTGCTTGCGAAAGTAGTCCGATGATGTCCCGGTCTTCTAGACCACAGGTCTTTCGAAGAGCAGCGTTCGGAAGGCAGGAGACCGAAGCGCAAGCGGAGACCAGCTTCTTCTTCTTCTTCTTCTTCTTCTTCTTCTTCTTCTTCTTCACCTCTTTATAATGGCACATACCCACGTGGGGGGATTGGCCAAGGTGTAGTGGTATACATAAGAAAATTTTCATAGGATTAAACGTGAATTTTGAAAAATGTATTCATGAAAAACGACAGAAGAATATTTGAAGTGAAATAACAAAGAACATTTTGGCGAGAATAATAATAATAAAAAAAACAAAACAAAAAAAAACCTTCGAGACTTTTAAAGGAGTTAGCAAATCAACCTACCAGTTGCAATTATGTAATCATGGAGATTCCCACAAATTGAACTCAAAGCAAATCCTTTGGCGCTCGCTCCAAATGATAACAACACTGGCATAGATAACGGGAGCCCTAACCTGGAGAGAGGGACCTCCAGGTAAATCTTTCTCTGAAGTGCGTACTTTGGACAGTAGAGCAGGAAATGGTCCACAGATTCAACGACCCCGCATGAGTCACATAGGTTTGTCGGAGAACACCCACATCTGCATAGGTATAAATTTAAACTGGGAATCCTGCACCGCAGTCGCGTCATTGATACCTCACACTGCTTGGTTTTACACGAACGGACGTTCCATTTATACGCTAAGTGCTGATAATCAGCAGTATTTAGTAGGGGATCGTGTAACCTGGCTGATATGTGTTGGAACCGCTGAAACCTGGAGATCGCCAGCAGACTGAAATTCGGGACGGGATGCGTTACTGGCCCGTCAAGAGCTGACCTTGCTAAATAATCAGCCACCTCGTTGGAATGAATGCCTGCATGACCAGGAACGCAGACAAAACGGACCTCCTTTAAAGTGGACGGGACAAAAAATCGCAGGAAGCGGCACAAAAAATCTTTTTGGGAAGTTTCAAGGGGGACTAAAACTGACAAACAATCAGCCAGGATGATAACCTGAGATACATGACACGGAATTTTGTGCAGGACCATTCCAAGAGCCAAAAATTCCGCAAAGAATATGGGGATATACTCTGGGATGCGGACAGAATAGCTCCATGCCAAATCCTGCGAAAAGATGCCAACTGCAACTTTTTGGCCGCTGACGGAGGCATCAGTAGAAAGCACCACATGATGGGGGAATTCCGCTATATGACCAGAAAGAATGCCGTTTAAAATGTTTGTGGGCATGTGTTTCGCATGAGATGGGAAGATGTGGTCAAAATGGAATTCCACTGCTGCCGGCGTGTCGTCAACCCACTGCAAAGAACTGAGATCAACACCAATCGGGGTTAAAAGTTTCTGCGTTAAGGTAATTTGTGGCATTTGATATCGTGGCCAATGATGGTAAAAAAATAAGGCCTGCTGAGACACAAAAATAGGAGTACTGACATTAGTCATCGGGTCCAACGACCTGAGGAAAGTTCGCACCGTGAGTATTTGAAACCGGGAAATTAAATCGGGCATACTGGCTTCGAGATAAAGCAGGGCGTTTGAAACTGATTTTGGGAGACCAAGGCAGAGACGTAGAGCACGCCTTTCCAGTAAGATTAAGGGTTGGACCTTGTAGTTTGCGCTACCAGAGAACAAAATGCAACCAAATTCAAGTATAGGTCTTACATAAGCTTTGTAAAGTAACAATAATGTGTCGCGGCGCATCCCAAACCTTTTATTGGCGATTCGTGACAGCCGGCCTAGAGCGCGTTCTCCTTTACGCACGTTGTTCTTGATATGAAGGCTCCAATCTAAGGTTGGATGGTAAGTAACACCTAGATATGTAACAGATTCCACTTGTGGAATCAGATTAGAGTGATGGGCTAATGAAATGTACAAAGGCGTGTCTGGAGGAAATACCAGTGTGCCACATTTGTTAACATTCAGGGATAAATTAATACGGTACAACCAAACTCCAAGAGCATCCAAATATCCCTGCAGAATCTGGTAAAGCGAATGGATATCCGTGGCCGAGGCGAAAAAAGCTATGTCATCTGCATACACAAAAACTGTTATGTCAGGACGGATGGGGATATGTCACTTGTGGGGTTTAAAAGGGGGAGATAAACACGTATTCCCCGCTTAAGCGCGGCTGACACAGTTCAAAACCGCGCGGACCCCACCCCGTGGTCGCGTACGCTACTGAGCGCACGCCGACCACGGCGGGCCTTGCTCTGCGGGAACAAAGGAACGACACACTGGCTGACACAAACAAGGCATTTATTGCTATAGCAACAATAACGCCAGCTAGCAACAAAATACACTGAGGAATCTAGGATGTCCGACTCACCAGCACGGCTACGAGCGAACGTCCGCCCACGGTAGGGCAAAGGGATAAACTCCGAGGTCGAGCGGGACGGGCTCGGCGGGAGTAAGTTCCGACCGAGAGGCGCCCGTCGACGAAGAGCGAAGCTGCGAGCGAAACATCTGCTCGCTTCCCGATCCCAGAGAGAAGAGAGCTAGCCTTCCCCTGCGCGCTAGCGACCAAACACGCCATCCGTGGCGCTGCTGTCGCTGCGACGCGAGCGCCCTCCCCTGTTAGCTAGAGTAACCAAACTAAAGGGAGTGCTTTTCGGGGGCAGCTAACAACAGTGGGGTGCAGTGCGGGAAAGTGAACGCAGGGGACGAAGGCGTCCCCACATCCCCCCAACCTTAAATAGACCCACGCGCCTGCAAGTTACATGCTATGGAGGAGTCTCCTGGTCTTCATGCACTTGAGGCAGGTCGTGCAGCGGAGGTCACGCCGACAGAGTGCACGCAGTCTTCCGCGGTATTCCGAAGGCGGCGTGAAGGTCTCCGCTGGGACGACTCGCATGGCCCGCGGACTATGTGCCCGCAGGCCCGCGAAGAGGAGGGCCGGTTGACCACTGCAGTCCAAGATTCCGCAGTAGTCGCCAGGGCAACAGCAGCCAGAGGTGGCTGCTGTCTGGTCTCGCCACAGCTGCCCCGGATGGATACGGCGAACAGGATACAGGCCGCTCCGTCGCAGCAGGCGGCAGCGAGACGATGTGCACAGGACAGCAAGCCGCAGTGGCTCCGCTGGATCTGAAAGATTGCCAAAACACACTCCGCATGCCTTTAACGTAGGTCACGGGAGGGGAAACGGCGTACACAAAGGCCTGGTGGCTCAATGCTCAACTCGCTAGCAAAACGTGTCGGGCGGCTGTGCAACGCAAAGTTCGAGTGAACAAAGCCCTTTCTTGAGTTGAACGAGAATGCTCCGTTCATGCGAGGTTAAAAAAAACGGGTGGGCCAGCAAAGTGCGCCCCCTCTCAACACCACGGTCCGGTGGTCGTGTCACTTTTGACAAGGTGCAGGCAGCTATGAATAGCCTTAGGCCTTACTACCATAGTGACGGTCGATGACCCCCAACAAAAGAAAGACCCGAAACGGGTTTCGTGCGCGCAGCCGCGAGGAGACATCAGCGTTGTGGGGTGGTCCTCCCCGCTCACTGCACGAAGCAGCTGCTGAGTGATCGGCGCCCACCGTATCGGACGGTGTCGGAACGCCCGGTGCCGAGCTGCAATACCAGCGAGCTCGTTACGGCACCCGTGGCACAGGCCACCCGGCTCCCGGAGCCGCGACTCCCAGAATCGAAAAAGAGACAGCGAGAAAATATATACAGAAAAACTCGGACCACCCACGCGGCTTCCGTACTCACTCGCTTCGGGCTCGGCAGCTCCGCGGGCGCTAGGCCTCGCGCTCCCTCGATGCGGACCAAGTGGTTCTTGAAGAAACTCCAGGAAGAAAACTTCACAAAAAAAACATGCTGAGCATGTCGAAAAGTTCAAACATGCTGCAGCGCAATACACCTCGCACTCAAGAAAGCATGCCGCAGGCCCCACGTTGGGTGCCAGATGTGGGGTTGAAATCGGGGAGATAAACACGTTCTCCCCGTTTAACCGCGGCTGACACAGTTCAAAGCCGCGCGGACCCCACCCCGTGGTCGCGTACGCTAACCGAGCGCACGCCGACCACGGCGGGCCTTGCTCTGCGGGAACAAAGGAACGACCCACTGGCTGACACAAACAAGGCATTTATTGCTATAGCAACAATAACGCCAGCTAGCAACAAAATACACTGAGGAATCTAGGATGTCCGACTCACCAGCACGGCTACGAGCGAACGTCCGCCCACGGTAGGGCAAAGGGATAAACTCCGAGGTCGAGCGGGACGGGCTCGGCGGGAGTAAGTTCCGACCGAGAGGCGCCCGTCGACGAAGAGCGAAGCTGCGAGCGAAACGTCTGCTCGCTTCCCGATCCCAGAGAGAAGAGAGCTAGCCTTCCCCTGCGCGCGAGCGACCAAACACGCCATCCGTGGCGCTGCTGTCGCTGCGACGCGAGCGCCCTCCCCTGTTAGCTAGAGTAACCAAACTAAAGGGAGTGCTTTTCGGGGGCAGCTAACAACAGTGGGGTGCAGTGCGGGAAAGTGAACGCAGGGGACGAAGGCGTCCCCACACACTGACCAAAATATTAAAAAGCAGTGGGGATAGTACCGAGCCTTGCGGCACTCCTCTTGATTGATGGTAAGTATTAGAACGTAGGGTACCCTCTGCGCAGTAAAAGTATCTGTCCTTTAGAAATTCAGATATCCATGCATAAATGTAGGTTGGAGGATGTAACTGCGCAAGTCTGTCAAGTAAAATAGTATGTTCTACACTATCATAGGCCTTTGCTACATCAAGAGTCACCAAAGCTGAAACTTCTCTTCTGCGTATCGAGACCCGGATTCTACTCTCTAGATCCACATGCGCGGACCATATAGAGCATCCGCGACGAAAGCCAATCTGTGCTGGGCTAAGGCCATTAACATCCTGAACATGTTTTGTGAGACGGCTGTGCACTACCCTTTCAATTAATTTGACTAAATTTGAAGTTAGTGCAATTGGCCGAATATTATCTAAAACGTACCCTTTACCTGCATCTTTCCTCAATAAAATAATTTTCGCTATCTTCCAAATGCTTGGAATCCATGCATTGTTCAATGAAGTATTGACAATATCTAAGAGGTTGCTTGTGAAATCCTGGGCTAAAATTTTAATCATACCAACAGTGACACCATCTTGCCCGGGAGCTGCAGGGTGCATCATTGCCAGGACTGAGAGGAGCTCTGACGCATCAACCTCGGTATAATCTGAAGAGGGTGTGATTGCGCGCAGAGGGACATTTCTTTGAGTCTGGAAACGCACCGCTAGTCCCTGAGCAATACTATCCAGGGTTTCCTGAGCCTGTTGCGGTGATAACACTGTTGAAGAAGTAAGGTGAGGGACTGGAGAACTCTTGTTACGTTCCATAAATCTATACAGGGCCTTCCGATTACGAGGATTCGAAAGATAAGTGTTAAAATTTTGGTTATAGTCCTCCTTGGCTTTTGCAATTGTTCTTTTGAAAGATGCAGAGAAAAATTTGTAATTTAACCAATTTGCTGGACTCTGGTTGCAGGATAACCTCTTCCAGGCCGCTTTTCTGCAACGATAGGCCTTCTCACATTCTTGTGTCCACCAGGGCGACGGCTGTTTATTAGAGACTGCTGCGGGCACAGTGAATATTGCATGGTCTACTGCACTTTGCAAAAATGAAACCGCCTGCTGAGCTCTGTCATCCCGGCTAGTACTGACTATAGAGGCAAGTGAGGCGGACATGAAACTTTTATAAATATTGTGGTTGACAAATTTATGGTTTACACAACTATTTTTGTGCGGAGACCAGCTCGTACCTCGGCCCGAGCTCGTTCTGCGCGAGGCACGCGACGCGAGAACAGAACGCGGCAGCGCATGGTGATGACGATGATGATGATGTTCTCAGACTTAAAGGCACATACCCACGGCAGGGGATTGTCTAAGGTGCATAGCGAATACAAACGCACTCATGTACGAGGAGTTGAGTATTTGGCTAGTTTTGGGACTTAAAGCTAGAATTTGTGCAAAATAAAAAATACGGAAAAGAAACGGTAGTGAATTCACATTCTAGCAGAGGAACCTACGTGATGAAATTATATAGTCGTAAATATAATCGCACACTGGTTTCAGGGCATATCCCTGGGCACTTGCCCCGAAGGAGAGGAGAATCGAAATATATAGAGGAAGCCCGAGTCGAGCGAGGGGGATCTCCAAGTAAATTCCACGGAGAGCAGCGAACCGCCGGCAGAAGAGGAAGAAGTGATCTATGGGCTCAGTTTCGCCACAAGACACGCAAAGATCGGTTACAGATAACCCTGATCGACGTCAATAAAGATTTATCGGCGGTATTCAGCAGCGCAAGAGGGTCATGGACACCTCACATTGCCTCGAACTGCACATCCGCGCACTCCAAGGAAATGCCAGGTGTTGAAAATCTGCTGCAGCAAGGAGAAACTCATGGCTCAAGGAGTGGAGACGCTGAAATCGCTGAAAGCGTGCTAGTGTCAAGTAGGCAGTATTTGGGACGAACGGGACAACAGGTCCATCAAGGGCGGACCTTGCTAAAAATCAACCCTCTCATTAGAAACAATCTCACAGTGCCCAGGGACCCAGTGAAAGCATACTTGTGTAATATGTGGAGGATTAAAAAATGGCTGTGGCTAGAGTTCCGTCCAGACAGAACTACAATTTGCGCTAGAGTTCCGTCCAGACGGAACTGCATGTAGCGATGGGTTCCGTCCAGACGGAACTTCATCTGACACCATACAGTTCTGTCCAGCATTATCTACCTCAAGAGTTATGTCAAGACGGAATTAAAGCTGGCGTTAGGGATTGGGAAACCAGTTTGCTTGCAGAGTTTTGCATGTTCATTTAAAATAGTGGCAATCCTATTCCGCCTAATGTGTGACAGGATATTCTGCTGCATCATTTTATTTTCCAAGCAGTCAGTGAGAAATGGCAATATAACGAGTTTTGGCTTGAGTTTGTTGGTGCGTTTGCACAATGCTTGTTGACCGTTTGTGTACGTCTTAGTCTTTTTCGCGCTACGTCATCTTGCAGCACAAACAGCGACAGGGCTTCACATCACTTCGCGAAGAGTTTCTGCACTCTGCTTCTAACAGTGTCATTTTCCCGATCCTGCATGCCTGCACGGAAGTTATGCCTCCGAGGATGCAACTAAATGCAGTACGCGGACAGGAATTTTGGTGCCGTGTACATGCGTAGAGAGAACATGTGGATACAGCTTTGCCAGTCGGTTATTCCAGAGGCAAAAAAATGCGTTATGTGGGTAGAAATCACACATTTTGTATAGCATGGATAGTACGGACATTACACGGTTTTAGTTTTACGTACGTAGAACCTTCCCGTGCGTAGACGTGAGCTGTCTACGTAGCATACGCTCGTGTCGCTTCGTACAGTTTTAAGGCGAAAGCCTTTAATGTCTCATCGTTGTAAGCAGCAGTTGTCGACAGAAATGTCACGCTTTTCAGTTGGTCGAAACGGTCGTGACGTCACAGTGCGCGAATTTCAAACAGGGCCAATTGTACTTCGGTTAGTAACCAGGCAACCAATTCAAGGGGTCGTATAGTGATGCTCGAAGTAAGTGGGACTGAGCTTAGTTAATTGCTTAATCACTCAATTAGCCTAATTAACTTTTCAAGTCAGGTTATATAAATAAATAAAACCGAGTAAGAAATTGGTCGAGCTCGGGAATCGAACCCCGGTCTTCGGAGTGTGCGACGAGCATGCTATCCACTCCGCCATGCCAGCTCGATGGTTTGGGAAGAACAAAGGTGCGTCTAGTGAACACGGTGTCTTCGCTCACTCCCATCCTCCTCCCTTCTCTTCCGGCGAGGTTTAGGTGTCCACCGAGATATGAGAGACACATACATTTCCTTTCCTCAAAAACCAATTTGCCGACGAGCGAGGCATAGAACCGAATGGGCGATGGCTTTCTATGGACTCCTGGAAGCGTTGCAAGACGCTGTCGCGTTCCACTCTTAGACCACACATCAGTGACCACACTTTAGGTCAAAAAAGTGCCCCCCTGAATTTTGACGGGTGTCCACCGAGATATGTGAGACAGTTACTGCGTAATTTCCTTTCCTCAAATACAATTTTCATTTTCTTCATTACGGGCCATCTTTGTCTTTCTTCTTCCACTCCCACTTCTTCCCTTCCTCTACGGTGCGGTTCAGGTGTCCACCGAGATGACAGAGAATTACTGCGCCCTTTCCTTTCCTCAAAAAGCGTTCAAAGGGCAAGGCATCGCGCCGAACGGGTGGTGGCGTTCCGTGGACTCCCTGGCAGCGCTACAACACGCTGTCGCGTTCCACTCCTAAAGGCGAAGCTTAAGCGTCATTAATTAGCAGTTAATTAGTATTCAGGCACAAATAATTAATTAACCATTAATTAGTGATTTGTCGTCACTTAGTAATTAGCACTCAATTACATGTGACGCCACCAGTGCCACAGAAGCACTCAAAGTGGTGCGGAAAACGCTTTCGCCTCTACGCACTTTAGACAGTCAAAGTGCCCCCTGAATTTTAGCTACACGTACGGGACGCAAGCTGTGTAGATCTACCACAGAACCTAAAAAATGCGCTAGCATGTTGTGCCGCGCCATCTAGTACAGATAAAGAAAAATAGTTTTGTTTAGTCGAGCTGCTTGGAGCGGAGCCAGGCCAAGCTACAGTGCGGGCGGCAAATACATTCCCCCTTTCTTCTGACAAAAATTGAGCGATTTCATTCCACCGAACTGTATGTTGCATGCTACCTTCAAAGGGATTGCATTCCTTCACGTCCCGCAGCATATTTAAATCATCATCGCTTTTCGAGAAGCGAAGGCGCTCTGGTTTCCCACTCATATCGACGACGTGTGCGCATGGAGCCAAAACGTGCACCGTTTTGCTTTTGCCGCTGACTGTGCAGAGTGTCTAGAGATATCCTGCAAGTATAGTGCCTAGAATATACTAGGCACTATACCGCAAGGTTTTGAGCTTCGCGTGGTCTCGCGAGACCAGCGCCTCCTCGTTGGCGAGACCGTCGGCACACCCGTTGCTATGACGACCACAAACGCTTCTCCGTCAGGCTTAGGAGCTGCTGAAACGGATTTCTATCTGGAAAACAAAAGCTAGTTCTCACCTAAAACTTCATGCGAGAGCAAGAACGGACTAACTGAAGGCAAATACAGCAGTTTACAGCACGATACCACGTCGAGGGATTAGCGACGAAGCTGCTATCGTTGTGAAGCGGGCGGGTAGGGTGCCGCCATCTTGCCAACGCCACGTACGCAAGCAAGCAACGTGAAGACCCCAACGCAAAGATCCGAATCTCACGTACGTCCGTGAGACCCACGCAGACACTTCACGTTCTGCGCATGCGCACTGGTGACACGTAAGCGCTCTACTTACGTGAAGCTTCTAAGTACGTGAAACTAAAACTTTCTATTATATGGACGGAACTCTAGCTGCAGTAAATATTCCGTCTGGACGAAACTGCAGCAGCAGCAAATGTTCCGTCTGGACGGAACGCTAGACACTCCGTTCAGCAAACGCTCGTAGAGCGCCGCACGACGAAGCGGAAAGGCGGAACGGAATGCACTTTGCGCGCACGCACATATGCTCGCCCGTTTCGGCGCTTCACTTCGTCGCTGTACGAACGCTTGTTGGAAGCTCGCGTGACACTGCGATAGCTTTGTTTGAATATATGCAGCGCCATATTCAAACAGACTAGTCCCAGAGCTGTGAAAAGTGTTCGGTTCGGTTTTTTTTTCCCTTCGTTTTCATCGGGGCCTCAAATGCCTTGCAGAAAGTGCTGAATACGGCTGATAAGTGAAGGAAAAGTGAGGGTGCAGATCAAGTGTCTTCGACTGAGACTCGATAGTCGAGAACCCGGTCATCTAAACTGCGACTGGCAACCGCAGGTCTGTCGTGATCACTGGAGTTAGATTGAGGGCGCTGACTCCATACGCGTATGTGTGCGTGCGCATTTATGTAAACTCAGCGTAAAGCGTTGCTGCCTCTCGATGAGAAGCGGCATATGCGGACTCTGTGACAACAGCGCTAAATACAGCAGTTTGGAAGAGAGTAAGTAAAGGGTGCGGAGAACGCTGCCACAACTGCCTGTGCAGACTTCTTGGAAAAAAAAGTTTTTTTTTCGGGCAGCTCTGTGATCGATATAATGTGAAACGAGCTATAGGGGGATGAACGGTCTAGAGTTACCAGAAGCATTAAACAGGCATCACTGCTTAATGCGCGCTGCGTCGCTGACGTGAGTTCCTTTCTTGTTCCCCTGTTGTGAGACCAGCTGCGGAATTAGTAGGTTTTGACATGCCGTCGGGCTTAGCTTACTTGTGCTGCTGAGTGTGACGCCAGCGCACACATCCGCGTATCGCTGTCGCCAGTATTACTGCACGAACAAAGCATCAGCGACACACAAAAAAGGAGAGACCCCGGCTCAATGTTTTGCGACAGGTGAACGAGACCGAAGCATCCGTCATCGCTGGCGCACCGCATTCGACAAGCCGAAGCGTGATGGAGGCCGCGCCTTGCACTCAACACGCCTCGAACAGGCGCGCGCAATTCGCGAACGCTGCGTTGAAACTGATGGCTTGTCATGTCTGTGCGAGATATTTTCTAGCAAGCTTAACACTGCTACATGAAACGGCGTCTCCGGCGAAGAATAACTCACGGTTTTCTTCTTCTTACGTGGCTTGCATTGATAGATTTTGCAAGAATAAAACAGCAGTTCATGGGTGTGCATGGCACTGCACGCACGTGGATCGATGTTTTCCCATTGGAAACGTCCATCAGCCCAGCGGCTTCGATTTGATAACCTGTACTGTCCACGCCGGTGAATGCCAACGTGTTCGACGAGCTGGATGTATACGTGTACGTGCCGGTACCATGCCAACTCGAACTTCAGCAGGCTGTGCCAATAAATAATAGAACGGACACATACATGAACGAACATGCTCATAACTGAACACAAGAGGTGTGCCCGCAACGAGGGAAAGTCATGTACGGCCCAATGATAGTTGTGTGAACACGCGATTTCGATTCCTCTCTTCCCATGGCGATGAACGAACGTCCTTGAAACAGTAAACGTAAAACTTCGTGTTTATATTGGGAACGAACCAGAGGCCGTATTCTATAAGCTGTCCATTTTCCGTTGTCCATTTCGAGTCCGTCTGGTCATCTGTCATTGGTCACCCAGATATACCAGCGGCTTTCAGGCGTCTATGGCAAGCGGCCCGGCAATTGGGTGGTTGGCGACCGGACCTCACCATTGGCTGAAATTAGATGCAATATGCAGCCAATGGTGAGGCTCATCGCAGCGCTCCGTCAATAGCAGGCAACCGGACCTGACCACTGGCTGCCATTGGCTGCGACATGCAGCCAATCGTGAGGCCCATTCGCGAACCGCCCAGTGGCCGAGTCGCTTGCCACAGACGATTGAAAGCAGCGGGTATATCTGAGTGACCACAGACAGAGGACCGAATGGACGCGAATGGAGAACGGAAAATGGACAACTTATGGAATACGGCCTAAGAACTTGTATGTTGATGACACTTTCAGGCAACTCTGCGTCGGCTGCAGCTGCTGAAAAATAATTGGACGGTGGCTTAATCGTTATTTCTATGTGTATAGTACTTTTAGCTCTAACCAACACTGTCCGCATACCACTGACAAGAGCTGACGCAGCAAGGCACCTTCAACTGCTCGCCCGAAACCTGACTGTAACGTCGTGGTCTGCCCCTGGAGGTTGGACATAGAGCACTGCACGGGCCACAATCTGAGGCCCAAGCCCGGCCCGGGCCCGACACCTTAAGCCCGAGCCCGGCCCAGGCCCGCGGCTTCAAGCCCGGGCCCGGCCCAGGCCCGCTAAATTATCGCTGTAGCGAGCCCGGCCCGGCCCGTGAATCCCGGAGTGAGGCCCAGCCCGGGCCCGGCCCGGCCCGTAACGCTTGAGGTATACTGCTCACTCTGCGCAAGCAGACTGCGACTAGATCGATAAGGAACTCGCCCACAAAGGTTCTGAAACCACAGTTTGGGTTGAAGAAAGTTGGTTGTTTTTAACCCAGAAGGAAGTGATTAATAGTAGCGCTCGCCAGGCCTGTCTTTTGGACAGTGATCTCGTGTACGTGCGCAAAGATAAACTAGGAAGTTCGAAGAGCCAAATAAAAAGGGCTGCATACGAGCGTAATAGAATACTTTTCATTCCCCCATGATTGTAATCGGTTATATTTTGCCGCCAGTGAAGTATAAACATTAAAGCTGGCTAGCAAGCAGTGGGATGACATTTTTTTAGTGAACGCGATCTCTCAGGTTGAACTTATAGCCGAACTGGTCGCCTTTCAGCAGAAACGAAAAGCTGAAAGGCTTGAGTATTTCGGGGGTGTGTATTTGAAGACTATAAGCATCCTAAACTTATATGTTCTTCCCGAATGCATTTCTAATAGTTTATAGGTATGTTTTGGGATGACGAACGATCAATGGCCAATTAAGGCAGGTTGAATTTTACTTTTACTGGTGGACCAAAAGATAACGCGCGAACCACGTGATAACTTATACGGCAGAACAATTGTCATGACAACAAGGCTCTTGAAGAAGCGAGGAGGGATAGATGTGGTTATGAGATGAGATCTACAAACTCTCGCAAGCTTTTGTGGCTATCTAATTTACGAGATCTTCCGGCCAGCTGATCAAAAAGACAACCAAACGCGCTTTAGTTTGTGAATTTTCTCTCATGAGAATGATATAGCTAAAAATAAAAGCTATGTTTTGGGGGCTGTGAGAGGCACCGAAGCAAAGGACTCCGGATTATTTCGACCACCTGGGTTTCTTCAACGAGCAATGATACTACAAAGTACATGGCTGTCATGCTTGCCACCTAAATAGAAATGCGGCCGCCGAGGCTAGGAGCAAACCCTGGTTCACTGGCTCAGTAGTCAAGAAACTTGACCGCTAAGCCACCGCGGCGCGGAAATAGGGAAATAACTAAGTCAATGAATAAAGCTTAGTTTTTTCTCAGCGCGTACTATAACCCATAGCTCATCCGTGTCGCTGCTCCAATGCCGCAGTTGTGTACTTCACTCTGCAATAGTGAATGAATAGTCGGACATCAGCCGTTTCTGTACAAACCGAAGGCCGGCTCGGGTCCGCAGCTTTAAGCCCGAGCCCGGCCCGGGCCCGCAACTTCAGGCCCGGGCCCGGCCCAGGCCCGGCAAAACAAATCATGTCCCGGCCCGACCCGGCCCGCGGGCCGGGCCGGGCCCGGGCTTTCGGGCCGGCCCGAGCCCGTGCAGTACACTAGTTGGACACCCCGCTCGCATCACTTCAACCTCTTGCTCCAACATCATATACCATTCGGCCTCCCCCGCGGTGATTCTACGCTGTTGGGCCGCCTGTGGCTGGGAGTGGCGTTCACAAACGCCTATTCCCATCTCATCGCAATGGCAGACTCTCCTGCGTGTGACCAGTGTGGTTGTGACGAAACGATCAGCCACCTCCTCTGTGACTGCCCTCGTTTTGAGCGAGAACGCGGTTTCCTAATTGCTTTTCTGCTCCGCTTGGACTCGCGTCCTTTAACAGAGTCTAACGTTCTGGGTCCTTGGACTCAACCTTCCAGACAACGGAAAGCGGTGAAAGCGCTCCTGACTTTCTTACGGGACTCGGGGTTGCATTCCCGCCTATAATCTTTAAGTTTTCAGTGCGCGCCCTCTGTCCCTGTGACATAGTGGTCGCTGGACACTTAGAAAATTCATTTCCTTGCCGCTCTTTTTCCTTTTTTCCCCTTTGTTCCCCTCCCCAAGTGTAGGGTAGCCAACTGGGCATCGCCTGGTTAACCTCCCTGCCTTTCCGTCCTTTTCTCTCTCTCTCACTGGCAGCTTTTGAAACTGCTGAAAGGCCTAAATTTTTAAGAAAGGCTCGACGAAATCGCTTAGTTTTTTTTTTCTTAGTAACCAGATACTGGCTGTGTACCCAGGTCTCGTAATGGTTCTTTCTCGTGGCTCTCCTTACTTTTTTTTTTTTTTCACAATAATCTCAATCGCACGAGGCAGGCCCCACCTGTGTTGATTGATTTGATGATGATTGAACACTATGCATCTTCTGCACTCGATGCTTGCCTTTTTGATGTTTCACTGCCAGTTTACACACAAACAAACGCTCCCTCCTGAACCGGTAATGCTCGGTGGACGCCGTGCAACGGCGCCACATCCGTGCGATGCGCCGGCGTTACCAACGTGCTCTTTGTCCGAATCTACGCGAGGTCTTCAAGCAAGTATAAAACAGATCATAGAACTTACAAGGATTGCATAGCGGAAGCGAAACGTCATGCCTTTTTTTCCCTGTTCTACTAAAGAGAATCCTTTAGGTGCACTTTTTCGCACTGCATTTGGGAAAATTCGTCCACCAATAATCTTCTCACCCTTGCACCTTCCGAGTGATTTTCACAGGCGACGCTCTTCAAATCGCATCACACCTCCTGACAACACAGGCTTATCGGGATGATACACACTTTAGCAACCTTTCCAGTGCGCGCAACTGGGTTACCTGCACTGGAAAGGTTACTTTGCCTGCATGCTTTTCGAAAACGCATGTATTTTGGCACTATGTAGCCAAAATTTTGTCGAGCCACAGCGCCGAGGATAATCGCGTGTTGGAAATTCTAAAAACTGAGATGCCTATTACTAACGACCGGCTACAAATTTTCAGTTGCAACCTTTTGCCTAGCTGTGATAGTTAAAAACTTAATTATCAGAAATTAGTTAACCAGATTACTACTTAAGGCAATCCACCGGTTTTCCGGTGTAGTCCAACACTGGTAATACTATTCTGCAAAAGCCATGTTTTAACCCCCAAAAGCCTATTTTTGAAAATTGCTTAAAGTCTTCCCTGAAACACCTGGTATAACGAATGTTAAGGCATGATGATGCGTGATGATGCGGGTTTTTGTTTATATCGGGTGCGTCAGATGAGGACAGTAATCGAGGTCCCACGGCCATTTTGTTTTCAATGAAATTTTGGTGTGTGATGGCAAATGTGTCGACACAAACGAATGGACCTTTGTTTTGAAAGAAAGGCATTAGTATTCTTGAAAAAAAAAGCGTATATCACAAGAGGAGGAAAACGTCCCTCCTGTGATTTCGCTGATACGCAAGCTTGAATACCCACAGAACGCAAAATTATTGTTTTTTTTTTGGAACCCGAATCTTTTTTCAGTATCTATATGAAAACTTTTCTGTTAGAAGCAGCTCAAACAACTTCTTTGGCAGGTGGAATTTCGCAGGAAAAAAATCGCAAACACTATTAAAAGAGTATTCCTTTCCAAGAAGGGCGCTTTTAGTGACAATAATGGAACAAGAAGGAGTGAGAACTTAAGGCTGAAATTTTTCTTCAGTATTTAATCGCTCCTTCTTACTACCAGAAGAGAAAATTTAAACTTGCAGACGCGTAAGTTTTTTTTTGGTTGCGTTTTGAAATTGAAAATCAAAAATTGCAAACAATGGGCAACTTTGATTCGTGTAGTCGAGGGTTTGACGGCATACCGTCTGGTCAGGAATCATGGTGATGAGGATTGCTGGTCACTGACCAAAGTCAATAAAGATGGAAAGACGTTTCGGGAGCGCGTCGAGGGTTTGACGGCATACCGTCTGGTCAGGAATCATGGTGATGAGGATTGCTGGTCACTGGCCAAAGTCAATAAAGATGGAAAGACGTTTCGGGAGCGCCACGGCTCCCTTGTTCACTAGTGAACAAGGGAGCCGTGGCGCTTTTCGTCAAACCCTCGACTACATAAATCTGCGCCATCAGTTTGGACAACCGGCCATCACCGGAATTCAAAGATAGTGAACAAGGGAGCCGTGGCGCTCCCGAAACGTCTTTCCATCTTTATTGACTTTGGCCAGTGACCAGCAATCCTCATCACCATGATTCCTGACCAGACGGTATGCCGTCAAACCCTCGACTACATAAATCTGCGCCATCAGCTTGGACAACCGGCCATCACCGGAATTCAAAGATAGTGAACAAGGGAGCCGTGGCGCTCCCGAAACGTCTTTCCATCTTTATTGACTTTGGCCAGTGACCAGCAATCCTCATCAACTTTGATTCGGATTTATAAAACCTGCCATCGCTGATTTTCTTTAAAATTTGCCTGAACTATCTTTTTACCTTGCAATTTTAGAGTACTAATAAAGTGTTTCATAATGTTGTTTTAAACTATAAAGTTAATTGCTTAATGCGGACCTTATTTCGTCAAAGTGCAAATGAAGGGGTTTTAGAATTCAATGAGTTTAAAGGCGCCGAATGTGTGAAACTTAGAGGTAGAACATGAGAAATCTTTTTGCGCTAGAATTTGCAATGGTGACGTAATCGCCTACTAAAGCGGTGTCGGCGTTCAGGCTTCTCTGCAGTGCACAACGACAGGCAGAGGCCCCAGTGGATACGTCACGTACGACGGCGCTAAGTTTCCTGCAGAGAAGCGATTGTTTCAGGGAAGAAAAGAAATTCCGTCGAAGGTGAAGCTCGCGAAGCATTGTTTGGCGGCATCGGATGATGCACGGCTACATGTAGACGACGGTAGTGGACATTTGAAATTTCGGCAACAATGACCTCATTACGTCTTTCCTCGCACTACTGCAACGCAGTGAGAAGAAGCATAAACATCATCGCGGTTTTAACGATTTCATTTTTCCTTGAAGTCGCCTTTACTGCCCATTGTCTGTTAAAAGAAATAATTCTGTAATAAAGGTTGTTTAGCAAATTTTAAAGATAATCGGTGATGATGGATTTTTTGTAATTCGACTCAAAGTTGGCCATTGTTCGCATTTTTTAACTACAGAAAATCTCAACATGTAACTAAAAATAAAAGCTTACGTGTCTAAAAGCACGAAGTTTGCTTGACAGTAGCAGCAAGGACCAATAAATACTGAGGAAAAGTTTCAGTCTCAAGCTCTTCCAACATACATCCATTATCGTCATGAAAAGCGCCCTTCTTGGAATGCATAGCTCTTTGAGCAATGTCTGCGATTTTTTTTTCTATAAAATTCTGGGGGCCAAAAAAGTTTTTTGCATTGATCCAAAGAAAAAATCTTGCATATCGTTAATGAAAAAGGATTCAGGTTCAAAAAAATTAGTTTTTCATTTAGCGGGTGTCCAAACTTGCGAATCTGCGAAATCGCAAATGCGATGTTTTCCACCTGTACTTATACGGGATTTTTTCTCCAAGAAAGCTACTGTGTTTATCGCAAAACTAAGGTTCATTCTACTGTGTCAACAAATTTTTTCATCGCGTATAAAAATTTGAGTGAAAACAAAAAAAGGATTATGTGACCTCAATTACCGTCAAAATCTGAACGCGCCCATATGTATTTTGCATACCCTGAAACGCCGAAGCAGTGTAGACGGGAGTACGATTACAGCAATTATTGAGCGGAAACAAGGTACTAACAATAAAAAAGGCGGTTTAGAAAAAAAAACAGAACTTTACGCGTGGCGGCTCGTTAAAACGAACACACGGATATAAAAATTAAATAATATAAAGAAAAAAAGCATATTTTAATTCACTCAGAGTGAGCCACAGCAAACGAAAAGAAAGTGCAAGCAGAACTTTGTTGAAGAGGGAATAGAATCAGATATGTATTCGATGTCATCAGAAAAGTAGTTCCAATTGTTTGATGTATGTGTGAAGAAAGGATGGAAGAAAGACATGAAATCTGAGGAAGTACGAACTCGCAATTTAAAATTTAAATTTTTTGTTTCATTTTTTGTACTTCATGAACTGCATTTCCCTACACATATTCTGCGTGTCTTACACATGTATGAGCCCCCAGCGGGAATACAACAAACATTTTCTAAAAAAAAATTGTCCCCACTTAAGTGCAATATGTATCCCATGCATGCTTGAAATAGGTTATCGTTGTGCTAAAAATGCATATATTACTTACTATATTTAATATACAAGAGAGTGTGAAACATATTTAGCCACACTTCCTAATAAGAGGAACTCATGCGGTTCTTTCTCAAATAGCGTGCATGACGAAGAGACCAATTATTGCGAAAATGGCTTGTACTTAGTCTCGACAAAATAGGGCTTAAACTGACGTCGTCAGTCTTACAGAATGGTAGCGAAACGATGAGTCATTAAGCACGTCTTCCTGTTGGGAGCACTGAGCAGGAGGAGAAATAGTTGGGCGGCGACATGCTGGTGATGGTTTTGAGCAATAGAGAAAACCTTCTAGAAAAGTCTTAGACGGCGCCTTAAAGGAGATGTGTGTGGAGAAAATGAGGACAAAAGTAAAACAAACTGAGCCGAGCGAGTTTGCGGTGCTCAAGTGGTCCCCAGAGCGAGCTCACGAAGTCAAGAAACTCATGTACGCAAAAAGGCTGGTCGCACACAGACATACTGCCACGCGGTAAGCAGATGATACAGGCAAACGAAAAAAGAAAGAAATAGGTGCCAGACGCCTCGCGCAGACTCGCCAGTCGGCGGACTATTATTGAGTGCCATCCGCGCCGCGAACGCGCAAGGAGAGCGAGGGCGGAGTAACAGAGATGCGTCTGCTCGCGAGAGAGTGCAATCATGCAGCCAAGGGATGCTCGAGGCACACGCGCCGCCGTTCGTAAGGACATCGGCGTCCGGTGCACCATGTTTTGTGTATCTGAGCAGCGTTGTACCGAGGCGGAAGAAGCCCCATACTGTTGGGTGCTCGTAGCGAAGGTGTCGGCGCTCGTGTAGGTCGTTGCTCGATGGAATCCCTTCACGGGGAGGTGGAGGCTCAACTTATGTCCTCAATCACGCACAAAAAAGCAGTAATGCTTCAAGTATACGGGGTTCCGTTATCCTGGAATTTCGGCAGTCCTTTCTGAGAATTACAGATGCCTATCATCCGCGCTGGTGATTTTATTAGGGAGGGGTTTCAGGACTAACATATTTCCATGCAGCTCTGATTTCGTCATGTTGCGATGTTAGGTATTGTTAGGTATTGGTATAGTTAGGTAATGTGGACTGGTATAGTTGCTTTGCTTCCTTGTGGCGGGCGGCGAAGGGAGTGCGCCAGCTCTTCGTCGTGGTGCTGCTGGCGGAGAACAGTTGGCGGGCATGTCCAGAATATGTCCGGTTGTTTGCATGATCTCAGCAGAGTGGGCCCCCTGGTGGTTCCGGAGCTTTCACCACATGAATTACAGGAGCACACAGAAGCGAAGGAAGCGCGGGAATGGTGCCGAACCGGAACGCTCTTGAAAGTTTGAATCAGAGCGCTCGGCGGCAACAGCGTTCATTCCCATGTCTTTCAGGGCAGTGACACCACGGCAGGCATCGTTTACAAATTTGACTTCCGACCTGTTTATTTTGATCCGACCAGCTACCAACGGCGTAGTAATACTGCAGGCTCAGCGCCTTCGGAGGACAAAGTGCATCAAGCTGATTTTTCAAAGGAACTGCATTCTAACGTACGCAATGGTTGGGCACTTCCGACACGTGGTTAGGCCTTTCGTCCCGAAGCCTCTCCACTGCCGGAAATGCATGAAGATCAGACTCGTGAGTAGTGTTTGCAATTTATTTATCTTGTGCCCACAGTTCCGACCTACACAGCGGCGGTGCCCCTCGGGGAACAATCCTGAAGAGCGCCAACTGCCGTGACGCTCATGACACTGCCTAAATATACTGCCTCCGCCTGAAAAGGGAACGGGCCATATACTTAGAAAAATGACCACGCTCAACACACAGAGAGGCCGGCGCTAAGGCGCGACTAAGAGTGCAGTGGCCATTGGGAAGGATGAACCTGATATTTCTGCCACTTATCCTCCCCGTCCGCATGACGCTTTAAATTAGGACAGGAACCGTATGACTGGCAAAGTAGGGATGGTTGTCGCAGACATGCGCTGGCCATCCCTACTGGAGCTGCACACACCCGCTGGGACCAAGCAGGTTCTGCGCACTCAATATCCCGAGCCTATCGCTAATGAAGCACCACCAGGCCAAATTGTGGCCCAAGGCCGCGACCCGCAAGTTACTTGGCCATCGCTATCGAAGCACTGCGCACCCTAAATGATGGAGCAGGCTCCGTGCATCCAACGCCCTGACCCCACTGATGGTCGCGCACTAGATCAAAAACCGATCCACTTCGAAGGCAGTTAAGTTATTGCCATCCTGAAGACCCTCATGAACACCATACGTGTGCTATAATCTAGCCTGCACACGTTAGCTGCTCGAAATGCACAGCAGGTGTTGGAAGTGTTCAATCCAGTCTTTGCAGGACTTCATTTGCGGGCAGAATCGCTCCCCCAGCCTCATCGTTACGAGAAGAAGTCGGGATGACTCACTTCATCGTCGACATTATCAACCACAACGGCAAGCAGGCCTGCTTCATGGCGGAAAGTGTGCGCAGTGTGATTGTCCTGTGTTTGGCGGTGAAGTTCGGACGCTGTGTTGTACCGAGGTCGCAGAGCTCGGCAGCCCTTAACGTGTGCAGGCCTCTGCTACGGTGGGCTGACTTTCAGCGCGCGTATCTCAGCTTGGTGTGCTTGCTCCAGACTGCATTTCCCTTTTAGTGCGAAAGCACTACTCCAAATGTGCCAAGCTCGAGCAAGAATCTTGTCTTGTGTCGGGTAAGCTCGAGTCAGTTCGGGGGAGTGTAGTGCCAGCTGTAGCCAATGGGAGGTATGTGGCAGGTAAATTGATGATTGGCCGCGAGAGGTTGCTCGGGAAGATCAACACGGGTCACACAGTCCTCACCGGTGGCTGTGATAGAAACAGCCACCTGCCAGTGTAGCGGGGCATCGCTCAACCGCTACGCCACTGCGCTGGTAGTAGAATGAGGACTCTTCGCGATCTACTAATGTTAAGTAGAGAATAATAAATTCTGCATATATGGGCATTAACCCATTGAAGATATCGCGTCATACTTATGGCGGTGTTAAAGTGTCCCCTTCAGTTGAAGAATGAACACATGCTTTCGCATGTATACTCGGCTTAACTACATTAAATCCCTAACACTTTCTCCCTCTCGCCCTTTTGTGCATCTCTTCTCTTTCCCCCCGTGCAGGGTAGCCAACCGGAACACCCTTATGGTTAACCTCCCTGCCTTTCCTCTATCCCTCTTCTCTCTCTCTCTCTCTCTCTCTCAGAGTATCTGAATACGTGTCAGCGACTCGGAAGGTTCTTAGCCACACACTACGTGTACGCCCGCAGAAGTTTCGCGAAGAAACGACTTAATGGATCGGAGTTTTCGTAATTCCTTTTGCGCACCTTGCATGCCAGCGAGCATGCAAACCACTTGGGACTACTATCATATGGAGAGTCTTTCGGGACATCTAGAAGGGCAAAACTTGTTGAGTGCAGTGTGCTGTCTATGTCATTCCTGAGTGAGTGCTCTTTACAGAATGTCTGTCCCTCCCATTTACTCCTCGCGAGCGATTTATCATCTTAATGCGAAGGCACAGGAGGCAGTATATCGAATATGCTGTGCGTCGACAAACCAGCCCTTCGCTCCCAACCGTACTTTAACGTAGGTGGTTGGGCCTCGTAATTAAGTGAAAGACCTTTTATCTCTTTACAGGACATTCGGTGTACATGGGGAATTGCAATCTGGCACTCAAGGCCAAGCATGGTGCGCGGTACAGGGGGACAAGAGAGGGCGTCCACCAGTGCTGTCGAGATTGCTTTTCCGGAAGCAGTGAAGTTATTTTCTCGGCTGATAAGTGCACGTATGCGTTCGGATTAGTAAACGCTGCTGGCATAGAACGCGGTGAATGTCTAAAGGGAATGATAGAGTTATCGGACGTCGCAGTGAGAAAGAGGCCGGCAATTGCGATGATGTGGCCATTTCATTCTTTCTTACACTTTCGGCCAAGGCATAACCTAAGCTTTTTCCTCATTTAGATGGAAGCAAAAAACAAGATTTAGCAAGTCATCACCGCCCTAATCGATCTGCCAGAAAAAGAGAGAGAAATAAAACAAGACAGCCGTTCGACTCAATAACTAGGACCTTCAGATACGCGTGTTGCATGATTTGTTTTTCTTGTGAGTTTGGGATTCAGCGCTGGCAGTGAGGGCGCGGACTTGTTCATCTGCCTCATCAATCATCCTGGTGGCCCAGAGGCGTCGTTAAGGTGCCGGAAAAATGCGGCCGTATGGAACACACTCTGCGGAGGCTACTTCGATATGTCTGACGCTCATTGAACCAATGTCGACAAGCGGCATCCTTTTTGAGAGTTGATTGCAGAGACAGCGCTGCATGCAACAGCTTGAAAGCTTATGTCTAACAGTGTGGACTCGAGCTAAAATGAAAGTCTATAAACTACACCGTCTTGTTAGCAGTGTAGCCGCAAATCGATGGTATCGTTATCGGCCTAACGCAGCTGCTGCCAAAAATTTCCAAGCACAAAATAAGTTGAATTTAAACTAAGCAGGTGATGTTATACACTAACAGTTTCGTAAGAACTAGTTTTGATGTAGTGCTATCGTATCTTATGGATGCCTTTTATACTAAAGGCAGTGCCCACTGGAATACACGGAACAACCACCACGTTTTCTCCCAGCAAATATGTCCGAATGTCATGCTCAAAGTATTCTGTCATGCATTTATTAAACTTAGAATTCAGGTCAACGTACGACGTAGGTTTACGAGGGGGTACCCAAAAGAAACCGGACTTATTTTTGTTTGAACTTATTTGTTCACATTTTAAGCACAGACCTCCAATCTCCTTCAAAGTATTCCCCACTTGCAATGATACGCTTGTCGAATCTTTCATTCCATTTTTCAAAACATTGTTTAAATTCATCTTTTGTGATGCTTGACAGTGCCACCGTCGTTTTTTTCTTCACCTCAGCAACTTTAGCGAAACGCTTTTCATTCACCTATTTTTTTTTTTCTAGGAAACAAAGAAAGTAGCATGGGGCAAGGTCGGGAGAGTATGAGGGTTGAAGAATAGGGGTCATGCCATTTTTGGTCCAAAATTGTCGTATAGACAGGACTGTGTGAGCAGGGGCATTGCCATGATGGAAAACCAGTCACCCGACCGCCACAAATCTGGCCGCTTCCACCGCACACTGTTGCCCAATCATTTCAAAACATCCAAGTAGAAAGCCTGGCTTACTGTCTGACCCTGCGGAACAAATTCTCAATGGACGACTCCTCTCACGTCGACAAAACAAATCACCATTGTTTTGAGGTTTGGTTTCACCTGACGAGCTTTCTTGAGGCGAGGTGAATTTGAAGTTTTCTATTGGCATGATTGTTGCTTTGATTCAGGATTCGATTCAGGAACACGTGAGTTGTCCCCATAGCATCGTCCTTTTATGTCTTTCTTAATATTTCAAGAGTTTCCATTCAACTTTTTCCGAGCAAAAATCAGAATTTCACCGGCGCACGCTGTTCACGAAAATCAGCCATTGCAAAAACGACATTCACACAAAACAGTCGTCACTCTAGAACTCTGCCTAAACTAGTCTGACCTCCTTCAACGACGGCACTCGGCTTACTGACTCTGGAATGTTCGTTCTATGCGCTTCTAGTGGCAAAACGCGGTACCCTAGAAGCTTTGCCGACCAAAAAATTTAGTCCGGTTTCTTTTGGGTACCACCTCGTATATGCAGCGAAGAATGGGTTTTATTCCTGCAAAATTTGGAACGCAGGTCCTAACTTTTTATTCATGATTCATGTCTCATTTCTTGCTTGTAGCTATTATTTTGATTGTTGCCATGAAACATTTTTTCGCGAGTTATATCTCAAATTTGATGGGTATACTTTCTGAGAGCTCGTACTGCGTTCACGATAAATTGGTGTCATCTGTAGCGCATCCCTCGAAATCTCTTCTCAGCATTGGTGCCACTCGCATCTGCGGAGCTGCTCTGTCAAGTCTGCCCGTTTCAATGTTTTTTTAAATCGTCTGTTGAGCGGCTGCACTGATAGTCTTTGCCCAGCGCTGCTGATTCTGAAAGGCTCTCTTTTCAGGCGTTTATCTAGCACGTACCAAGTTTCCGTTCTGTGCAGAAGTAAAGAGACACGGAGCTTTCTGAAACGGGCCAAGAATTAAAAAACAGGGGGGGGGGGGGGGGGGGGGCAGCCTTTTCGTTCAGTCCGCATATGGTTTAAAAGTTTCGAGCGTTGTCGACGCTTCTTGTGGTGCTTCCTCTTTCAAAGAAAAGTAAAGTTCGGTTGCAAAGTTCGGTTGCCTATGCCTTCCTTGTTTCCTTTTTCGCTACACGTTCCCAAGGGCATTCTTAGACGGAGAGAACGTTGCGACGGAAAAAAAAATAGGGCGAATTGTTTGAGTTCATTTAAGAACCTCTCCAATGCCTCAGGGCTTTGGGACGCCGGTTCCCATTCAGCATGTGTTACCAAAGCAGCGCTCAGTTTGAAGTACCGTTACTCTTGCATTTGCGATCGGAGTCCACCGGGAGTACGCAATCGTTAGGTTCTCCGAATGTTTCGTTTTATGCGAGACATTTTCATCAATCTTATTTTCCTATCTTGCTGGTTATATGGGCGTCAACACTAAGGTTCTGAAGAAAGGAAGAACTTGTGTTATATTCGTGGTATTTAAAGACTCGTGCATTTGCTGTCACACTTCAACTGCGTCTACATGCCCTTCACTATACAGACGGCTATGTCTGCGGTATTCGGCGGACAGTTTTGTACGGGCGTGTGTAAAGGATCTAGAACCTATTCTTGTTCTTTCTTGCTTGTTTTCGCAGTGCTTGAAAACTAATACAACGAAAACAGCGCCTGTGAAGAAAACAAAATATTTTGCCAGTATACTTTCGGCTGCAGTGTACATCTAGCCGGATTCTCATTTCTCAGTTAAGGATCTACCAAATTATATATCATAAACAAGTTGTAAATATCTCGCTGCAAAGTATTCAGCAGACAAGGGAATGGAAAGGTGCTCATTATGACGTACATGACGAAAGCTAAGAGCCCCCGTAACCAGGGAGCATAGGTGATGTCTTTTTTTAAAACTTGTAGTTTTTCATCAATGAGAGATTAATAAAAGCAGAAGAAATAACAGCAACATGCCGCCGGTGAGATCCGAACCCATGACCTCCCAGCACCGGACGCGAAATTCGGAGGTCGTGGGTTCGGATCCCACCGGCGGCATTTTTTTTATTCTGCTTTTATTACCCTCCATCTGATGAAAAACTACAAATTAAAAAAAAAAAAGACATCCCCTATGCTCCTTGATTTCGGTGACTGTAGGCTTGCGTCATCGCTACAAAGTAGAAAGGTACGGCGTATGAGTGTTCGCTTTTCTTCCGGCCTGGCGGCACATGTGCCTGCATGCGACAACTTTTAAACATTACACCTACATGCCTAAAATTTCGCAAGCAGTCTACAGTAATTTGCACTTCACAGTTACATCATAAATTTCCAGGTTAGGCCTACCGCCTATCATTAGCCGTTCAGTGAGTCGACTCAATGGCGTGAAGCCTGTTCTCGCTGGTATCAGGCAAGCCGAGTGCGGACAATCTGAAGTGCTAAAACAAACAATATAATCTGCCCGTAAAACGTTAATCGTTGCTTTGCATCTGTATTTTATTATTAAAATTTACTACTTAGACCTCTAATATTTCTTTTCCTGCACTGCATGCGCTGCCAGCACTGCTTGCTTAGAGAGCAAGGTAATCCAGAATCACAGATGTTTCGACATGGCTGTTTCTGGATTCTGACGCACTTCCAGGGCCCTAGCACGATAAAAAAAATGCAACAGATTGCTGTTTTGTGCTGACGGAGAGTTGACGGCACGCGTTTACTTCTATTCTTGTGCCAAAGATGGAGCCACTGGTTGTGAATACGCAAAATACAAAAACTTGTGACACGCTTGACGTGCTTGCTCTCAAAAAAAGGCTATAATTCTTGCCACACTTTCAGAAGGCGGGTTTATTTTAGGCTGCTTTAGGGGACTAAGAGACTGCTCCGGCACTGAACATAAAGAGAGCACTTTTTTTTTCTGTACCATGGAACGCACATAAAATAGGGAAAAAAATGCGTTTGTTGTCCGAAGTTCCGCGCTTACATCTCGCGCTAAAAACGCTGAGGGCTGCCCGCATTTATAATTTTTAGAAAAAGAAAAAGAAGCAAAGAACCCCGCTGTTTGCATATCGCTGCAATGCGTTGTTTGCTACGCAGGGCTCAAGGAGTGAAAATGTTGTTATATGTTAAAAAAAAAAAGAAATGGGCATAATATTTCGCCTTGCAAGTGCGATCATCGCTTTAAGGGTTTTGTTACAACGGTTTCATTTTTACAACCCTGCCTAGTCTGACGACATTACTTTTTTGGACCAAGCCGTTATGGCGCTGTATTCCTTGCCGTGCCGGCCTCGCCCCGAGGTTGGGTTGCCCCGCTTGTGTCATGGTCTGCTGATGACGCACACTCCAGTGAGATGTGCAATGCTTCCTTCTTAAGACTGACGTCCCGTATCAAGTAGCGTCAGCACTAACGTCATTATAATAAAACAAGAACTGCGCAAAAAAGGACGGGGCAAGAGAGAAAAAGCAAACGGGAAGAGCGCAGTGTGTTTCCTCTCTCTTGTCCCGTTCTTTTTTGCGCAGTTCTTGTTTTATTATAATGACGTACCAACTAGCCCCTCACCGCACTCTTCTATAGCTAGAGAAATATGCAACTAACGAAGAAGCAAAGCCAGCTGCTAATGGAAGGAAAACTCTCTAAAACGGCTTTCACAGAATAATGGCAAGTACGTAGCTTGAAGGTTGACACTCTAAGAAGGAAAGAGTGCGGTTATAATCTATTACGACGCTTATTGGCACGCTCAACGATTTCCTCGAGATGAGTGAGTGCTGCGACACTTCACTGAAGCCCGACGCCCACGTGTAATATTAGGATTTAACTATGATGAAGTCGGGTAACCGGGCCGATGAGGCTCCCGAGTAACGCTACCGCTGACCTATATCGACCTTTTCTACTTAAGACTGACCCGGAAACGCATACGCCAGCAACGATATTAGTGCTAGGCTTGCGCACGATTGCACTGGAAGTTTCCTTCCGACACCTAAAGGAACCAGCGGTAGAAAGACGCAGACAGCCAACAGGACCAGCAGTCTACTTTATTCGCGTTAATTTTTGTAGATCAGCTTCCAGCGCGGGAGCATCGGCTTCCCATTGTGCGCATAATTTTCGACAGACCGACCGCGTGAAGTCTATTGCAGTTCACTGAAAAGAAACTCACTGTTGTGGACGAAGAAAATGATACTACTCAGCATGGGAGTTAATATCAAGCCCGTATCATGCCATCTAATCTCAAACCTGATGCGTATACATCAGGGAGGTGAAAACCACGTTTTGTGCGACCGCTGTCAAATTAAACTCAGGCCACTTTTAATTAATCATATTTTCTAGGGGTGGTAGTGCAGCAGTTGAGCATTCTTGGTCTCGCGATGACGATGGTTGGTAAAGAGTGACGCAATAGCCTTGATGTCCGAGATTTGTTCTGTAAAAGATGCTGGATTTCTTGCCGAAGATACTTTGGCAATAAAGAAAAGAAGAAGGAGAAAGAAGAAATTGCTGTTCGCTTTTATTAGCTTGAAAAATAAGCAAACATTAATTGAGGCCGTTAGGGCTCCTGGAGAGGCGCCTAATGCATGGCACTCAGAGCAGACTTTGTCTGGAAGCTTTGTTTCCAGACAAAGAAAAGTGCTGACAAGGAAAAAAAAAACGAACTTGCTGTACAAGAAAGAAAATTGCTCGAGCCTGGAGCAACCCTGAGCACTAGCGTCCAATTAAAAGCTTGTGCGCTAAGGGTCATGTGATATCCTGTGACGTGGTTGATAGGAACATTCGCAGTAGCGACCTCTGTTCAAAACCGCCTCAATTCCCTTGAAGCTTATTATCAGCGCTTTTTGAACGTACGAATAGCCTCCATACTTAAAAATACTTTCAGAGGCTAGGCTTGGTAAGCTATATGTTTTTTTTTTTAATATGACCATTGAATTGAAAGAATTGGCATTTCCAGCCACCTCAACTTTTGGTAATCATTATATTACAGAAGTTGATTTCTGCATGGAAACTGACTTGCACCATCTTATTAGTGGGGAACTAGGCAGAAAACACAACGAGCTAATAAACTGAGCTAAAAACATGCTGAAACACACTGCTGGAAAACATGCTGGAAGCGCTCGCCCTTTTAGAATACGAATGCGTTCAGTGCCAATGATCCTTTTTTTGGGACATTACGAGACGTGTTAAGCGTCTGAGTGGTTTTGAGCATTTCGTGCCGTCAAAAGTGAGGCTGCTGTCACGTGCAGCGAATGTTCAGTACAGCCGCTGTTCATGCTACCACTGTTCAATATCCGATTCAAACGACGCAGCTGCTTGTTTTGTTGTGCTTTCACCTGCGAGAGATGCATGTGGCTGCAGAAGCGTGCTGGGGCATGCGTGGGGCTGAATTCAGTAAACGCTGAGCGGGCGCAGAACATGGCGTGAATACAAGCCGCCCTTATTTAAACAGACAAGCTGGCGCGCAAAACATCTAGCTTTTGCTCCCTTCCGTCAGATGGCGCAGCGTCTTTCCCACGGCATAGACGCGCAAGAGTATAGCAGTGGTGGCGTAAACGCAGAATAAAAAAATATTCACGAACTGTCACCGAAATCAAAATAACGTAGTTTATGAGATAAATAATAGCCTAGATTGAGTAGGAACAAGAATAGGATTAAAAGTGAAAAATAGAGAAATAAGTACGAAATAAACACCCATTTTAATTTACTCAACCGAGTCCAAGGGGGTGCCGTCTGTGACTAGCGCCTGTGACTGTGATTAGCGTCTGCAAAGGTATTTTAATAACTTGATGTACAGCTCTCATTGCACGTGCTCTAATACGATCTGAGTGGATAATCGGATTAGTCCGACTTTAAAGGCTTGAATTTTACTTTTTCAACGACCCACGTAACCGCAAACGTGATGCCTGCACGTCGTGCGACGCTTCAGGAGATCTTATGAGAACAGGTAAATGCTACTTATTTTCAGAAGAAAACTATGTGGAGCAGGTGCTCTCAATAAATAGTGTTAAATTTTCCAAAGTTCGAAATTCTGTTCTTTCGGAAAAAAGAAAAACGCATTGGCATCGCAAAGTGCTTCTACATCGAATGCATGCTACTGGAAAGCTGGTTTTTTCGCACAGTTACCTTTACTGTGGCAAAGCCAACTATTGACTGCCGGAGAAGAGAAAAAACGGATATTTTGGTTTGGTTTGGTTTATTGAGGTTTAACGCCCCGAAGCAACTCAGGCTATGAGGGACGCCGTAGTGAAGGGCTCCGGAAATTTCGACCACCTGGGGTTCTTTAACGTGCACTGACATCGCACAGCACACGGGCCTCTAGAATTTCGCCTTCATCGAAATTCAGCCACCGCGGCCGGGATCGAACACGCGTCTTTCGGGTGTTATTTTGCTTAAGACGGTCTTGGTTAAAAACTGGTAACTGGGAGGGAAAATGGTCAATCCGTCAATTGGATCGTCAATTTTTTCGCGCCAACCTTTGAGCCAGGCTGAACGCCTGGGGTTCTTCAACAAGCACCAAAACAACATTACACTTTAGGAGTGGGCTGCCGTGGCGGCTCAGCGGGTTATGGCACTCAGCTGCTGACCCGAAAGACGCGGGTTCGATCCCGGCCGCGGCGGTGGCATTTCGATGGAGGTGAAATGCTAGAGGTTCGTGTACTGTGCGATGTCAGTGCACATTAAAAAGCCCCACGTAGTCAAAATTTCCGGAGCCCTTCTCTACGGCGTCTCCATAGCCTGAGTCGCTTTGGGACGTTAAACCCTCATAAACCAAACCAAACAACACTTTAGCTGTCGCATTCTGCCTACATCAGGATGTGGCTACCACGGCCAAGATTTAAGGAATGACATTAAGCGTAGAAAGTTGGGCTAGTTGGTTGGTAGTACTATTGTGAGACATTCCAGCGGCTAAAAAGACAGGGACGAAGGTAGAATGAGATAAGGAATGAGCTTGTTTTGACCATCCAGGCTGCATGGCCGCATGCTCACTGCGGCTGGTGGGAGGGAGAAAAATACAGCGTGGATAGCATTGGCTATCCTCGGAAGTAAGCGCTGTACTGAGGAGACTCATGGAAAATAGGAAGACTTTAATCTTACGGATCGCAACAGTAGGCCCATATAAGGAGCGTCATTGTAAATGCTGCCAGCGTGAAAGAGACGCTGGAGGAAAGGATCCAGATAAAGTCGCCGAGGCCATTCGCAGTCTGCTGTCGGAGCCACGTTTATGCTTTCACACGCACTCGAATAAGAGGGAAGGAAACTTAAGAGAGAATGAAACAGGAAACGATGGGAGCACAATAAATTTCTCTTTTAGTTGACACATAGAAAAATTGGAGGGGACACTTAAGCTTCGCCTTAAGGATATGACACGATAGCATAGATGGGTTAATGCACATATATGCGGAATTGGTCATCCTCTACTTAACAATCATAGATCCCTGGGAGTCCTCATACTTCTCCATAAAGCTTTCAATGTAAAAAGCTGTCAATGTAAAAAGCTGTACAACTTTCCTCTAACTGCCTACACGTACCTGTAGCTGCGTTCAGTGGGTCATTAACTGTATTTTTTCTTGCGCTTGATCCGACGAATCCATAAACTCCACCAAGATTGTAGGTGGGCTTTGAAAAAGTGATGCGACAACAAAGGGCTCACAGAGGGTTTTGAAGAGAAAACAATTGAATGGGATCTTTCTTTACTGCATATTTTGAATGTGTGAGTAAGCGAATGAATGAATGACCGATCAGACAAGAGTCTTAGTGAGCGGGTATATGAATTGCCTCAAACAAAAATTTAATTGCCAGATATTCCAAAGCGAGCAGCAATTGGTGACCTCAATGTCACGTAATTCGTTTTAGATCTTGTGCTTTGCAACAGTGCATAAAAATTGAAAATACCTCGGTAGCTAATTACCATAATAATAAACAGATTCTGCAGCTTCTTACCCCAACGGAAGGCTAGGCAAGACGGCCATGCGACTCATTCATCAATCTGGGGGTGCAAGCCCCGGCATCAAACATCATGTACTATGGGCACAAGGACACGGGGGGTCTCTGGGAACCACGCGGCTGACGCCATCGCTTGAGGCCACACAGCGTAGCTCCCGTAGCCTGTACCCCAACGGTGCGGCGTAATACTCAAACTAAGCCGAGTAAAGAGGAGGCGACACGCTGGCGCCAGCTTCAGACAGGCGCCTTTCCGTGCATACTGAGCAAAATTCATTTCACTGCATGCCTGTGAGGATAGATGTCCACAGTGCGAGGATAGCTAGGCTACATTTTCCTCGCCGCGTGGGCCTGCCAACGTAACCCGGCAGTTGTCTCCCACAAAAGTCCCACATTGGAGCAGTGAACGGCGGGTGCCTTGACCAGCACGGCCCCGGAGGACCAGCTTGCCTTTACAGACCGAGCCTGTGCACCCGGCGGCTGTCTCCGTGGGGGCCCTGGACTACACGAAGCAAGTCCGGAGCGACCCACACTGCTCCCATCGAGAAGCCACTCAGAATAAAGTTTATTCTTTTTCTTCTTCTTGTTAATATTATTATTACTGTTATTATTATTATCGATAAAGTAGCTCCAGACGCATCTAGTGTTCCTGCATAGGTATGATGCAGCTTGTTACAGACAAAAAAAAACAAAAACAAACAACAACAAAGAGGCGAATCGATAGCTTCGTAAATCGACCTTGTAAAGACAGCTAAGTGCATTTTTTCTTTCATTTAACGTGCAGAAATTAATTGCAGGAAGGAGGTATTGCAAACTGTCGTGCCGTTTTGCGGTCCGTGTGCTAATTGTCGCACGCACGGCGTACGCTGGGCTGGTGCAGCCGGCAGAGCCGACTTGACGACGCGATATCATCTAGCACATTTCTTTCATATATATTTATGACGCTGTTTAGAAACCAAAACTCCATTGCACTCGCCGTGGTGACTCAGTGGCTTTGGCATTCGGCTGCTGTCCCAAGGTTGCGGGGTCGAATCCCAGCGGCGGCGGCCGATTTCGATGGAACCAAAATGCAAAAACCTCCGTGTGATGCGAGATGTCCAGGCTTGAATTATTAGAGTCCTCCACTAAGGCATCCCTCACAGTCCAAGTGTCGCTCCGGGATGTTAAATCCAATATGCAGGATGTAGAATGCTGTATTGATTGCACTCACTATATGGGACCACTGTGTGGATTGACGGGTTCGAACGCGGCGCGTGACTGACTGAACTTTTGGCACTGTGTTTGCTCTCTCTTCTACTGAAACTGATAAGCCAAGATATGAAGCGAAATTTCTGTCAAGGTGGGAAAAGTGACGAAAAAAAAAACGTATTAAAAAAAAGTAAGGCAAAAGCGTCACCTGATTGCAGGTCCTACGTCACCTTCAGATTTACTGCCCGGAGGCCACTTTCAGCTTATTCAAATAGCCAGGTTAAACTGCGTGCTTTTCGATCCTTCAAATGGACGGAAATTAGGCAAGATGTTTCGACAAAAAAGCAAAAAACAAAACAAAAGAACTGGTAAAAGCGTGCGCCTGTGATCACCGAGTCCCAGCAACGCGCTTTTGTGCTTATGGCAAGCTAGCCTTGATCAATGCTGTGTACTAGCCATCTTCTCTGACATTTCCACTCTTCTAAGAACAATGTTCGAGACTTTGATACTTTTTGTGCAGCCACACACACCTTTTGTGCTCATTTCATTACTGATAGTTGAACTGTGATGTTCTTGGGTGCTCAAATAAATGTTTTGTATTGGTTAAATACGCCTGTCCTTGATTATTCGATGTTCGATTCGATATTCGGAACCAAGTATTCGTATTCGATTCGTATTCGAAAAATTTGATATTCGCACACCCCTACTTGCAACCTAAAGGGGTACTTACGTGGCGTCCCTCAGGACGCGACGGTTCCGCCCAGACACGTGGTGTCGCGCGCGCCCCGGCCGGCGCAGTGCGGGCCGGAGCGCAGCGCGCTCGGCGAGAGAATGAGGAGGAAGCGCACCAGCTTAAACTCTGAACTTTAATCACTGGTTAGTGTACACACGGTTAGTGAGTCCATTATGTGGCCAAGCACCTATACACAAAGCTGACAGAGTTACGCTAGGTGCGGAGCGAGCGAGGTTCCCGGCCCCGTGGCTCGCGGCAGACCGCCGTCGTCCGCCCGGGCAGAGAAGTAGACCGCTACAGACTGCATCTCGGTGCCTTGCCTAATGCCTTGGAGAGCTCCAAGCCAGCTAGCTGCGAACCTATGTAGAGAGAGCTCTATAGAGAGAAGAAACACGAGGGGTGCAAAGAGGGCGGGCAAGGGGGGTCTTGCACGAAAGAGACTAGCACACACACACACACCGCTAATGTTTTACTCGTTGTATCGACCTTTTCTTGTGTGTTGCCAGGATGAACCTGCGGTTATGAGACGTGAGAAGGCGGAACCTGTGCAGGGGAGGGCCAGGGGAGGTGCAGCGGTCGCGAGCCTTCTAGCTGGGCGTCGTCCCCCGGCGATGCAGCGGTGCCCTTACACAACTTCCGTGGCCCGCCCGGGCAGCGCACGCACACCACGACCTCCGAGACGCGCTCCCCCCGCCGCGCGATTCGTTGTTTGGAGCCGTCCCCGGGACACGCCCGGGGCGCGCCCCCGAGGCACCCGCGCTTACGGCTGCCTCCTCCTCCTCCTCCTCTTCGCGCACGCTGGCCCCCCGAGGGCGCAGTGCGGGGGATCCCCTGGAAGAGGACGCACTGAACAGGGTTTCCACCCGGCGGCAGATTGCTAGCCAGTTAACTCGGCCTTTATGAAACTAGACCCCGGCAATAGCAGCTTCTATGCTGTCGCGGCTCTGAGACAAAATGGGTCCGCAGGTCAGTGAATCAATTCCTCCTTTATTGTCCCTGCGTGGACCTCAATTCTAATCAGCGTTCAGTACTACTGGTGAAAACTGTGCACCCTCGCTACATCACCTGTTTGCAGCAAGCAACGTGAAAAGCCTTTTTGCTTCCTTTGACCCTTGGGGATATTATGCACTGCCACCACTTTTACGGCAAACGTATTTTCTTTCGGCCTGTATCTGCCAATATGCTGCGGGCATGGCGCAACTAGCCCGTGTAGCCGGGACAAGACTGGTGGACGTGTCTTAAATCGAGGTCCTGACAAAGACAGGCTCACCCGTCTTAATCGGGGCGGATCGGCACGCTGCCCGCAGTCGAGGCTCCGAATAGGACAGGCCCACACGTTCTCATCAAGGGGCACGCAGCGCCCGTGGCGAAACTGGTGAGCCTGTCCTAATCAAGCGCCGGCCAGGTCCGCCAACTGGAACGCCGGCTCGGCGCGCTCGCGAGATGCTCTTACCATTGTTCACTACGCCTCTTCCAGTCGCTCGCTTAAGTGCATAAGCCGCTAGAGAGGACGCGCAGAATACGTCGAGGCAGGACAGCAGCAGCGTTTTTTTTTTCTTTTTTTGTCTTTTTCTTCGCACTACCGTTTATTTCACCACAATTTTGGGTGGGAGGTGGGGATGTGCTGCAGAAGGGGAGCGCGAGGCGAGGGCCTGGTCAGCGGCTCCGCGGCGTCCAGCGTAGTTGCCGGCCGGGCGTTGGGCTGCTCGCCCGGCGCCCGACCGTGCGTGCGCCGCCCCGGCGCGAGCGGTTAATGTCCCACTGCATGGGCCCCTCACCCACAGCTTTGCACATCTAGGCCTTGAGAGAGAAAAATAATACATCTACAGGCACTTTACACACGCAAGGGAAACGAAAGGATGCCGGTTTTTGGAAAGAAGCAGCGCGGTATTTTTCTTTTTTTTCTCCTGTGCGTATTTGTATGAATCGATTTCGTTTAAGGAGATTAAGTAGGAGTTCGGTCTGTGTTCGCAGAGTCATCTCCTTCGCAGGCTGAATAGCCGACTTCTTTCTCCTTTCTTTTGTCGTTCTGCCATAATTACTCTCGCTCCGCCGCAGCTGAGTGGAAGAGAGCCAATCATCGTAGTCATTTCAGACAAGCAGATTACCCCCGAGTTCCTTGTACAAAAGCTGTCGTGCCGCCCGGAGCGGTACTGCGACAACGAAGTCAGAGAAATAGGAGGCCGTTCCTAATCTCGCGGCCATAGCCTGAAGAAAGTATTGAGCTTCCTTACTCAGCGCCGGTTACGCCGAGAAACTCCAGGTCAAATGATAAAGGGATAATTTTTATTAAGCTGCTAGTCAATTTCATGTCCTTTTCTCCCGGAACTTAAGAGTACACGCTTTACTTTCCCTGCTCCTTGCCAATTTTTGACAGCAGTCCTGCGTACCGCCTACCTGTTCTTATTCATTGGTCTCCCACATCATGCGCAAGCATTGACTTTAGCCGCATTCCAAGAATTTTCCTACATATATAGTGCAGCAGTCTGATTTTCAAAAGAGAGCTTCACATGATTTCGATGTTCTCGACTACGTGAAATGCAGTCGACGACATCAAGGTGAACTAGTCCAGTTGTTCCTTTATCAGCCTACACTGCGGGGCCAACCTACCTGAATTTCTCCGAGCTTGCGCCGATGAACGTTCGCTAGAAACGCTGGCCTTGAGACAGCCCGCGCCCCTCTTTCCTCAAACGGTTCGTTTCGACACGCTGCTGCGCAAGGCGTCCCGTTATTGCTGTACAGAGCCAGAAAACTATGTCGCCAGGCAGCAGTTCTTAGCATACATATATTGTACAAAGACGCGCAGCAGACCATCTATTATAAGCCACACGTTGACTACTGACGCGCGTAGCCTTCGCGCAGGCCGAAGCGGCGCCACACTAGATCTCTCGCCGCAAAAAGTGTGTTTGTTTAAGCTCGCGCACTGCTCCTTCTTGCACACACCTCCTAAGCCGCCCCTCGGCCGCGGTAAGCGAACCAACGGGCCCGCAGGGAGGAGCCGAAAGGCTTGCGGGTGCCTCGGAAGTGCGCCGCGGGACCGCCGATGTGTTTTCACCCAACTATGTGTACTGCCAGCTACGACGCTACGAGAAACGCGACGCAGCGATTCGCGAAAGGAAAGAAAAAACACAACGCACACCAAAACCGAGCACAGTTTGTTTCTTCTCTTTTCCCCCTGGAAACGGCCCGCCCCAGCGTAATGTATTTTCCCCTGCCGTCTTGTTTATCTGAAACCCCCGTTCTTCAAAAAATTCCGTTCACATCCACGGGTTGAATTTTCAACGACCGGCGCCTTGAGCTGAACACAAAAGCCGGAACACCGACCACGGAGGTCAGGTCATTTTTCGGGTCCACAAAGCAAGAACCGTCTGTCTCGGAGCCGGAGACACAGCGTCTTCATTTTTTTTTCCCGGCTTGTCACTCACAGCGGGGAGAAAGACAGACAGACACAGACGCGCGTCCAGACAGAAGGCAAAAAATGCACGTCGAGACGTCGCTCGAAGCAGACCACTGTTTGCCAGACAGTTATTCCCCTCCAAGACGCGACAGAGCCACATACGTCACAGAAAACGGGTACGCACCGCATTTCGGGGGCGAATACTGCACAACACACAATGGCAGGCCCAGAGAGCACAACGATAAAGGGTCGCATATGTACACGGAAAGCAAGAGAGAGAGACAGGGTTTGGGGGCGGGCGGCTCCGCCGGCCGCGCCTTCTTCCCCGATTGAGCAACTGTCCGGCGCGCTGCGGTCGGTGCCACTTCAGGGACGACGCTCCGTTCCGGCCCAACGAAGGCGTGCCGCCGGCTCTGGTCGGACAGAGGCGGCCAACGCTGCGTGTGAAGAGCCCCGGGTTCGACAAAAGCCGGCGCACGAAACGAGAGCGCATCGCAGCGTTCGCCAGGGCCTTCGCCAGACGCGAAGGTTCTGGCGATGTTCAGTGGTCGAAGCGAGAAGCACGGGTCGTTTCGAGAGCTCGGCACCCACCGCGAGACGTCTCGTGCCGGCGCTTCGTGCAGACTACGCGAGCAGCACGGGCGCGAGAGCTCTGCTGTCACAAGCGATTGGCGCAGCCCGGCTGATGGGAGCAGGCACCACCGTCGACCACTGAAAACCCACGTGAGCCCTTCGCGCAGAGCAACTCGGAACGGAGTGTAGTCACGCACCCGACCACGTGCAGGCGCCGCGGACCGCACGGCTCCACGAGTTTAAGGTGGGAGAGCTGTGACACATGTGATCCGTCTTTCAGCTTTTTCGGCGGGTAGAAAGAAGGCTTGTCATCTCAAAGAAGAATGAAAGAAAAAAAAATATTTTGGAGAATTGGATTGCCATAGGCCAATAGAAAGCGGTGAGGATGTCTGACACTGCCGCTCTCCCGCAAGGTCCAATATAGATCTTTATAAACCGCAAACTAAAGTTCCCACACAGAATAGTATAAAAGGACACCTCGCTACACGCTCTATCCTCATAGTCTATTGGCGGTAAAAGTCGAATGCTGTTTCCTTTATTTACTTTTTTTTTTTTTTCGCTCACTGCCGTGTCTATATCCTTAGGTGCGGGGAACCGGAGAGGGAAGCAAACTCACAGCGACCAGTGACAGTCACTGAGTTCAGGTTGCCTCTCGGGGGCCCCGGGGCGCTATCGCCGAACAACAACAACACGTCGGCGGCCGCTAAGGTGGGCGCCGTGCGGCCCGCGGTCCCGGAGGCAGCCGCCGTCCGCCCGTGGGAGGAGGGGGCGCGCTGGGAGGGGCCATTGGCCGATTCAGCCTCGAGGGGAAGACGACTGGGGGAACCGGCCGGGGCCTTCAGCCGCGCCTCTGGCGGCGTTCGTCCGTTGTACTTTCGTTTTGTATCCTTGGCCGCGCGTCTCCGAGCGCGCCCCCGGCAGGCCGCTGGAAGAGCGCGTGTGTGCTGGGCGAAAAATAGAGTATCCGTTCTAGCGGGCGGCCCGGGGAAGGCGGCCCCGTGCCCTCCCCCGTCCCGTCGTGCGGCCTTGCTCTGCGTCGTCGTCGGTGTTCTGCTGCTGCTTGCATAGCTGGAGGCCCGCGCTCACTGCAGCACGCACTTGCCTTCGATGCTCGATTTCAGCTCGTTCACCTGCGTCTCGATGGTGTTCCGCAGTCCTGCGTCAGACACCCACAAACTGGTTGGCTCGGCGCGTTTTCTGGGCGCGAGCAAAAACTAATAGAGGCTACTCGAAACGCGGCCTAAGTTTGGCTTTGCTGCTGCCACCAGTAAGATGATCTCCTCGCTCATACTACAGCATTCCTTTTCTTTTATGCGCTTCTTGGGCAGATGGTTTACATCTGACGGCTATCTCTGGGACAACAACTGGACTCAGTGAGTGCTCGTCCCGAAAGTTACTACCACGATGTGTCAATCCAACGCATAAAGTGCACGCTTTTGATGCTTCCGACGGAGTCTCAGTTACACCGCAGCCTATGATTTCTGTCGCTCATCTCTGCCCTTTCTGCGATCGTGATTACGAGGAGGGCAAAGTGCGCGCACAAACTCACTTGTGAGATCATCCTGTTCCGCGGCCTCGTTTTCCGCGGCGATCTCCTCGGGTGTCTTTTTTCGCCGATTGAGACTGCCAGCGGCAAAATCATCCACCTCGGCAGGCTTCTCTTCTTCCTTCTTCTTGATGCCGTACTGCGCGCAGCGAAAGAGACAAGAAAAGGAGGAGGGTGTTAATACACACTTCTACACGCCAAGCACACGCTTCAACCAGCCTGCGTCAACGTCGTGCAATCTACGTCATTCCGCAGTACTCACCGGTCTTTTCACAACGCAAGAAAAGAATATCTAAAAATCACTTCAGACACACTTTAGCATATTTAAAGAACTAGCACGATCGAATGGTCGATGGCCTCAAATGACCTAAGCGTCACATGCACGCACTATTCACTTGCAACGTAATGCGAGTCACGTCTGCTATAACGCCTTAGTTATCGGCTGTGAAAATCGATGCCCACGTGTATTATTTCGCAAAAATCAAAATGAAAAAGCGGCAAGACGAGTATAGTGCTTGTAGAGGCCACTGCATAGGCGGAATATCGACGCATGCCTGGCATTGCTCACCGCAAGTTTCTACCGCCGAAGGCTTGGCATGCAAACAGGTGGCTGTTAAGTACCAACCCTCCGTAAGCCAACTAGCGCCTTATCTTGTTCATTTCATGCGAAAAGGCACTTGACGGAAGACTGCGATGCTGGGGCACGAGTTGCAGGCCTTGGGCACATGCCGCAACGTCGAAGCGGTACCCCACGCAAGCGCCATGAACCGGCTGAGGGGGTTGACGCTTCCTGTCATTTCTCATGCGGGCTCCATATCAGGGCAGGGAAACGGCGGCGGAACCACTGCTAAGCCGTCATGACGTCATAACCTTATTCTGTCTAAATGTGCCTCTTCAAAAACACCTCGAAACGTGCATATAAGGAGTGACTGAAGGGTGCTTCGAAATAACAGGCGGTACGTATTCGCGCTGTGTACCAAGCTGAGTAGGCTTGCAGTTGCACAAATTATGGAAGACATTTTTTTTTTTAAATACGAAAATACCAAAGTTTACGACGACTCCCATTTCATAGGTTGGGGGGGGGAGGGCTCGTAGAAAGCAGGTGCTCCACAGTACCATGAAGCCCTGCTTCGACGGAGACATGGGCGACGGCGGCTAATTATGCGCGCACTGCGTTAACACGGTGGCGTATTGATTAGAGGTACTTGTGCGCCGAAAACCACTGGTAGGCGTGTTTTCTTTTTTGGCGCTGTCGTTCCTGTATTCAGACGAGCCCCAGTGACTGTTCCTTTGTCTCGGACACAATGGTGGAGCGAAGCCGCCATCGACGACGGCGCACCGCGCGCGCCCCAGTGTTGCCTACAAGCGCGACAGCTATTGATATCTCCCCACGCGTGCCACTGGCTGCTGCGCGGTTTACATCGTCAGACCGCATGGCGTGGATGGAACAGCACCCTTATGGTATCCTTCTCCTCGCGGTATTAGTGCCACAGAAAGTTGTCCCGTATACAGCCGCCTAGAGCAGTGTAGCCGTTTCACTACTGATTAGGTTTAATTCATTCACTCCTTGGACTGGTGGACACAATGGGAGCTTAAACGACTGCCAGAAAGTTTGCACGCAGCTCACCAACGCGATCCACACGTGGAACAAAGAGGCCCCACAGATGACGGCGTTTCTACGAATACCCTCTGGCAGACACTTGGAGTCACAGCCAGAAGGTTGTGACGAGGATTGTGTTCGTGCTTCAGTGTTTCAGGAGCCACAGACGCCACACCGATACTCTCACATCCACTGCTCGACAGTCGAGCACCCATCTCGGAAGGATGGCCGACTGTCACACTTGACATAAAGATGAAAGTAGTTCGTTAGCGCTTATTTCTTGCAGAACAGGGGCTATAGAACATCAGCATTTGTTCAAGGTCGTGTTTCGAAATGTGCAACAACGACGGCGACACAACGAAAACTGAACGATAGGAAAGAGAACACCGCCAGGATAAAATGTCGCCCCATGTAAAGAGCTCGCACTGCAGTTCGAAAGGAAGCAACTATAGTGAAAGAGAGAGAGAGAGAGACTTTCTTGTTCGTTTACTCACCCTTCCCTTCGCCTGCTGTGTGCCATGAAAGGAATGAGCGAGGTGATAGCGTACGAGTGCGATTGGCTGAACACTTGGCGACATTTAGTTCGTCTTGGGATCGGTCTGCGCACTGCTCCGCAAGGCACGGTGCTCTGCTACCATCGTTTACAAAAAACGGGCGCGTTCGGTGAAAGAAGCAGAGTCGAAATGTCTCGTTTGTCACAGGCATCACGTTGCCGAACAAGTGAGCATGGAAATCGCTTTCAAAGAGTCACGCGTTTCAGAACCACTGTCGAAAGGAGCGAACGATGACCAAAATAAAAGCAGAGGCCATTTGTCGCTTGTTTCAAGACACTGCATGATGCACAGAGCTGCGTCATCGACTCGGCGCCAGGGCGGGAATATTCTCGTTTGTCTCAATGTGCGGAGCCAGACAACGAAGGATGTGCGCGTGTAAACTCGTCTCTTCGTAAGCACAAGGAGCGAGGCATGCCGGTGGCAGCGACGCTTCCGCGCAGCGCAGCCGAGTGTCGCGCCTGATTGTAAGAAATCGCTGTTTCTTCTATCAAGCGGGATTTACGACTATCTTGAACGGGAGAAAAGCCTCGCCTGGCTCAGTTTTCCTCCTGGTCATGCCCGAGCGCGTAAAAATCCTGAAACCCCAATGCGTAAGTTAGCACTATATACGTATCGTCTTAAGCAGTAAAACTGCCGTTTGTGGTATAGCCGTTGTTGCTGTAGGGAGCTATAGTACTCCTATAGAAAACTGAGCGTTTAGTTCGCGTCTGGTTTTGCTTCGTGCCCCTTTTTTCCTCGCCCAAGTGCATACGTGAACAAAGGTAGGAAGAGATAAAAATAATGAAACACAACTGCAGGCGAGGAGAGTTGCTTGCGGAATCACTCGCGCACCTCTGGCTGTGCTCTTGCAACTTACCTTGCTGGGCAGCTCCCAGCTTGTGATTAATCACCCCCGTCACGCGATGCTGCGGGAGAGTGCATCGTAAACACGCAGAATAAAGGAGGATACCGCGACGGGAACGAAAGAGAGCAGAGAGAGAGAGAGAGAGAGAGAAAGCACGCTGTGTGTCCGTGCGTGCTCCTAATTAAATTCCCCGCTGACCAGACGTCGTGTAAGAGAGGAACACTCGTGTCCCTGCTCGCTTTCGCCGAGGCTGCGCTGACAAGACGCAGGCCACCGCCGAAACCACGCTGCGCGGTAACCCGTGCGGGCGAGAACACAACCCGAACAAGGAAGGCCTGATTTTGTGATCAACTTTCTCTTGCCGTAGCTCATCGGATCTTTATTTTTTCTTCTAGTCTTCTCCAGCCAGCCGGCGTGTTTGTTTTTACCCTTTGGAGCGGCTGATTAAAAGTCGACTCGCGACGTGCCCCCAGAAATCAAAACTTTTGTTCGCCGAGTCCGGAAGGTAAACATTGCAGATGAGCCGCCGAGGCAAGTGCGCACACTGCGCCTTTGTGCGATTCTCACTTTTCTCCGTTTTTTTTTCTTTTTTGCCTCTCGGCAGAACCTTTGTTCAGTGCTGGTGTAGAGCTGCGATAAAACTTTCTTCTGAACCCTGTGCACTGGAGCGGCGAGAAGTGTTGATATCGCCAGCATGTACGCATATAACTAAAGAGAGGTCGCATCTGCGAAGGACGGAAAAAGAACTTCGGCGCGTGCAGAGAAATGCCATTGGGAATCCGCCTCCTAACTTTCTTGCGCTCTTATAATCCACTCGTCATCCCTATGCCCAAAGAAAATATGCGCAGACGACGACGAATGCATAGCAGTTTCAGAGAGGCCTGGCTTTCCTCAGAGAATATGCTCACTGCGAGAACGTCGTTAAAGAATACTTTCCTGGCTTAGCTCTCCTTTTTTTTTTTCCGAATATCTTCCCAGTCACTGTTTCTTTCGTTAACGTCGGCAAACCATTCTTAATTCTTTTTCGTGAAGCGAATTGCTGCAGAGCACTTGTGTGGAACAAGCTTACCCGGAGGCCAATCCCCATCTCGAGAAACACTTGACATTTGAGGGGCTTTGATCGATCGGGATCCCCTTGCGAGGAAAAAGCCATGTCTGGAGGAGCACCGCCAAGTCCTCGCTCTTAATGAATATGAAACAGTACACTTTAATGCCTGCGCAGTATGACAGTGAGCGACTGTGTTATTGTCTTCACGCTCTCAGTCGGCTGGATTAATAGCTCTTCGTTTTTCTCCAAATTGGTGAACAGATCATCACTTGAGACGAGAATTTTACGGTGCTTATTCTCCGACATCCTCTGCCAAGGCATCATCTGCCTAGGCACAATTGACACAGCTTGATTGTTTTATCAGGGGCATTTAAGAACATCATTTGAGTACACTTGGTCGTGCTGGTACTCATAGCTGCTACTACGCGCTGACACTCCTCGAGAGAGCTTGCTATGCGGTGGTCGTGCTTTGTGAACATACATTGTGAGACGGATCAGAGAAATGAAAGGCGTGGAAGGGACGGAGAGGCCTGAGTGCTTGAGATATTAGCTGGAAGTACGCTGCAGAATACTTTTGCGAGTGCGCGGGACATATAATTGAAAACGTTATTTGCGCCTTCCAGAGAGGTTTACTGGGAGCGCAGAGAAAGCGAAGATAAAAGTATGGAAAGTGGACGGCTCTAGCCACGGTATGAATTTATTTAGCGACGTCTGGTTGTGAAACAGAATTCGCGCCAGTTGCGATTTTCCCCAGCGGCGGTTGAGCCCGGCGGCGGGGACTCCGTCCTAAGCATCCCCATGCGCGACCCCCCCCCCCCCCCCCCCCCCCTCACGCACACACTTCTGTCTGGTCTCCGACGGTGAGAAAGCAGTTGTCTGGCCAGTGACCTCCTGTACGCGGAATTCCGGCTCGAGCGTCTGCGGGGCCAGCCGGGGCTCGGCGCGGGACGTTTCGGCGCGATGGTTTACGTTTCGTCGTCGCCTCTGATTCGTCGGTCCCGGGCCCCGGGCTGCCTGGGGAGGGTGAGGGAGAGAGGGGGACAGAAACTACGGGGGGACTGTGGAATGTGGCGGAGAGCAGTCGAGGTGGAGATCTTGGATGTGGCGGTGTGCTAGCTAACCGCGCGTGTGTGAAGTGTCAGCCGAGAGGTGGTCGGCTCGTCGCGAAGTGTCTGGGCAACGAGTAACGACTCCGGGGACCCTACATCGACAGCCCGACGCCTATCTCGGACCGGACCTCAACCACCCGAACAGCTAAGCCCCCGCCGCTCCCACATTTACGAACTATAGCCTAAATTCGTTCCTTTAAAAGTGCCTTGTATTTGTATTTCCTCTCGCCTGTCATATCTGATACTGTGTGTCAAAGCTAAATTTTGTTCCGTCTGTCCTGTGTCTATGCTGTGCTATTGTTGATGACTTGGAGAAAGTGTTGTTCTCTTTGTTAATTAAATTCTATCCACTGTCATTCCCGACTCCTGTGTCGTGCCTCCGGTCAGCGGCTGGTCAGGCGTGGACCTATCGCCGGTTATCCACTTGGTCCTGCTTAAGATCTGGCACCTGGGTGGAGGTGTTTGTCTCTCCTCCCCTAGAATTGGTAACAGAGAGTGTGGAGCCCATTGGAGGCGTGCTCCCACTTCGTGACAAACTGGCGTCCGCGACAGGACCCTGTGCTAACCTCGTCTGGCTCTGACCGCGAGACAACGACACAGCCGTATAAGCGCATTTTGATTTTGATTGCCGGTGTGAGACACGATGGCAGAAGCCGAACGTTTAGTCGCACTCGGTAAAGAGTTGGGTTTGGAGGGAGCAGAGCTTCACGAGTTCCTGAGGGAAGAGAGAGCAGCGGAACGCGAGCGGCGTAAGCTGGAAGACCAGCGGGAGAAAGAGCGAGATGCTCGGGAGAAGGAGCGAGATGCGCGGGAGAAGGAGCGCTCTGAGCGAAAGCTCCAGGAAATTGAGAAAGAGATGGCACTCCTTCAGTTAAGGGCGAGTGCCAATATTAGCGGCAGTTCGGTCAGCGAACCGAGCTCGTCGACGATGGCAACCCGAGTACTCAGAGTTCGTCCGCACAAGTTGATGGCCCCATTTAACGAAAAAGGTGATGACCTGGACGCGTATCTGACGCGGTTTGAGCGGGTGGCGGAAGCCCAGCAGTGGCCACGGGAGGAGTGGGCCACTGCGCTGAGCACCTGCCTCACGGGAGAGGCCCTGAATGTGTTTGGCCGAATGCCAGCTTCTAACTCGAATGACTATGTTAAAGTCAAGCATGCGCTCTTGCTCAGATTTCGGTTGACAGAAGAGGGATTCCGTCAGAAGTTTAGGAACGAAACGCCTAATGACCACGAGACTCCCTCGCAGTTTGTATCTCGACTGGGCAACTACTGGGGAAGATGGATAGAACTGTCGAAAACAGAGAAGTCATACGAGGGAGTGAAGGGGCTGATTTTAGCCGAACAGTTGTTAGAAAACTGTGCGCCTGCAATGGTCACGTTTATAAGAGAAAACCGGACCACGGACCTCAAAGAATTGGTTCAGCGGGCAGATGAATACGTGATGGCACGAGGGACCGTCAACTTCGGTCGAAGAGACTCCAAGAAGGAGAGTCTGGTCGCAGGCAAGATGGCCGAACCGCCGCGTGGCACGGGGGTTCTTGCACGGTGCTACATCTGTTCGCGACCGGGGCACATTGCGGCCCAGTGCAGGGCGAACCGTGGCCCTCCAGTGCAAAAGAATCGGACACCATCCAGCTCCAGGAACATGTCTGCATGTATCCAGGATGGCTATCTAGAATTAAAGGATGGACAGCGCGTCCCGGTCGTGAATATGACTGCGTTGGCAGAGACGCCCGACTTGCCGGTCGTAGAAGGCCTGATCAGTGGAAGGGAGGGTCGAGTGCTGAGGGATACAGGTTGTAACATGGTGATCGTCAACCGCAGCTTCGTGAGGGAAGAAGAAATGACCGGCGACCACCGGGTCGTCTATTTGGTAGACCGCTCCGCTAAGCTACTGCCCGAGGCCCGCATTCAGATCGACACCCCATACTACAAGGGGGAAGTTATAGCGGGTTGCATGGAGGAGCCCCTTTTCGACCTGGTTCTCGGAAACATTGAAGGAGTACGATGCCCAGAAGCACCAGATACCGAGTGGAAACCCGAGGACTCGGAAAGGGCAGAGGCTCCTCCAAGTCAGCAGCGTGATCCATGCGACAAGGGCCCCGACCAAGTTACCATGCCCACGGCGGCGGTCACGACCCGCCAGCAGGCGGCCCGACAATCCAAAGAGGGATTCCGTAAGCTACGGGTGCCAACTACTCTCCCTGACGTCAGCCCCGACCAAATGAGGCAAGACCAACGAGACGACAGCAGTCTCCTGGTTTGCTTCGAGGCGGACGAGCGGCGAAAGAGGACAAAGTGCAAGGGAGGCGGTTCGTTCAAATTCTGTCTTCATGATGGCCTGCTATACCGAGAGTACGTTCCGAACACCGGAGCGAAGACGACCCAGCTAGTAGTGCCCCAGAAGCACCGCGAGAAGGTTCTCCAGTTGGCACATGGGGGGCTGATGGCAGGGCACCTCGGTCGGAAGAAAACAACGGATCGCATCCTCGCAGACTTCTTTTGGCCCGGATTACATGGGGACGTGGGCAGGTTTTTCGCATCGTGCGACATATGCCAGAAAACCGTGGCGCGCGGCACAGTGCGGAAGGTTCCCTTGGAGCGGGTACCTCTCGTTGACACCCCCTTCAGCAAAGTCGCTGTCGATATAGTAGGACCCCTCAAGCCTACCACACGCCGAGGCAGCCGCTACATTCTGACGCTGGTAGATTACGCTACCCGATTTCCAGAGGCAGTAGCCCTACCAAGTATTGAGACAGAGCGGGTTGCCGAGGCACTTCTACACATATTTGCACGGGTTGGCGTTCCGGAAGAGATGCTCAGCGATCGAGGGTCCAACTTTACTTCCGAGTTAATGGCGGAGGTTGGGCGCCTTTTATCACTGCGGCTGAAAACGACGACTCCCTACCACCCCATGGCGAATGGTCTGGTGGAGAAAATGAATGGCACCTTGAAGAAGATGCTGCGCCGGATGTGTGCTGAACAGCCCAAGGACTGGGACAGATTCATCGAACCTTTGCTATTTGCTTACCGGGAGGTGGCGCAGGAGAGCACGGGTTTCTCACCATTTGAGCTGCTTTATGGGCGGAATGTCCGAGGGCCGCTCGCCATCTTACGAGAGCTGTGGACGGGCAGTAAGATTGAGGAAGAGGTGAAGACAGCTTACGAGTATGTCATCGACCTTAAAGAAAGGTTGGAGACGACGTGCCAAATAGCTCACGAAGCACTGAGCCAAGCAGGAGAACGTTACAAGGCATACTACGACAGTCGGGCCAAACTGCGGCAGCTGCATGAAGGAGACCAAGTGCTTCTGCTATTGCCCACTGAGCACAACAAACTAACCATGAGATGGAAGGGACCTTACCCGGTCGTTGGAAAGAAAAGCGGAGTGGATTACGTTGTCGACGTCGAAGGCACTACCAAGACATTTCATATCAACATGTTAAAGAAGTACAATGCCCGCGAGACGCGACCAAAACACTCAGTGCAGACCGTCGCCATGGTGGCTGCGGACGAGGAGTGCTACGAGCTTATGTGGCCATTGGATGAAAAGGTGGGGCCCCAAGACGTCGCCGTGTCGGACCAACTGACCCCGCAACGGGTGAAGGAACTGCGACGTCTTGCGTTAACCTATCAGGATGTCTTCACGGAGAGGCCAGGCTTCACGACATGGGCTGAATGCTCTTTGCCGACGACGGCGAATAAGCCCATCTATGTGAAGCAATATCCACTACCTCATGCCGTCCAGCAAGCAATCGAGAAGGAGGTGTCCAGCATGATACAGATGGGAGTGATTGAAAAATCGCGGTCCCCGCACAACGCCCCGGTCGTTTTGGTTAAGAAACCGGACGGTGGCTACCGGTTTTGTGTGGATTTCCGGCGACTAAATAATGTGCTGGTAGCCGACGCGGAACCTATTCCTCGAGCGGACTGCCTAATCGCCGAAGTTGGGGGAAGAAAGTACTTTTCTAAAATGGACTTGTCGAAGGGATATTGGCAAGTGCCTCTTGAAGAGGAGTCAAAAGAAAAGACCGCCTTTTCAACACCAAGTGGACATTACCAGTTCAAGAACATGCCATTTGGCATCAAAACGGCACCGGCAGTATTCGCAAAACTAATGAGGAGAGTGCTGGAAGGAATTGACAATGTCTACCACTATTATGACGACATTTTGGTAGCGACAGAAAGCTGGGAGGACCACGTGACGGCACTCAACCTTGTTCTAGAACGAATACGGGCAGCCGGGATGACGATCCATCCGAAGAAGTGTCACCTGTGTTTCGAGGAACTTTCTTTCCTCGGACACACCATCGGACGGGGCAGCCTGGGTCCAATGAAGGCCACGTTGGACAGGATCCGCGATGCTACGAGGCCGACGACCAAGCGCCAAGTTCGAGCGTTTTTGGGACTGTCGGGCTACTACCGGGAGTTCATACCAAACTATGCCACCGTGGCGACTCCCTTGACGGACCTGACTAAGAAGCTAATGCCTAACACCGTTAAGTGGGGGGACCGGGAGCAACACGCTTTCATGGAACTGAAACGGCTTCTCGCAGAGCCACCAATCCTACAGGTGGCTGATTTCCAAAAAGACTTCGTGCTTCGCACAGATGCCTCCGACCAGGGTCTTGGGGCAGTGCTCCTCCAGAGCAAGGAGGGGGTGCTGCACCCCGTAGCCTACGCAAGTAGGAAGCTGCTACAGAGAGAGCGAGCCTACTCAGCAGTCGAGAAGGAAGGTCTCGCAATCGTTTGGGCAATCAAGCGATTTAATTTTTTTTTGTATGGGCGAAAGTTCACCCTCCAAACCGATCACCAACCACTCAAGTACATCCGTGAGGCGCAGTTCATGAACTCGCGACTGCTTCGTTGGGCTCTCTTGCTGCAAGAGTATGACTTCACGGTAGAGAACATACGTGGAAAAGATAATGTTGGTGCTGATTACCTCAGCCGGGTCTCAGAGCTCAGCGCTCGCCAACAAGTTGACGTTGATCTCTAACGACCAAGATGCTTTCGCTTTAATTTGTGTATGGAGTCTGTTCTTCCATGTGTGTCTACATAATACTTGTGCGTGCCTGTATTCCGCAGTATTATCTCAGTGTGTTTATGCTTGTATTTCTCTGTATTATCTCAGTGTGTCTGTGCTATGATTACAGTCGAATGTTCTCGTGTCGCATACGGCGATGCATGCGCGACTTCTGTTTTTGGAGTGTGGAATGTTATCAGCAATAACATTCTTGACGCGGGGGTGGTGAAACAGAATTCGCGCCAGTTGCGATTTTCCCCAGCGGCGGTTGAGCCCGGCGGCGGGGACTCCGTCCTAAGCATCCCCATGCGCGACCCCCCCCCCCCCCCCCCCTCACGCACACACTTCTGTCTGGTCTCCGACGGTGAGAAAGCAGTTGTCTGGCCAGTGACCTCCTGTACGCGGAATTCCGGCTCGAGCGTCTGCGGGGCCAGCCGGGGCTCGGCGCGGGACGTTTCGGCGCGATGGTTTACGTTTCGTCGTCGCCTCTGATTCGTCGGTCCCGGGCCCCGGGCTGCCTGGGGAGGGTGAGGGAGAGAGGGGGACAGAAACTACGGGGGGACTGTGGAATGTGGCGGAGAGCAGTCGAGGTGGAGATCTTGGATGTGGCGGTGTGCTAGCTAACCGCGCGTGTGTGAAGTGTCAGCCGAGAGGTGGTCGGCTCGTCGCGAAGTGTCTGGGCAACGAGTAACGACTCCGGGGACCCTACATCGACAGCCCGACGCCTATCTCGGACCGGACCTCAACCACCCGAACAGCTAAGCCCCCGCCGCTCCCACATTTACGAACTATAGCCTAAATTCGTTCCTTTAAAAGTGCCTTGTATTTGTATTTCCTCTCGCCTGTCATATCTGATACTGTGTGTCAAAGCTAAATTTTGTTCCGTCTGTCCTGTGTCTATGCTGTGCTATTGTTGATGACTTGGAGAAAGTGTTGTTCTCTTTGTTAATTAAATTCTATCCACTGTCATTCCCGACTCCTGTGTCGTGCCTCCGGTCAGCGGCTGGTCAGGCGTGGACCTATCGCCGGTTAGCCACTCGGTCCTGCTTAAGATCTGGCACCTGGGTGGAGGTGTTTGTCTCTCCTCCCCTAGAATTGGTAACAGAGAGTGTGGAGCCCATTGGAGGCGTGCTCCCACTTCGTGACAGGTTGCTTCCTGGCAAAATTAGGCGATTACGGAACGACACAGATGAGGCGAATGCTACGCTGCCTATCACGTAGGTGCCCGCGAGGTGTTTTTACGCAAGCGAAAATCGAGAATTTTTGTGTGGAATCGTGGACACATGTGCAACTCTCGCGGTTGTGGTGAAGCTAGTAAGCACTTCCTGTGCTACCGCAGAACTTCATCTAGCGCTCAAGGCTTCTCTTCTGCACCGTCATAGATCGTTCATGCTGCAGACCATTCTCGAAATAGTAAAAAAAAAAAAAAACCAACAACAAAAACACTGGCATAGTGCGAAAAGCAGCAACAGCAATGCTGGAATGTTTGAATGAACTTTTCTGAGCGACTGCTATGACTACGTTATGAGCACGCATGCACTGGCGGTTCTGAAATTTTCTTAGTCATCTTCAACACCAGGCACTGAAAGAGGGTCATGACATTATCTTCCAGTTGCCATCAGGACACTGTGGCATTGTCGGAAACGACGCAGCTGACGCTTCAGCTCGATCGGCCCACGGCAGTACCAACATTGTCCGGATACCACTGATAAGAGCCGACGCAGAAAGGCTTCTGCGAGTGCTTGGCCGAAATGATATTTTAGCGTCACGGTCTTCCCCTGGGAACTCGGCATGGCGTTTGTACCGCCTCGAACCCTTACTTCAACTGAATCCACCGTCCGGCCTCTCCCGCTGCCATGCTACGTTGTTGTGTCGCCTGTGGCTGAGAGTGGCGTTTACAAATGCATAATAAACGTAATGGCAGACTCTCTTGCGTGTGAGAACTGCGGATGCGACGGAACAATTGAGCACCTACTTTGTCGTTGCCCTCGGTTTGAGCGTGAACGTGTCCTCCTGGCTGCAACGTTCCGCCTCTTAGTTCCTCGTCCGCCTATAGAAGCCAAGATTCTAGGTCCTTGGACTAAACCTTCATCGCAGAGGACAGCTGTGAAGGCGCTTTTGAAGTTCCTGAGGGACTCAGGACTGAGTTCAAGGGTATAAACTTTCAGTGTGTGCCCTGTGTACTTATGGCCTACGGACACGTGAAAAAGTGGTCTCCTTTTCATCTCTCCCCTTTCTACCTCTCCCACTGCCTCTTCCCATGTGTAGGGCAGCATACTGGGGGTCGCCTATAGTTAACCTCCTTCGCTTTCTGTTCATCTTTCTTTCTTTCTCTTCTCTGTTTTTTACGCCCCCCTCCTTTACCCTTTCCCAGTCTGGAAAAGCATCAAGCTGTTGTCCACCGTCTGCCTTCACACTGCTCTCTTTTCCCGCCAATTGTGGACCGGTCGTGCAACCGAGAGTTTCCACGGTACAGACGGTATGGTAATTGTTCCTCAGCAGCCGAAGACGAGCGTGAGTATACGAAGCAATTTTGTCTTAGAAACGTCGCAGCCCGGCTCTTATGAATGCGTACGCCAACGCGTTCAAGGCTGCTTTCGAGGTTGCCAGTGACGGTACAGCTTTGATAAATCGAGAGGGAAAGCAAGGATGACTAATGCACAAAATATTTCGAGGCAGACGGCTTAATCAAATGAACTATCTCTCAAAACTAGTTATTGGAGCTATATGCATGCATGCCACAACAAAACTTTCAGCGCAAATGACTTGCAAAATTCCGACCGCTTGAACCCTTGGAACAAACTAAGGAATCAAGCACAACGCACAATTAAATCTCCCGGATTCTTCAGCAGGGAACGCTCATCACTGCGAGGTCACGAAGTCATTAGCGATGAACGAACAGAAAAAAAGTTTTCTGGGACTCAACAACTGCTCCTGAGCTCTGAAAACTGTAACGTGCAGCGCGAATCGAAGTTTGTATTAGGCTTTTCGTTCAGAGACGTCGACATTCGAGATATTTTGCATCAAGGCGGAAGGCTAGAAAATGAGAAATCAAAGAAGTTTTCAAGTGGAGGAAATAAAGAAAGCCAGTGTGCTTAGCAGGAACAGTTTGGGACGGTACGAGAGAGAACAAGAGAGAAAGAAAAGTCAGTTCGTCTCCTACGTGCCTCGCAATAACGAAAGCAGTCGTAGACGGTATGTTCTGCCGACATGCGGCGCAATTTCCTTCGGTTCTGTGGAAGAAGGAAGATGGGTTTTGAAACAAGAGGAGAGCAGATCCCGACGAGACCAAAATGAGGAGCACGTGCACAATAAGAAGTGAAAATAAACCTCATAGGTGCGCGTCATCTTTCTCGTCTCTTTCTGGGCTCCAGTTAAGGAGTTCTTTATCGGTAGTGACGCTCTTGCTCCTTGGCAGAGGAAGTCGCACACTTGCTCTGTCGAACATCATCCCCTTCATCAGCAGGCCCAGGCGGCAGCGCACTTGCGGTGAGCGAAAAATGAGAGGGAAGTTCGGCGAAAACTCCTGAACGTCGCGGCGGACTTTGTAGTTTATGCGCTGCGGATTCGCCTTCCGAGGACGGCCGCGGGAGGGCAAATTGTTCGCGTCAGCGATATAGTATAGGGCGCTTCCAGGCGGCCTACGCCGCAGACCCACATAACGGAGCTTGTGCGCATCAATACATACGCGCATAGGGCGCAGTGACTGGATGGAAAGAGAACGAAAGTATTACGCCTCCTCTCCTGCGCCGACGTGGACGAATCGGTGCCGAGAGAACACAGACAATTCGGGGGCTTGCTGAGCGGAGCGCTGCAAACTGCGCGCTCCCCTTTCTTCTCGGCCATTCTCTCTATTTTTTTTTTTAGGCCCAGGGAAATGCGTATTTGCCGGTTTCTTAGCGGAACGCTCGCTTCGAAAGCCAGCACAGCCGCCAGAGGATTCTCCCGAAGAACAGGCGCTGGAGAGGGTTGGAAGAGCGTTCGCGCCTTTTCGCAGCTCGTCTCCTCAAGCAGCTGCGTTCGCGAGCAAGGGCCCTGCGGGATGCCCCGCCGCTAACTGTGATGGACTGGGAAAAGAAGCGGCCTTGATCAGAAATTATTTAACGCTGCCGCGGCTTTTCGCGCGCCGCGCAGCGGGAGGCGCTGCCGCCCAGAAGCGACGGAGACGTAAAATGGCTCGGGCCGTGAGGAGGAAAAGGCTAACTGGATTACGGGCTCTTCAGATATTGTTTAGGGAGGCGGTGGTGCTCAACGTGAGCGACCGCGTGGCGTGGCTTGCCGAGCGGAACATATTTAGGACCGCGCTCCCGACCAAAAACGGCGCCGAGGCATTTCTGCGAGCTCTGCCACAGCGAGACTCGCCTTTTCTTCCTTTTAGTTTTTCTCCCTTTCCTTTAGCTTCTAGCTCGCTGCGTTTCCTCCATCGCTCTCGTCGGGAACGCGAAGGAATTTCGAAGAAGGAGAGGTGCGGGCGGGCCGAAGAATCTGAACATCGTGCACGACGTGGTTAGCGCTCCGCCGGACGTTTTTTTAGGCTTTGTTCTTCAAACCTGACGTTGGAAACGGCGAAGAACGAAATGAGAGTGCGGTCGCGGGAAACAAAGGAAAACGGCGCTTTCGCATGAAGAGAGGACGAGGTCGCGAGGGGAGGTCTCGGACGGAGGCGCCTCGAGAAACCTTTTTGGATGCAGATTCCACGGTTGTGTTTGACTTTTGAGACCGGGCGGCGCGGGACGGAATCGATATTTCATTGCTATTCCGGTCTGGGGTGGGGGGTGGGGGGATTCGGGCGAAACGCGCAACCACTGGAGACACACGCGCCGACAATGCCAGCACAACGAAGAACGCGCAAAGCTCTGCTGGGAGCACCGAGAAGAGGGCGGAGAGGGAAAAAAACCGAAACAAGAGAGAAAGAAATGAACGAAGGATAACAACCCGAGCGTCGCCCAAGAGGAAGCAAAATTAACGCGGCGGAAGAACGCCATTTTCCCTGATCGACTGTTGTTTTGCCTGACAGAGCGCGCAGCCCCTCGAGGGAAATTGAGAACGGCTCTCCAGAGGAGCGCCGAAAGGAGTGCGCAACCTGCGGCGAACCTTGCTCCGGGCCCGCCTGCTGTCTCCGTCCCGAAGAACCTCCTTTACTTCTCGTTCGGAGCGAAGAAATGCACCACCGCCTGTGCCAACTAAACGGGATTGGGCCGCAAATCCTCGCGTGCCTGTCTGCGCCCGTGAAGAAAGTGTCACCGGGGAGCTACGGCCCACTGCCGAGCAGAGATGCATGCAAGCTGCCAGCGAGGAACACGATTCTGGCCCCCTTTCTCTCTTGTCACCGGGGCATGGAAACGGCGGGAAGCCCTTCGAGGCAGAAAGGCGGCCGCCGCGGCATTTCTACGCATACGCTGGCTGGATCGATTCATGCTTTTGCATAGTAAAAAAAAAAAAAATCAATAATAAAGGGAGCAGAGGGTGTGGGAGGGGAGTAGGGAGAGAGAAGAATGAAAGCGGAAGGATTGTACAAACAGTGGTTGTCTGCGTAGGAACTCCAGTACTTCTTTCCCCGTCACTAGCGAGTCCAGTCAAAGTTTCCTCAAATGCTCTGACCACTAGTAGAACTTTTTCGCGAGAAGTTCCAACTTCTCTTGCCCCTTTGAAAGCTGCATGGATGTCGCGCTTGTGTCCTGTCGGTATGTGCTCATCGTTTATGTCCGCATTTAGTAAGCACAGGTCATATCTATGAAGCTGTGAACAGGTACAACGGCCATCCAAAGTTTATGGAAGGCGACTCTGTTGAAAATATTTATTTTCGTTGCATCCAAGACGCATTAGTTGCAGTTTAACAGTGCAGTGTGTAATTCGCGGGATGGCCATTAGGCTTGTATGCATATACTGTAACCGCGCGAACAACAAGGGACGAGGAAAGCGAAACAAACGGGATGTCTCCTCGTCCCTTGCTGTTGGCGCGGTTACAATGTGCATACAAGTACGAGCCACCAACTAGCTCGCCTCCCTCTGTGACCATTAGGCTGCATGCATCTATTCCACGATGCGCGGAAAGACGGCGATGAAGGTAAATTTTTTCGCAGATATTGGCTTCCATAAACTTGTGACTGTGAATGTAGTGTACGGTCCACTGTTAAAGGGAACATGCAATCGCGTGGTCGCTGCATTTTGCGAAGCGCTTCCACGAGAGTCAGCGAGAATCGACAGCACAATGCGCATGCGCGGAAAGCACGTCCGGCTGCACTTTCCGCACGAGCGCCCGGTGCCTCCCATTCTCGCCGGGTCTGGGCGGCCGTGCTTCGCGAAGAGCGGAGGCCACGCGATTACATGTTCCCTTTAACGAAGGACCGTACTGTACATCGTCAACGCTATCGGAAGTATTCAAAAAGGTGGGACTTCTTCACAGGTGTATTACGCAATAAGCAAAAAGTTACTCAAACCGGCTAACTACTCAAATAAAAATTGATGCAATGTAGTACACTCGCGAGTAAAAAGATTGGCACTAGTGACGTGCCACCGGAGCGGCAGATGGCGACGCTCGGCGTTGCGATTACGAACACGCCGGTAATAGAAGTACCAGGTGTATCCGCAAAGCACGGCGCCTCGCGAGCTGCGCGGTGCGATTTTCGCCGCTGCCGTGACGCCATTCTGCTAATATTTTTTACTCGCGACCCCTACATGACAATTACTGACAGGCCATAAAACAAGCGTGCATTACGGTAAATTTGCTGTCCATGAACTGCCTTTTCGTTCAAGAAAACGACTGAATGAACGAAGAAGTACCAGGTGTATTCGCAAAGCACGGCGCCTCGCGAGCTGCGCGGTGCGATTTTCGCCGCTGCCGTGACGTCATTCTGCTAATATTTTTTACTCGCGACCCCTACATGACAATTACTGACAGGACATAAAACAAGCGTGCATTACGGTAAATTTGCTGTCCATGAACTGCCTTTTCGTTCAAGAAAACGACTGAATGAACGAAGAAGTACCATGTGTATTCGCAAAGCACGGCGCCTCGCGAGCTGCGCGGTGCGATTTTCGCCGCTGCCGTGACGTCATTCTGCTAATATTTTTTGCTCGCGACCCCTACATGACAATTACTGACAGGACATAAAACAAGCGTGCATTACGGTAAATTTGCTGTCCATGAACTGCCTTTTCGTTCAAGAAAACGACTGAATGAACGAAGAAGTACCAGGTGTATTCGCAAAGCACGGCGCCTCGCGAGCTGCGCGGTGCGATTTTCGCCGCTGCCGTGACGTCATTCTGCTAATATTTTTTGCTCGCGACCCCTACATGACAATTACTGACAGGACATAAAACAAGCGTGCATTACGGTAAATTTGCTGTCCATGAACTGCCTTTTCGTTCAAGAAAACGACTGAATGAACGAAGAAGTACCAGGTGTATTCGCAAAGCACGGCGCCTCGCGAGCTGCGCGGTGCGATTTTCGCCGCTGCCGTGACGCCATTCTGCTAATATTTTTTACTCGCGACCCCTACATGACAATTACTGACAGGCCATAAAACAAGCGTGCATTACGGTAAATTTGCTGTCCATGAACTGCCTTTTCGTTCAAGAAAACGACTGAATGAACGAAGAAGTACCAGGTGTATTCGCAAAGCACGGCGCCTCGCGAGCTGCGCGGTGCGATTTTCGCCGCTGCCGTGACGTCATTCTGCTAATATTTTTTGCTCGCGACCCCTACATGACAATTACTGACAGGACATAAAACAAGCGTGCATTACGGTAAATTTGCTGTCCATGAACTGCCTTTTCGTTCAAGAAAACGACTGAATTTTTCATCTGAGGTAATGAGAGAGAAATTATTTTCCTACGCAGTATATTCGCACTGGTTACCGAAGGTTGGCAATTGGCACGGCGCCTGAAATGCTGTTAGACATACAGGCCGCCATAGTCGCCTACAGCTCTCTGTGAGTTCGCCTTATTCAAGACAGCTTGGCTGCAGACAACCGCCGTCGAAACGGCGTTTTCTTTGCAAGTTACTTTTAATGCTAACTGGTTCAAACGAACAGCCACAGTACGCCGCCGATTGGCTAGGCTCACAGGGCAGCCCATTTCCTGGAGCAAACAAAGCCCTTATGCAGTTAGCATTTCGCGCTCAAGTTGACGACTTTTTTGTGTGCTTAAGTTTCGGCTTACTGTGAACGCGAGAGCTGTCTCGACTGCTGCTCTTCGCCACTTTGGGCTCGCGCTATTTCTGACCGGGGCTTAATTAACGCCCCGAGAACTTTTGCCTTTCCAGCCTCCACGCGTGTCAACGCCGCCTCGGTGATTGCCACCCGGTCCCGAGGTTTCTGTTCGCGGCTTACGCATGCTCATCCTCTCTTCTGCCTCGACGCACGCTGAGTTAGTTGATGTGGTTCCTTGACATGCGCACCTATTCGCATCTAAATATGCATTCCATTCTTACAGACTCGTAGTTTTATTCCATTTTTGCTTCTATTTTGTTTTTCTGCAGGCATCTGAAGGGTCTTTCATTCTTAACGCAGTATGTGTTGCCAGCCGTACGCTAGGAAAACTGCGCTCTTTCTGGGCTCTATTTATCACTCGCTCTAGTAGATTCGCGTTCGATTCGACTCTGTCTCGCAACATGTTCAAGTAATGGGCCTGTTCTCACGCGCTCGCGAGCCAACCGCACAAGGCTTCTACTCCACTGCCAGCCATTTCGGTGAGATTCATTTCGGGGCGCTATTTGCCATCCGCGGCTTTGGCTATGGCTGGCCGGGCACATCACCGAACTAGCCATCTGTGTCCCGTCCAGGTGTCCGTCACCATACGCGGATCCAAGTGCACTACTGTCGAGGCTACATAACATCTCGTCTGTACACAACCAAGCGCTCCTGACAATTATGCTGAGCCCGCCACCGCTCTCGGCCATGTCCCGTGACCAGCGCACCTGTCAACTGCCAATGCACCAGCCAAGTCGGCCATGCCGCGCGTTTTCTTGACGTCACAAATCCAGCTGTCCAATCAGTCCTTGAGCATATCCCGTCGTCTCATGACGCCACACACCCTGTCAACCAATCAGCGAATTTTATTACAGGCGACGCGGGCTGCCGCCGGGGTTTTTCTACGATGAGGCTTTTAATGCTATAATAATAAAAAAAAAACTTAACGAACAATTTTTTCCACTGTCTCGTCTATACGTACACTTTTCGCATTCTCAAAGATGAAATACCTCTTGCAAGATTTCCAGGGCATAGTAGCCGTAACCATGCACAATACCGTGGTGTTGAAAGAACAGCACTTAGGCGGCTTGACTTAACAGCCAAGCAAATAATTTGATTACTATTTATTTAGGGGCCCCGTAATTAGTTATTCGCAATAAGAAGAAGTAACTGAAGGCTAATGCGAACTCATATACGACATGTAAGGAGGAGTGCGAGAGGTACCGCCGAAAGTTACACTGTTCCGCATTGCTTCTTTTCAGAAGGCGCAAGTGAAACGATGCACGAATGTCGAGATTGAAATGCTTTAAAAAAAAGTTCGCGTGGTCTTTATTATTATCCAGTGTACATCCATTATATCGCTTTTTTCTGCTACATCGGTGCTTATACAGTCATTTTTTCTTCCTGTCCAACGTGTAGCTGCTTTTATGTTCGCCTTTTGGAATCGTGCAAAACGGCGCGCGAACTTCTGCGTGCTTCTAACGGACCCCGTGTACTGAGATATCGGCGCGCGGTAAGAAATCGCAGGTGGTAGAACTTCATACACAGTGCAGCTTTGACACGTAAATACGCATTAACCTAACCACCACCATCCTAAGGCGGAGAAATGAAAGCTATAACACCCCAGGAAAAGTTTCTGCAGCCCGGCAGGGGACTCGCCCAAGAATTTGTAAGCAACCGCCAGTGCATGCCGAATACGGGGCGACGACGCTAGCGACGCATTTGAATCTTCTCGGAACGCCTCAGAGTTTCGTCGACGCTGCTTTCTATTTGAAAAATGGCTCGCTCTGTAGAATGCAGGCATTGTTCCTTAAACCGCCGCCGATCGACACTATCCAGGGATGTAAATTTATACACTACTGAAGGGAGAGCAAAACACCTGAGACACAAAAGGTGATGGTCGATGCTAAAAGAAAGAAAAAAAAAGACAGCTTCAGCGCAGGTCGAAGAGAGATGAAATTTTTAGCAAGAAAAGAAAAGAGCGAAATGGATATCAGGCCTAAAGGCGAGCGAGCATATTAGCCAATCGCACGAAATGAAACCAGTCGCGCCACAGAAGCCTTAACGCCTGTTGCGCGAGCACCATTACATTCCCGCCGCGTTGCGCCAGGGTTAAGATGCCTTCTCTCATCGGTGGGCGCTGCATTACTTTTTCTTTTTTGCGTCCCGCAGTTTTCGCGCGAGCCGTCAGCCACCTATTTTGGGCGTTCTAAGCCGCAGAAAAACCACCCCCGCCCGAAGAAGGGAAGAAGCGCTGCGCTCACGCACCGCGCACTCGGTTTCTTTGCGCCCCGCGTTAACAGATCTCGCACGCTGGTAATATATGATCCGGGGCTACGAGAAGCAATCGGCTGGAACGGCCCCACGCCCCCACTCCCCACGCGCAGGAGCTGCCGACCGAAGCCGACAATTGTTGCTCGCGGAAGAATGGTGAGGATATTGCGGCAGTCTCGGCGCTAATGTTTGTGCAGCCCCATATAAGGTCGGGAAAGCCAGCGTCTCTATTGACCTGGAAGGATTATGAGAGGCCGCCGGACGGTTGGGCCGTACTGTGCTTAGGTGGCCATAAAAGAGAGGAAACGAGATCTCGACGACTGTGTTGACGCGCTTTATATCTGGCTGTAGCGATCCGGCCGGACTGTTGTTACTGGCGCGGAGGCAGGCTTCCTCCCTGCCCCCCCCCCCAAAAAAAAAAGAAAGAAAGAAGAAAGTGGCGAGAGGCAGCAATACTGCCACGGCAGAAAAGTTCTGCGATAAACCCCAAGTGCGAGGGTTGAAACAAAAAAAAAAAACACGAAACGAAAATCGGCTTAGGGACGTAAGGAAGATTGTGACGACAGGGGTTGCGAACTTCGGGAGAAGACGGAAGACGGAAGACGGGAGAACTACGGGAGAAGACGGGGTCGAGGACAAATGCTGGTCTCAGAGATGAAATAGTGCCCACTTGTTAAGGCGATATTTGCCCGCACTGCACAACTCGCATTCTCCTGGTTTAGGGGAAGAAGCATTTTCATCGAGATTTTCCCTCGCGACCATTCTCTCTTATGTTCCACCTTCGGCTTGGAGTTCTGGTCACAACATTTTAAAAGCGTGCTCGAATATCTTTTCTTCTATTTTTTTTTTATTTTATCACCTACTTGATCGTGGAACGGCTAGAAGAACGAGGTTCTCAAAACTGCGCCCAGCAAGGTGGTCATAAAACACCCGGCATCAATTCTGAATGCCGCGAGCCCCTCAGCGCCGCCGAAATAAAACGACTTAAGCCCTTTTCTCCTGTAGGAGCTCCAAATAAGCCTCCGCCAAAATTGAAAACCATAACGGGAAGGTAATCTGGGTTGGCTTTTCGCGAATTTCTTCGCGGTTTCAGGAAGAAGTTGGCTGCACGGGTATTCCGTCTTCCCGGGGTCTCGAGCGCCAAGCCACCGTGCGCTGGAACGTCTTACTCTCGCCGCTTCATTCCACATCTTCGCCGCTGCCTGGGGATGCAGAGGGGAGGCTTACAAAAGGAAACGGCGGCGGGAATACGTAAACAGCCAGCTCGAAAGAAAGTGCGAGACGATTCCGACTTGGCGTTCGGCGCAGCGCGCGTGAGCCGCCGTTCTCCGCGGCGTTCGGTCGGCTTCACGACCGCCGGGCGGAAAAGGAGGCATAGTGGAGCGTGCAGAATACGGCGCTTTTCTTCAGGTTAGGAAAAAAAGAAGAAACGCCAGCTCCGGACGTGAGGCGGCTTATGCTGCGCACGATCTATAAGCCCATGGCTCACAACGTGCGATGAACGCAGCCGAGATATACACTGGTGGCAGTGCCTAGGGAATAAAGAAGTGAGAAGAGTAAATGCTGGGCCCTGCGGTGCAATGCAGCCTCGGTCGGACGACGGACTTGAAGCGGGGATGAATCTGGCGCGCTCTTTGTCTTTGCTTGCAGCCCGGGTCGTGGATGAGCTGCCACGGATTCATGATCGTCGGGCCAAGAGTGCCGGGATGACGCAGCGATTCCATTCCAGTTCTATTCTGTTTCACCCTTCGTCGTTGGCTCAAGCACTTCCATGAACCAGCCGCCGTTGGGAATGGCCAGTGGGCGTGAAGGATGATATGAGTAGAATCGACAGACTGAACCATACCGGCCCCGCTTTCCTGTGTGAGCGCATTTGAGAGAAATTTGTGCTTCTATGTTGCCTGTATACCTGTGCCACACAAATAAAGGGTAAAAAGCAGCCTTTGCTTGCACTTGTACAATGTAACTTGATGCACGTTTCAATAAAAATAAAATAAGGTTACTGACGGCTTTTGGGTTTAACGCCTGAAACTTTAGCGCTGTGTGTTTGTCTCGTGCTGATGCCTTTTAACCAACATGACTTCCAACCAGCTAGGCCGGAAGGGAGTCCTGTTATAATACTTGTACGAGTGGACGTATAATATAACGATTTTCTAAAGTCGATTCGCCCATACCGCCCACTGCGGCGACCGGCAGGTCCACACTATTGCGTGGGCCATAGCTCAAGCCAATGAAGAAAGGAGCAAATAATAAAACTGTTATAATATTGTTATATTATGCTGTCCAAATTCATTTAGGCAAAATCTTGACCCGTGCTCAACAAATGGGACTCCAGAGCATCCTCGATATGACGTTCTTTCTGCTGCCTTGACGACTGCCGAGTCCGGCAGCTCACTAAAAGCCTCTGTGAGCCTTTTCAGCCCGGTAAAATGCAGTAATTCCTTTCCTCGCGATTCTATTCCTTCCTTATAGCCCGTCGCGGAAACGGACGAATTCCGGTGATAGCGGAGATGTGGCATCGTCGTAGGAAATTAAGAGTGGCACCCTTTCTCATTAGAGAGTGATTTATGCAAACTCGACACATTGTTGGGGAATTTAATTAACGCCGGTGAAAGCATACATTTCACACGGGATGGCAAAATGACCGCGTATGCAGTGCCAAGTTATGAAAGAAGCACCGAAAAATAAGACAGACAAACAAGAAATAGAGGCCGGTAATGACATTTACAAAGCTCCTCTTTACAAAGCATGCCATTTACAACGACATTTACAAAGCATGCAGTGCGCCATTGGCAAGCGCAATTAGAGTTGTCCGCTCAAGACTGCCCACGAACGGGACGAGGAAGGCGTCGACCAATCACGAAGCGGAGCGAACCCGCAAGAGGAGTAACCTAAATCTCGCGCCAGTTTCCTTCACAAAATAAACAACGGCCGAGGCGGCTAGCGATCAACATGAACGAGGCGAGTAAAGACCTTCGAGGCTGTAACGGGCCACTAATCTAGCACAGCATGACGGTTGGTTAAGTTTCCAGAAACCACTTGGAATTCCCTCCGAGTTATAACAGCGAACAAATGCACAGAAGTAGCCATACTCTTGTTAGCACTGTAGTGGAAGCGACAGCTGGCGCCAGCGATCAGGAGACTCAAGCTCTTCGCGCATAGAACGGTGCGTGGTTGTCCTCCACTCGTGGCATTGTACGCCGCCCTATCGCGATTACCCAAGCTACGAACCCGGGCAAGTAACGAATCGTTCTTACGCCGTGTGAGATGCTTGAAGGTGGTTTATGGGGGTTTAACGTCCCAAAGCGACACAGGCTATGAGGGACGCCGTAGTGAAGGGCTCCGGAAATTTGGACCACCTGCGGTTCTTTAACGTGCACTGACATCGCGCAGTGAACGGGGCCTCTAGCACTTCGCCTCCATCGAAATTCGGCTGCCGCGGCCGGGATCGAACCCGCGTCTTTCGGGTCAGCAGCCGAGTGCCGTAACCACTGATCCATCGCGGCGGCAGATGCTTGAAGAGTTGGGCCCTTGTTTTACTGGCGTGGGCTGTAACCTACCACTTGAGTGCCAACACACTGTACGAAGTACGCAGCAGCTAGTGAACATGAGGTGCAGATCGAAACAGCTTTCGGTAGTCAGAGCGGTATTCACTTCTTAAGCGCCTTTCACGAAACTTGTCACGTTCCGCATAAATTACAACGCGGCTTTGGCGAAGAAAGCAAAAACTGAAAGGCTGTCAAGATATCATGCTGTAAGCGGGCATGTTATGTCGGGCTTTCATTCCCTGATTTAATTTCGGCCGCACGGCTATATTTATGCGACGCAGCGGGTGCTGCCTGAACGACATGATGAAAGAAATTTAATTCTCCGGCATTCTATCACTCTCTGACCACATCAACGAATTAGAACTTTCTTTGTGACGAACGAGACGGTAAAGTGTTCCTATCCCACGACGTGATTTTATAAAATCTACTGTGCAACCGACTTAAGGTTTTGTAGTCCTCCTACAAAAAGACGACTTAAGTTTGGAAGCAGTTCCAGCGGCTGTTCTCATATGGAATGATAATAATTTTTTGAGAGAAAGGACAAGTCTTGCCATTCGCTGTAGCCTATTATTCCGGTTTGTACAATGACCAGGCACGTCTGGTCAGCCCCTATGCATTTCCTTTGTCTTTTCTTTCTCTCTCTAGCTATCCCTCCGTCATTCCAGGTTTCATTGTTACAAACTGCGCACGTGTGCTGTCTGCCGCAGAACCAACTTGATGCATAATTAATTTGTCAAATGCCGCTAAAATGATAACAAATAGCCGGTGAAAGGAATATCTGCGCCGAATACATCAATTTAATGATGTTTCGATAGAGACCTGCAGGGACTAGGCTAGCGCGATGTTTTTTTCTCCATTGCTCTGAATACCGGACTCGTCGTTACGAGCTTGGAATTTTTCAAGATGTAAATTGCATAATAGAAATTTATACATTGCTGTATTACTCAGAAAGACACTTGCAAGGGAAAGACACTTTCCGTCAAAATATGAAATTATATAAACAGCCATAGACACCCAATTTTATTTGCACGTTTTCTTCCCTACAATGATGAATAACACGCTAGTATGCATGGACCGACACGTGGTATTCGCTTACGACCGCCAAATAATACATAATTGAATTTATTCTTTCACGCTGTTTTGCCTTCAGTCGCAAAGCCGAACGATTGCTGTGGCATCAAAGGTGAGTTTAGATAACGACATGTATAAAAAAATGCAATATAATTGCGGATACGTCGTTTTAATTCGCTAGAATGCTTAAAGCCGGCCTTCCTCAAGAGCCGGAATAACAATAAACGACGTATCAACGATTATACTGCAGTTTTTTCATGCCTCACGTGACTTAAAATCGCCTTCGAAGTCGCAGCTACCATCCAGTTGTTGGAACCCAAACAGCATTAGAGAGAGATTCACTTCTAAATTATTTAGCGGTCGTAGGTGAATTAAACGCGGCGATCCATGCATACTAATGTCTCACGCATAATTTAAAAGAAGACAACACGCAACCAAAACTTTGGTTTTATAAGCATCCTACCTTGTTGCTTGCGACAGAAGAGAGATACGCAGGAAGATCAGTTACTATAGAACAAGGTAAATGATACTGATTGAGTGCTAAACGAGTACTTCGCGGCAGTTATAAATCATAACATCAGCTGTAACTACAACGCTTAAACCTGTTTTGAAACCCACGTTATTGCGAAGAGGCACAACATTATAGTAGCGGAAAGCTTGCGGCAGCAGGATGGTTTCGATATCACTTTCTACGAAACAGCATACGAGTATATGAAATGATCTGTCCGAATACCCTTGTAGCTTTCCGATATTTCTTCACCTGCACCTTTGCACACGGAATGCTAGTCTGCACGACTCGGGGAGCGATGGACAGGCTGCAGCTAGAACTGCTAAGTGGCTCTGTAGGCCAGTAGAGGTCGAGCGAAAACTCCAAGGATGCCTTGGAAGAGAAGGCATCTGTCAGTGAGGGGAGACCTGATCTTGCCCTCGAGGCAAGCGCGAGTTCCGCAGACAAGAGAAGCGCTATCCCGAGCCAAGCCCCACCTTTGGACCAGGCGACAGCCAGTTCCCCAGATTTCCCTAGCATGTCGCCACGTGCCCATGGCTATGGGCTGTATTCCAGCCACTGGCTGGCAGGAATGGCCTCAAGAGGCCGCCTGGGTACTCGCCGGCCTACGATCCCTATGTGGCGGGCTCACCTTGTCGCGAATCTGCTGCCTCATCTTCTCACGTTCCTCCTCCATCCGCCGATGCTTCTCCTTCCGTCTTTCCTCGGCTTCCCGTAGCGCCTCGAGCCGCTCCTGCTCCGCTTCGGCTTCGGCTTCTTTGTCTTCCGAGGTCTCCCCGTCCCCTCCGATCTGGCCTGCGAGGGAAGAAAGAGAGGACGGCGCATTAGCCCCTGTGTGACAGCGTCTCTCGACAGCGGCCTGACTTGTGGACCGGCGCAGCCCCACGCCGCCGAGTGCCGCCGGCTCTTCGGGATGGCGAGCCTGTGTGGCGCCAGGTGTTCGTGGCGCAGGCTCCTACTTTTCGATCTCAACTGCGCGCCGAGCGCCCCGGGCCTGGAGGGTCGGCTCGCGCTCAGCGCCGCGACCGGCCGCCCGCGGAAGACGCCGCCCGCGACGGCGCGCGCGCGCGCGCGGCTGTGGTGAGGGCGGTCCGCCCGCGGCACCAGTTGCGCGACACGTGCGGCCGCAGACCCGTCCCCCGCCGTCTAGGGGGCAACGTGGTTGCCACAAACGAAGTCCAATTACATTGTGTGTGTGCGACAAACGGGGAAAAAAAATGCCGCCTTATTGCGCAGTATATCGACCAGCGCCGGTCCCTGTTTTCCCTATGAAGAATACGTACCCAGCTCGCTTAAACTTTTGTTTTTCGGCGTATTCTTTAACTCCTGATACAGAGAGGAGCTTATTGAAAAAAAAAAAAATAAGAGCTAGAGTAAAAAAAAAAACAAAAAAAAAATTTAGTGGACTTCGTTGCAGTCTTCGGTTCTTAAAGAGCCAAACGAGAACTTTTTACGTCGCGCATTAACGATTCCTCCGCCCCAGCAAACACGACGGCAAGGAATACTTCGCCTGCAAACTGTTCTCATAGCAAAGCGTAGCTGGAATTGTCCAGAACACCTCGCTGCATTCTCTTTTGTACATTTACGCAAGGAAACTTCTCACCGCACTTCGCAGTACCGAACGAGCGAGACGGAAGTGAAGTGCCTATTTGTTTTTTTTTCGTGCATGCGTTTATTGTTGCTAAACTTTAGGTTTCCTACCTCACTGCACACGAAACACATAATTTCCGTGCTCATGGCGACGGGGAGGGAGGATTTAATCTTTGTTAATGCGCTCCGTACTGTCTTTATTCGTTTATTTTGGTACACCCCAGTTTTTTCGTTTGCTGGCAGGCTTCGCATGCAGTGTTTAGCGTCTGCACTTCTAGCATCCTCTCCGTGTGTTTAAAAGCAACGTAACGGTTATTTACTGCCAGTGTATTTACTAATTAATATACCTTCTATATGTATCCATCGGCGTCATGAATTCACTTTTTTTCGCGAACAGGGTTTTTTCGCTCGCTTTCTTTTGCGTTGTTCCCGTTATCTGACAATATAAAGATATAAAGTGTCTGTAAGAAAAATTCTGGCAGCGAACTTCACCCTGCACTGAAAAAAGTTCACCTGCTGTCTTTGGTGCAGTCAGGTAACGCTGCATATGTTTCTAACTTATTTAAACCTCAACGCCTCCGTGTAAGGCTGAGTGTCAAAGCGACGAAATTCGAGTGCAAAGGTGGGAGACTCGGCAATTTTTTTTAGGTGAGGAAGGAGAGGGTAACGAGCGCACCACATGCGGGCACTTTTTGGGAAGCAAGATTTTTCCATCCATAAATCTTCATTAACGTTCTACTACCCGAGCATGCGCACACGTCAACGTTACTCGCAGAGCACGCATTGTTTCACCTCCTCCCGGCCTCCCCTTCTCCGCCCCAAGTCGAAAGGCAAAGTTTTTTGAGTAAAATTAATCCAGCGTGGTTGTTTACTTGAGCCGCCGAAGCTCCCCCCCCCCCCCCCCCCCTCCCCTTTCTCATTTACGTTCAGCGCGCACGCAAAAACCATTACCGATGGCCCAACGTTGAGCTGAACTCATGCGAGACGTTATGTTCAAGTTTCCAGGAACGCTGAAAGTTCGAGGAAATTAGAAACGCCGGTGGCAACAGAGCACCAGAAACAGCAATGCTAGTAATAATAATAATAAAAAAAAAACAAGGAAATTAAACCAGAGAAGAAAGGCCCACGCGACAAGCAACATGAGAGTGCGTTTGGACGCCCCCGGTGGGGCTGTCGGCGATCGCCGCTTTTCAATCACTGCGTGCGCCGGCGCGGGTTCCGCAGCCCACGCCGACCCGCCATTCGGCACGCAGAGAACATTTAAGGCCCGCTGAACACTGCGCGCAGAGGCGAGTTGCAGGAATAATAAAAAAAAAGGCAAGTAGAAACAAGACCCGGTTTGTTCGTGTTTTTTTTTTTTCTCCAGCTCTTCGTTCTTTTCGCTCACGTTATGGTTTCTCCGACACACCTTGGATTCGCTAAGAACTTAGAGAGATGGCGCTTCGGCGAGTCCACCAACAATCCCTGCTGTAATAATGTTGGGCTCAGAATCTTTTTGTTGCGTTCGTTCGTTCGTTCCCGAGGCAGCGCAGCCTTGCAGACATAGAAGACAGCCTTACTTTTCGGCAAGTACTTTACTCGAACAAAGCCGGGCCTGTTTGTGTGCGGCCATCTTGGCGCATGGCGCGACTGTCACGAGATGGACGAGCCAAGGCGCACAGGACGAGCGCTGAATATCAACACATTCAAGATGTGAAAACGTCTCGCCTGACGGCTGAGAGTTAAATAAAAGACAGGAGGAAAACAAGAAGGTGCGCGACCTTTCCGTGCGTTAAATGTTCCGACTGCGCCCGTGCTGTGTTTCTTGCTTCGCCCATGACATATATGAGTCACGGCCTGCACCAAGGTTCTTCACTCGACTGTACGAACCGCGTTATAACGGCGCCTGTCAACTCCGCACTCTGTACGGTCAGCCACGACCGCACACTTCAGCGAGGGAGAAACGCAATAAGCGTCACTGGTCGCGAAAAGAAGTGCAATGCTGGAAGAGTTTAGTTCAAATTTCGTCCATTCGTGGAATCGACGCAGCCGATATTTCCTTACGGGGGAGAACAACTTTCGGCAAGAAGTGGGGAGTCGGGCTGGTTGGTTAATCTTGATAGATACGACGTCCGTCCACTTTCGGCTCCCTCAAGCATGGGCGGTGGCGCAAACTTCGCTTGCATCAGTATCTTCACCATCCAGCTCGAATAGCGTGCGCTCTATGCAGTACCATTTGTATACAGGGTGGAGTGAGGGCTTCCATTATTCACTGTTCGCGCTGTAGCCTCCACCAGAGTTCTATTCATTTAGTTAGCATTCGCTGAAGCGAAGCGTTCACTGAAACCGAGCAGCCGAGGTAGTGCCGACACCGCGCAACAAGAACGTAATGAGAGAAGTAAGCAAAGCTGTCTTTGGAAGCAGGAGTGAAATGTAATTCTTTTTTTTTTATAGCCTCATATTATAGTTTAGTGTCCAACACAAGACAGAGAAGGAAAAAACGCAAAGTAGCACTTGTGGCAGCTGTACACAAAGACTGCGAATGTCGCTGCCGAGGTTCTTCTGACTTGACCGATTGCTGCCTTCTTTCAGGCCTTTATTAGCGCTTGTGTCCGCTAAAACAGACATTCTGTAGCAGTAGATATGCTTCAAATCATAACAGCAAGCGTGGAATAACCTCTTTTCCGCTTCCAGATCAGACCGCGGTCAAAATGAGGGCTTGCAGCTCGACCTAAGACAACTTGCCTTTACTCTTATTGTTTTAACGAAGGGTGCCGTTGGCATAACAGTCGCGATTATTACCCTCCCCAGCCTTCATCTCACCTCTGCACAGGTGACGGAAGCGCAGAATATGGGGAAAGCCCTGCTGTCTCCAAGTGCTTCTTTATACAATGACTTAGTGGCAGGCTAAGTATTCATTAACTGGGACAAACACCCAAGATTTTCCTGATCAAGCTTTTTCCTCTCCCTACGGCAGACAAAGCCCGCAGCAGCCGGCAAAACGGTAACAATCTACACAGAATAAGCAGCGGTTGTAAAGAACGCGGCGCGAGAATGATCGATAACCACAAGAGTGCATCCACGACGCAATGTGTGCCCATGCAGTTAGTATATATACATGGTCGTGGTCGTGGGTGCTACAATGCTCGTGTGCTCGCATGTCAGTTTTCGGGCGCCTCCAGTTTCTGCAAGTGCTTTCACAATTACTGCTAATGGGACGCAGAGTCCGTCCCAATAATAATGGTTTCCCCACGCTGCCCTGGATGGTTTCTATGTCCGACTGACAAATATACATATATTTTTTGAACTGCTGGAAGGGTTGCGGCGAGCTGTACGGGGGGTGGGGGGCAACAGTAAGTTCTGCCCCGAAGCGCTGTTTTTGTACTGCCTCATTTGAAATGCAGCATACTTGTTGCGAAGTTTAAAGGCTCCTGAACAGAACAGCGAGCCTTTGTAGCTCGCTAATAAAAGTGGTAAACATAATAAGAGACAGAGAAAGCCCAATAAATTTTTACGATCCAGTTTTCGACGCCACGCGTGTTCACGACGGCAGTACGGCCAGAATGGCTTAGATGCATGCACGGGCCATAAAGGGATGAGGGTCTTGCCCGTCTCTGTCAACGGAGAGCAGGACGGCGTCTCATCCGCCTCGAGAATGGTCGCAGCCAGCGAAGGCGAAATGGCTCCCGCCAGAAAGGACAAGCCGAACGCCATTTGTGCGGCCAGCTTTGTTTCATCCGAGCAATCCCAGCTAGAAGGAGCATCGTTCTGCGTGGCGGACCGCGGGTCTCGTCCCAGTGCGCATATTGTTTTACGAACCCCGAGCTGCGCAACAGCGCGCTTCGCTGAGCAAAATACGGCGACTGGGCGCGCAGCACCACAGTGGCCGTGTCAGTGCTGCTGCTCTTCCCGCGAACAGCAGAGCGAAAGAGGTCAGAGCGCACAGTTGCCACACTGCGGGCGAGGCGGGACAGACAGCGCATAAAAACTGCGTGGAGCCGCGCGGTGCGCTTTGGCGACTGCTGATTTACGATACGCGCAACTTCGCTCTCTCCCGCGTTTGGCTCACTCTCGCGGGCAGGAAACGAGGCGTCTCCAGACAAGCAAAACAAATAAACGAAACAGCACTGCCCAGAGCACGCTCGCGCTCACGCGGGGCATTTTGGGAGCGAGGCCGGTTGTCTTGCGGCGTAGCCCGCGCTGCAGGCGCCCTCCGTTTACCGCGCATTACAGGGAACAGGGCCACGCATCGCGGGCTGCGCCACGGGCTCTGTTTGCGAAGCAGTGCGCGCGACCGCGGAGGCCTAAAGCGCCCCTCCCCTCCAGCCACCGCAGACTACTGGCGCAGCACCACCCCCTTCTCCCCCCCCCGCGCAGTTTTATAGCGGCCGCCTACAGCGCCAGCAAACAAGCGGAGAGGATGAACAGCTTTCAGGAACACGTGTCTCCCCTGGGCGCGCATACAGAAAAAGGAAAAAAAAAAATAAAGGCGCACACACACACACATACACACACGCACACAGCGAGGCTGGCTGTGGAAAGAGCGTTGTTTTTCCAAATCCCTCGGTTGCTGCGGCCCCGTTCGTGCAAAGAAAGCAAAAAGAAACCTAGGATCGATGATAAAGCTGCGGCAGAATTGCCAAGCCTGCTAGGAAAGGTTAGGAAATGCGACAGTGAGCGGAATCAGACAATTCTGAAGTGCACTCATGCCCAACATTCTTCGACAAACATTTTAAAAACTGGAAAGCTGTAAGATACCGGTATAGAAATATTGCAGGGAATGGTCCATTCTTCCGATATGTAGCAAAATCTTTCTTCTATAGTGTTTCCATCGCTCGCAGTTAAGACTGCCATAGAAAACCAATGGGGAACGCTTTTGACGATAGCGAAAGCGTTCATAGCAAAAAAAAAAATAAAAAAATAATGTCAGCCTGCCGACGGGAGGTCTGCGGATATATTGATCGTTTAGTGAAATCTTAGAATACGTGAAAAAATCGCGCTCATAAACTCTTTCCGGTTGAAAAATGCTTTTGCCCAGAATTGTTGGGTATTACAGAGGAGCAACTAGGAATGTATGCATCGCTTAGCTGTAAATAATAATCCCTGCTCTCACGCGCTCCATGCGCCTCAGTTCGTCGTATCACGCGCGATAGACAAGAGCCGTAAACTCCGGCACTTGACCTCACACGGTATTCATTGCCCAGTTGCGCATCCAGTGTTTGCTCCGTAGAAAATAACCACCGCTGCTGCACTGCGGCTGGAATGCATAAGCGAAAGCATCTGCTGACGTTGCCTGTGCGCCCGTACGCCTGACCGCGCACAAGGGCTCCGAGACGTTTCCAAAAGAGTCACACTCTGTTCGGCGGCCACGTAGACAGTCCGGGCGCGCATTTGGACTGCCCCGTTAAAGCTGCTGCGCGCAGATAACAGGCTGTTCCACGACGGAGAAGAACACGCTGGCCAAAGTGCCTTTCCACGAAGAAACCGGCGGCTCTCTGAAAATCGCCTGTGCTCGAACGGCAAGTGGAAGGCGGCCGAGCAGGACTCCGTTAGAGCTTGCCTTCGGGAGGAACCGACTTTGCTTGTATACATATACTTTCAATGTCTCGTTCATGGCTCTTGCCTCATTTTGACGGTGTGCTTTAAAGAACCAACGTTGCGGACGGCAGAAGAAGAAGAGCGGTTTGCGCAACGACCAGAAGACAGTTATGCTAGAGACACGTTCTGCCGACATGAAGTTTTGCATTTGTGGTGTTCTTTTCTCTATTCGCGCAAGAGAAAGCCTGTGCATGGGGCGATCGAAAGGCCTCGAAAATTGTTCCCGTGTCCTTCCGGCCGAGCTTTCACGTCCCGAGGGCCAAGCCGAATGCAATTTCAACCCGCAGTATCGTAATAGACAGATAAAGGCCTAACCCTCTCGCACACGACTACGATAGAAGGCACCTTCGAGGATAGCCGCCAGCATCCAAGGAAATTTAAGACTATGTCCTTTCAACCCAAGGAAATGTCAACAACGTTTTTTCCAGCGAATTTCAGAGACTAATCATCGTCATGAGACCGCAACAACAAGCTGTCAACAAAACTGTTAGACGCTGCCACAACACGGCATCAAGCATTCCGGTACACTCTCACTGTGTGCGCATCGGACGACGCTAAGCACGACCAACTCATCCGGTGATCTCGGCATGCGTCTGTCGGAAGCCCCGCATGAGGATATATCTGCTCTTTATGAGCGGCACAGGCAATGCAGTCGATCTGCGTGGTGGCTGCCTACCAAAAAACTCATTCACGTAAAGGCGGAGAGCTGCTTGCCGAAGACTTTAAACTTTCGCCGAAGTTTCGAGCGTGGGGAGGCGTGTGCAAACACATTCAAGGAAGATGGTTCAGTCGAAGCGTCGAGCGATTTTGACCTAAGACCTTGCAAGGAGATGTCAAGCAATTTATGCTACGGAGCTTTACTGAAGTACACAGTGAATGCATTTCTCTGACAGTTACCTGAGACACCAGCGTTGACATGCGCGATGGGAAGCAAAGAACGCTGGTTTCCAGGAACTCGTTCAGCAGCAATTCGGTTTGGGCGTCTACAGCGATACTAAAAAGCAGACTGCACCATCAGCATTGTAGAAGAGGTATATTACAGACGGTGACGAACTAAAGCCAAAACGGTCGAAATGGAAGCGCCCGACTGAGCAGCAGAACTCGGTGTTATTGGGAAAAAAAGTAAACGGAGAAAAACACGCTGACTGCACAACGTAACATAGTGGCGAACTCGGGTCGCAGGCTATCAGAAAGATTGTGTCTTAGCACACTCGCGAACTGCTTGTCACTCGTCGACACTACGGCCTGAGTTAGTCTGTTTCATTCGTTAATGGTACAGGAAAGAAAGATGACTGGAATACTTTTGTCCGACATGCCATTTGGTGTATTTTTCTGCTATGGTAACGTCTTTGTGACACGGCTGTAGCCGGGCTTAAGAAAACGTAACGGTTGATGCGGTGTGACTGTGATTTGTATGAGTTAACGGTAAACACCTAGCTATGGTACGACAGGGCAGTAAGCGTGTCCCAAATGAGCATGTTCTTTAAGGCGGTGACGCTAATGTTAATCTGATACGAGCTTGTTATGAATCGTGCTGCATTATTTTAGGTGGCTTCCAACTTATTAGCCAGGATTGCAGACTCAGAGTCCCAGGCCGCACCTGCATATTCTAAATAGGGCGCACGTTAGAAAAGCATAATATGTCTTGCAATGATTTCCTGAAATGTATGCTCATCAAATTAAGTGCGTGGCCAGTCTTTATTTCTACATAAGTAGTCTGCATGGATATCCCAGTCTAGGTTTAAAAGCAACGTAACTCCCAGGTATTTTGCTTCCTCAGCTATAGCTATTTGTTGATCATGTAAACAGTAGCCTTCTGTGCTCCTTTCTTAAAAAAAAAAAAAAACGTAAGTGATAGAACATGGCAAGATTTATTGCCGTACGCCATTTTCAGCACCACGAAAGTGTGGTTTAGGTCTGTTTGCAGTGTCTTCGTGATTGCTAATAATACGACTTGACATTTTAGGTGGTACACCTAACCAATGGCAACTACTCGTCAAACTCCGTATTCCTTCACAGCGGCGGCGACGCATTAACACGAGGCTGTTTCTCATGAAAGGTTAATAAGCGTATAAATAAAACAAACGCACGCGGCGGCCCTCGTTATCGATGCAACACGAAACAATGGGTCTGGCAAGCAAGTGCCAAAGAAAACGTTATAAGCGCAGAACGCTGCTCACGCCGCCAGTGGATATGCATTAAAGCCAGCCCCGAACTTTGGGGCGGCTGCGAAATATTAAGCGCGAACTTCGACTTCTCCCGCTGTTTTCCCTGTTCCGAGTAAGCCTGTTCCGAGTAAGCTGTCTGCTCCAGGGCGTGCCCGCTAGCTTGCATTAGTTACGGAGCCCTTTCGAAGAGGCGGGCTCTTGCTGCGCGTTATTCTTGAATGAGGGAGAACGTAGGCAGCAAGGACAGCAGGATAAACGCGAAAAAGCAGCCAGAAAAAAAAAAAAGAAAATGAAAGAAAAATTCATGCAAGGTTTAGCACCTAACCAGACTAATTGGCAGTTTCCCTCGTCGGCTACAATGCGGCGATTTGATTATAAATCGCAGCGTCACGCCCGACCCATAATCCGGCGCACGCGTACTTCTGCGAGTTCTCTTCCTATATTCGTTCTCCATACGGGAGCAGCAAAGCCGGATGCACAGCCTGTTGACAGCCAAACTCGCTGGTGCGTTACTCCCCTCCTACAGCGACCGAGTTTCGATGGCGGCTAACCAAGTGGATTTAGTAACAGTGTTTATCATAAATAACAAACAGCTGAAGAAGTTCAGAAAGCATCTACTACAAAACACCACCTCATTGTAGCCTGCAAAATGAATAAAGCAAGCCAAAAAGAAAGAAAAGAAAATGAAAAGGAGATAAAAAGAAGCCATCGCAAAATTTAAATAAGCCCTTGGTCCTTTTAATCTGCGAATAGGCGAAACTAGGACTAAAAATATCAGGCGCCACGGAGCTCTCAGTCAGCATCAAATGAAGTTCTGAAACATGCGTGGGAAGCTAGCTACCGCAAGCACCAAGAAACTGCACACAAGACACAGACGAAGAACGCACGGTAAACGCGTTGTATGTCTCCCCTGAGTTTCCCAGTGGTATACTGCATGCACTGCCTTAAAACCTTCAGTATTGTGACCAATTGGAACCAATGGGCGCCTTGCCCTCCAGACGGTTTCGCGCGTCCACTGAGAAGAAGCAAAGACTTGACAGTGGACATAATCCTAAGCCAGTCTCAAACTGAACGCCCCATTTAGAGAAACTTTTCGCACGACAAAAGTGCCATAAAAAGAAGAAAAAAGGGCTAAAAACAGCAATCGGGAGCCTTTCAAATTGTCCGCTGCACCGCGAAGATGATTTCACTTGGCCAAGTAGCGCACTAGAAATTGATATAAAACCAGAAACTGGCAGTAGTTTTCTCAAACAACGCGAGAGACGTAAAAACAACGGAATTGAATCTCTGGATGGTACGGAGGAAGCTAAAGATGAGATGTACCCACTACCTTGGCACCAACTTTAATCGATGATGACGCCACCATTTCAAATGCTAGCTCAAAAAGACCTCGCATGCTTTACCTGCAAGTTTCACAGATTCAACCCTTTTAAGCTCGTCGATTTCTAGAACGTATGCAGTTGCCCTTTAATTACAAACAGCTGCTACCTTGCCAAAGTTATATCAAGGTACAAAGGAAGCTCTGTATTCTTCTCAAACCTCGATAGCAGGAGAACTTCTCCTGGGGCGAAGGTCGAACCCACGACCACCGCCTCGACAGGACCGTTTTAACAAGGGAACTAGTCAGGGTGGACAGCAGGGTGAGCTCAAATTCTTAAACTTAAAGCGGGAACGATGATGTTAAGCCGATGGGTTCAGAGGAAAGCACCAAGAGTTGGTAGATTTTAATAAAGGAATTAATTCCAAATAATCGTAAATAATTAGTTTTCCCTTGTAGTCATAATCTAGCGCAGGCAGGTCATAACTGGAATTTATGGGGTCAGATTGCGCGCAGCCGTCGGGGAAGGTGAGCCTCCGCGTCAGCCACACACTGGCGTCACTTGTGCAAACCCGTGTCCCCCGGCCCGTGGAGCAAAAAGTTATAGCCATGGGGGGTTCGAGCCAATCTGACAGAGACAATGTTCGTTAGAATTAGTATCACAGAAGAAAAAGCACCACGCGCCGGACTCTTAACGCAAATCTTACTTGTGATTAAAAAGCAGCAAAGACATAAAATAATACTCCAGCAGCCTTACTTTGTTGCTTAAGCTCTTTAAGTCCTTACACTATATTTCGACACTTTCCTTCTGTCGAGCGGTTTCCTTTTCGCTCAAGCAATATGACGAATGACGCACGTCGACAATGTCGTTGCTAAGCGACGTGGTTAAGTCATGTTTCAATCCATATCCCTTCTTCCACTGTTTGCGAACATGCAGCGTTTTTGTGCGCTTTCTAGGCTGGACAGAAACTGCACGGCTACTCGTTATACTGCCACGGCATCTTAAGTAGATCTTGTTTCGCAGCGAGAACTCTAACTTTGGGAAAATGCTTTCAACCGAAGTACATCGGCTATTATCCGTTAGTTTCACGGGGCTTAATTCAGGGCCGCAGTTAGCGGAACTTACTCAGACATTTATAAACATCTCACAGCAGTCTGGCACAGCGTTGATCAGCAACGAACGCAGAGCGTGCGATACTGGTTTAGCATAAATGAATGAATCGCATTGTTATTCCGGTTAACGGCTGCCTCATATCAGGGAAACTCCTGCGCCCTTGATGGTTTGCGAAACGTCGTTTATTTGCGAGCTGAAATGCCCGCGAAGGGGTCAACACGACCTTCAAGACGACCTTAAACGTGTTGAAGCCTGGTGCAACACTTGGTTAATGTCCTTAAACACTAATAAAACGTCATTGCTTTCTTTCCATCGGCGCCAAAACTATCAACCGTTCAAGTATGAAATAAGTGCATCTGAAATAGCATCTGTTCAATCGTATAAATATCTCGGCATCACATTTTCTAACAAACTTAATTGGTCAGCGCACATAACAAACATAACAAACGAAGCCAATCGCACTCTTGGTTTCCTCCGTAGGAACTTGCGACTCGCTTCTGCTTCAATTAAAACATTAACATACCTCACATTTGTCCGGCCGAAGTTAGAGTACGCATGCTCAGTCTGGGACCCTCATCAATCTAACCTTTCAAACACCCTCGAATCAGTTCAGAATCGCGCAGCTAGATTTATTTTTTCGGACTACTCGTATTACACCAGCGTCACTGCACTTAAATCTGAGGCTAATCTTACTAATCTCGAGTCCAGACGTTGCATCTTTCGGCTCTGCCTCTTTCATAAATTTTATCACAGCCAACTTGATGTTTCAGCTATCCTGCCAGCTCATCGCTTATCAAGCCGTACCAACCATCCCAAAACAGTCTACCCTCCCCCAGCACAGACTACAGCTCATCTTCGCTCATTCTTCGTGCAAACTGCTCGAGACTGGAACGGCCTGCCATTCGACTCCGTGCACCACTCCGATCCACTGCACTTCAAGGCTGCCATCCAATCTTCCATTAGTGACACATTCAGCCCATCCCTCATGTAATACCCCATTCCTGGGGCATTTGAGGTATTGATAATAAATAAATAAAACACCGGTAAAACTAGGCAGACCAAATAGCGGTCAACTGACGAAGTTCTCGTGGCGTGCGTTAACACGTCGCGACTCGGTGCATGGAGACACGATTTCAGCTGATCGCGTAGTCGAACATCTTAGCCGACAGTCGGGCCAAGACAGAGCCAAATCATCAGAGGTAAACGAGCACGCGAACATGTACAAGTAGATTTTTTTTAAATGTTTATAGATTGTTATTTTAAAACCTGCGAGGTATATGCCTGGCGGTTTTGCAGTTGGACTGCAGAGCAAGGCAGACATTATGAACGTGGAAGAACTGAACGATTAGGCGATTAATTATCTAACATCTGCTAATCAATTTTCTTTTTTATTTTAAGCGGTAATACTGTATTGAGAAATTGAACGCCCATCAACATAGAAATTGAGCGCAGTTTCTAAATTTTCTTAATCGGCAATGTGGTTCGAAATATATAACGTCAAAAATACACCTTTCAAAGCTCGCTGAGTGGGCTCTTCCACATTGCATATTTGTAAATTGCGTCGCTGAGCGTGGTAACGTCACCGAAATCACATCGACTTCTTCTATAACACCAAATACACAAACGGCATCTGGAGCTGGTGCATAAAAAAATGAGTGTGACGCAATTTTATAAATATGCAGCGCGGGAAAGACGACTCAAAGGGCTGCAAAACATATTTTTGACGTTCGATTTTTAGAATCACATTGCTGATTAAGAAAATTAAAAACTGGGCTCGCTTTAATGTAAACGGCCTTCAATTTCTCAATGTAATTTTGCTCCTTAAAATAAAATAATAATAAATATTAGTTAATTTTAGTTAATTATTCGTATCATTACTAAGTCTTCGGCCCAGTACGGTTCACTGCGCACAGCTTGGTGCAGAAAATAAAGTAGGACTTTCAATCAGGACGGAATAAAACGCGAACAAACATTTTACTTGTGTACTTTCAGCTGCAGTGTACAACTAGCCTGATTCATGTTTCTGGGTAATCGGTGTATAGAGAAGTACATGTTTATAAACCGCTCGTAAAGGAATATCTCGCTGCAAATTAAGAATGTGCGGCATACGTGTGTTCCCGTTCAATTCCGGCCTCAATGTACATGATGCAGGGCAGCGCAAAACACGCGCAAAGGTTGCTTTCGCCCCCCATTTCCGTTAACAGCGTGCGCGCAATGTTAACGAATGTATTCTGCTGCCATTTCTTTATTTCTTTTTGCCACCTTAACGCAGAAATGTCCGAAGAACATTCACCCTGCAATACTGCAAACAGGGTCTCATCGCAGCGAACGTGCACGCTCACAGAAGCTTCTCTTTCTTCCCAATTTCCCATGAACTACGAATCTTGTCGAAGGCCTCAGTGGAGGCTCTTTCGTGTTTCACTTTTCGTAATGGAGGAAAATAAAAAAGTAATAATAAAGCGGGTATAACCCGTATCCACGAGCGACCTGTCGCATATACGAAGTAAACAGAGGTCAGTCGACATTTGCAAGCACACTTTATCGCTCCGTAAGAGCGAAGCATTCGCTCGGTGGCCACGAAAGACACGAACGGCGGTGCGCCGGCACAAAATCCCACGTTTTTCACGTAGCACGATAACAACCTGCAGCCCGAACCTGGAAATCGCACCGACTGCGCAGTGCCGAGCTGGGGGGTTTTCGAAACTTCCTCCGTACGCCTCGCAGCCTCGTCCAAGACAGAACGGTTGAAGAGCAGCTCGTGCCATCTTCTGAGTTGGTAAAATATGATCGCTGCGTCGCCGAACACCGGATCATGGCAGTTTAATGATCTCTGTCTCGTCATGCCGTTTAATAGGAACATATTTGACCAGTAAAAACAGGGAAATAAATGACGGCGCTCGTTCTGGAGTTGACATTCTGCAAGCACCTAAGGCACCGTAAAAGGAACACGTTGCTGATTTACGGTGACAGCGCGGAGTAAAACTAAACGCATTGGACTGCCGCTATCGAAAATACACTATGAACGGCACCGAACACTTTCTTCCTTTGCGCTGTGATCACGTTTGCAAGTAGCACGCACAAAACTGACGGCGGACCTTCTTACCAGGAATGAAGAAAATGAAGAAGAAAAATCAAAATCGTTTTTTTTTTTATTGGCGGACATTTGGCTTTTTGAAACATAAGCGCAGGGAACGGTGTTTTTCTAGTTTCGCAATGCTACAGATTCCGACACTCTAGATTCATAAAAAATGACAAGTTGAGTCGCTCTGAAAGCGCCGAAGCGCGAGCCAGATAGAGCCTTATTAAAACACGGACCGCTGTGATTGAGTCATTACTCTTTTTTCGCAGCAAGACAGCTGCGCAGGAGAAAACTGACGGTGTATAGCGTAAGAGCGAGTGCAAAGTTTTCAACAGGAGCGCTGGTAAGAGCTCCATGCCGGTGCAGCGGTCGCCTCGCCACCCCAGCGAAGTTATTTGCGCTCGGCGCAGCGTTCGCTACCATGTCGCGGCACGAGCCGACATGCCTTGGCGTTATTGCGCACCCCCTCCTTCCCTTTTCGCCCCAACTCCACTGTTGCCCGGCTCACTGTTCACCGAGATCTCGGGCGTCACGCACTATTCTCGAGAAGAACAAATATGGAGAAAATAATACCTGAAGTAGCGAACTCCTGCGCGTTCTTTTAATTACAAACACGCTTTACAAGCTACCTTGAGGCAGCCGGTCTCGGAAACAGCCACGCAACGTCAACTGAAGCGTTAGCAAGCAGGCACGCGCTGTTTTTCAGCGCCTTGGTCGCAACGGTTGTTCATGCAAGTGCTGTAGCAAGCCAAGCCAAGCCAAGCCAAGCAAGGAAGGAAGGAAGGAAGGAAGGAAGGAAGGAAGAAAGAAAGAAAGAAAGAAAGAAAGAAAGAAAGAAAGAAAGAAAGAAAGAAAGAAAGGAAGAAAGAAAGAAAGCAAGGAAGAAAGAAAGAAAGAAAGAAAGAAAGGAAGGAAGGAAGGAAGGAAGGAAGGAAGGAAGGAAGGAAGGAAGGAAGGAAGGAAGGAAGGAGCACAGAAACCGAAAACTTTCGCCAGAAGGCAAGCAAGTTAGCAGCGGCGAGACGAGCGCCGCCGTTGTCGGACTGTGCGCCTAACGGTGCGCCAGTATCCAACTTTCGCCAGTAAACGGTTGCTTCCTCGGTAATTGAGCTCGAAATGCAGGGCTGAATACTCACAAAGACGGGCGAAAACCGCAGCCACTGGTCTCGCGTAGAGGAAAAAAGGGCTCTCCCTATTCCACGCGTTCGTCGTGAACACGATCTCGTATCTACGGCCGAGGACCGTCAATACGTCCGAGTGCGTACAAGCAGGATATTGCAGCGTCGTGTTCTGAATCGTCGCGCAGCACTGCACGCGCGATGTCCTCTCCGGCAGCGTGCCTTGAAAAACAGAAATGAACGAATTAATGACAAGGTATTCGGGAGCGCTGTCGACGGACGAATAGCTTCATAGTAACGAGCCTTCGCTCGCGGTGGCCGTATCCTGCATAAACTGCGCTCTTGCCCAGCTCCAGAGCCTCGCATCAGTTTCTCTGAACTGTGCACGCATTCTCCACTGACCATACATCCTGGGACACAGCCACCTGACGCCTTCCAATCCTCTAAGCGGCTTCTTTTATCCTTACAACCTCCGCTTTGTCTGGGCCGCCCCGCCTGCCAGTGGAGCCGGGAGTATGCGCGCCGTCGAAGCTGTTCCCCAATCCGCGAGGCAAAGAACAGTGCCCGAGGAGATGAGGCCCGGCTCAAAATCGCGTAATCCTTCTACCTGAGTCGTATTTCACATTGGGGGCGCCCGAGGCATCTTCGGCCGCGAAAGGCTATCGATCTTTCTCGAGAGTCAGATATAAATCGAACAGCGGCCCGGCAGTGCGCCAGCTTTTAGCGATCGAAGAATATCAAGCCGAGAACGACGCCTGAACGCGCGCGGCAGTGAAGGGGAAACGCCGCTGCCTGGGGCCGCGCCCTTCTAGACGGGCTCGTTATCTGCACAGCGTGGGGGCCGCAGACAGCGGTGGGGGCGCTCTGATCTAAGCGCGTGACATATGCCCCGCAAAGTGAGACGGCATGTCAGTGAGCATTCCCCGATACGGACACAGCGCCCCGAAGAAGACCGTCAGTTTTATTATTTTTTTTTTTTTTCTAACGAACGTCAGCTTTGGCCAACACGCGGAAACGGAGCCGCCGTAAGCCTAGCGCTCGAATACCTCTCGAAATAAAGATCGAAGCACGACATTCTGCCGCGCCGCTGTGATAGATCTCTGCCAGGTTTTCTTCTTCTCCGCTCTATGTGTCATCCCATGCAGGAGGGACGGGGAAAGGAAGTTGCAAAGGCCTTAAGTGATGGCTATATGATGTGTCGCGATTTTATTTTTTGAAACGATTGAAGGTGAAATCAACGAAGTAATGAATTCGCAGCGCTAATATAGAATTAAAAGAGGCTTTAGGACGTAGTAGGACGCAACACCTGCTAAAGAAAGGGTAATCGGATTTCACCACAGAAAACCTCTCGAAGAACAATTATTTGAAGTAGGCGTCTCAAACCGATCGAAGAAATAGTTAAACCACCGAGCTAGCTGTCGAAGCTCTTGGGCCACTGTAAAAATTTACGGTCAAAACCAACACGCAGGCAGGATGTAGCAATTGTGGCTGCCACATCTGTTCAGCAAGTGCCCACGCTTTTTTGACCGTTTTATTGAAGTACACGTTTGACAGGTATTAAGCCTCGGCTGCGCTCGACTCCTTTGCGCATATGGTACGCAGAAGTACCATCACTGCGCCAGCGGTTGTCCATCAGATCTTCTTAAAATGTAACGGCAATGTTGGACTTTTCACGCAGAAAGAAAGAGAGATTGCATAAGAAAAAAAAAAGATGAAGATAAAAACACCGCCTTGATGTCAAGGGGTCGCATTTGACCAATTTAAAATTTGTACCGGGTGGCTGAAATGTCTTCTCCGGCGTGTGAATGTAGCTTGACGCAAAAGGACCAGCACCCGACTGCCAACAATACCTGTCACATTCATCTGAATAAAAAAAAGTGCATGAAAATGGTGTTCAGCACCTCTGCTAATACAAAATGAAGCACGCAAAAAAATCTAAAACCTTGATTTACTGAAAAAAAAAAAAAAGAGAGATGCACCAAACGCGCTGCTGCTCCCGTCGAACGTTAAGATTGCAGGTCGTCTAGACCGAGGCAGAAAATGACAGGTGAAACGCTCTTCGTGCTGCCTTTCCTTCGCTTCCGTGTGTTCCGCTGCAGTTACGCCGCGCTGTCTTCCGCGCAGGCGGGAAAGAGAGAGGATCGGAAGGAGGAAGAATTTCCGCGAATCAGAGCAAGCGGTTGAGCGCGTCCGAGGCAGCGCCGCTTGCGGGGAGCCATCCGCGCAAGTGCAGGCGTGCACGCCAACCCCTTGGCGCGCTCTCCTAATGCGAACGTGCCCAGCGCAACTCAGCAGTGCTCGAATAACGAGCAGTTGCAGTGGACGAGCGCACGCTTTCTCTCTCCGTTGGTTCTGTCCCGTCGGACAGTGCTCAAGCCGCGGTCTAGAGCGGAAGCGGCACAATGGCGCCAGTCTCGTGACTGAGCTGCTATAGGCGAAGAGCGGCGTCGTGGCTGCGCCACCTTCGACTCTCTCACGCCAACCACGCACCGGCCGAAATTGCGAGGCAGGCGCGTGCACTGCCGACTACTCAGTACACGAATGCGGCCGGCGTTGCGCCTGAACCGTACGCAGAGGGAAGAGACGTCTGGCGCGTGGCCGAATCGCTGCTGGGACAAAATACATCCAACGCACACAGCGAGAAGTGCGACGCGTCGTGGCACACACTGGTGCCGCAGAGTGGAGACCACAATCGCTCTTCAGGTACGTGGTGGTGGTGTCCACTTGCAAAAAAACTGTGCTTTAGCGCAATACTTAGTGCCTATAGCAATGCAAAACCGCCAGCCATTCTTTTTTCATTTACTTTCTCGCGACCGCGTGTGCTTTGACCACTTCAGTATGCAAAGGCGGCTGCTTCATCTTTTCAGTCTGACCTCGAGTTTCCTTGCGCTAAGCAACAATTGAGGACCACTGGTTGCGGGTGTCTGACGTCTCTCTTTCGTCGAAGACAGCGGTATAAGATAATCAAATCAGTGTTTTTACGAATAACTGGGTGTTTTGATTAGGTAACATGCATCATGGACGGCTCGCATGTGTGACTCAAAAGGCAGACTTAGACGTAAGTGTGAAAATCGTGGAGGTTTTAAGAACCAGGGTGTAGAAGTTATGACAGTAAGAATTCGCTTTTGTTGAGAGAATTAACCAGTGAACATTAAAGCAAGCAGTAATACCTCTATTCAAGTTGGTGCGCGTCGATTTGCTCAACAAAGAATGAAATTCCTGTTTTCTTTGTGAAAATTACGGCGGGCAAGCAGGCGTTCTTTGTCATTTTGTCACGTAGCAGTTTGGGCTGGGATCTGTACGTGTCATTGACGGCAGAGGAAAACCAACAGCACCGAGAAGTGGCCCGAGAGGCTATTAGGGAGATTTAAAATAGGCGGACCCTGTCGGTTAGGGGGATGACGAATAGCGGGGTGCCAGTGCGCAGGCGCAGATAAATATTGCCTCCAGGGTTATTGCTCTGCGCACGCGCATTGACGCCCCTCTATTCCCCTATCGCCTTAACCGGTCATAATCACCAGCCGGACTACTTCCTCTGCAGTACAGAGGTCTCTCCCATATCTCTCCAATTAACCCTGTCGTGTGCCGGCTGCGGCTATCTTATCCCCGCACACTTCTTTACCTCATCCACCCACCTAATTTTATGCCTCCCCCTGCTGCGATTGCCTTCTCTTGGAATCCACTCCGTTACCCTTAAGGACCATCGGTTATCTTGCCTTCGCATACATGCCCTGCCCAAGCCCATTTCTTCTTGATTTCGACCAGGATATCATTACACCGCGTTAGTTCACTGACCCACTCTGCCCTCTTCCAGCCCCTTAACGTTACACTAATCAGTTTCCTTTCCGTAGCCCGCTGCGTTGTCCTCAACTCAAATTTACCTGCTAGGGGGACCCCACCGGAGGGGTCCCACCTTCTAAAACTACCTATTGTTGCAGACTGACCAATATTATCCTCCCGTGGTGCTTGCTTGATATCTACCCACGGCATGAGTCTGGAGGTTTTTCCAGTTTCATGCACGAAAAAAAAAGGACAAATCACAGGGGCACCTAATTCCGCTATGTGTTGGCTATGCGATAGCATTAGCAGCTGTTGATGTATTGCCGGAAGTGACGTCACTTCCGTCCAGCCAACGGGCGAGTTTTATGAGCCCCACAAGGCTTATAATGCTATCGCATTAAAAAGAACAACAGATTATATCATTCAGAGCTCACTTCTACCGCGTCGGTATCTTCCCGCTGAGAATGTTTTCAATAGGACGTGTTCCGGAACAAAGAATAGGTGGCGTCCTATGAGCGCAAATCAAAGCGCAGTAAGGCGGCGCACGCAATTAAGCTTCCCAGACAGTGGAATCCAGTCGGGAGGGTAGCGCTAGCTTTACGATATCGGCGCCTATCGGACGCGAAGCACGCGCGCGCACTCCAGCGGCTGTGGTAGCGGCGAGCGCCACGAATCGGGCACAAAGCGCGGTGGACAGAGCAATTACCCAAATGGAACGGCGCCACGCCAACATGCTGTCCTCGGATCGCGGGTGCGCCACACAGTCGCGCTGTCCCCAGCGTGCCAAAAAGCCAGCGGCCCTCCTCCTGCCTCGCCCCCCCGAGTGGTCAATAGCGCGCGGCCCTGTTCTTGGAAATGAGTTTTCGGGCAAATTAAGCCCGTGAGACCCGTGCTGGTGTCGCTTCGCGGCGCTGAGTTTTTCGCAGCCAGCCTAGCTTTTCGCGAATAATTTGGGAAAGATCTGTCGCTGCATTTGTTTAGACTAACGCTCAAAGTGCGATCTAACCAGCTTAGCCATTCCCTGGGTCAGCATTTTCCCTGTAATTCCACTTTATAATGTGCAAATGAGCTCACCTCTGTTTTTTCCCTTGTTTTCTCAAAACACAAATTTTTGACTGGTTGCCACTTTACAAGGAGGATATCTAGAGCAGATAAAGGAATAATTTTTATAGCAGCATGTTGCTGCAATAAAAGTAAACAATGTTGGGAACCGATTTCTTGATCTGTGCTTGCAAACTTTTTCAGCATTCTAATTGAAACTGCTCGTCACTCCAGCTTCTTACCAATCTTGAGGCGCATGCAAAAGGTGCCATACGAGACGTTGCTCAACGTCTGCATTCGAACAAACTCAGGGTTTCCGCTCTCTCATCCCATGCAGCTTGCAAACTCCTAAAGTCTCTGGGTATGACGCCATTATTGCGGGTACTGTAATTAGGTTACGCGGCCCTGATTGATGCCCCTTTTTAAATGTGCACTGTGCTTAGCTTACACCCCGCCGTGTTTGCAGTGCACGCGCCGTAAACTGCACAATACGACATGGAAGAAACAGTAGGCCTGCTCCAGAAACTGCCGCTGAAAACGCGCGCGTGTAAACGAGAAAAGTATTAGCAGCAGGGCTGTGACGCTCCTCCCTCGTTTTTTAATGACTCAATTTCGCGATATGAAACTACAAGCCGCAGTGTGAGGAGGAGGAGTCAGAAGGAGTAAGGTGATAAGTATACCTCTGCCACGTAGAAGCGAATTCCGTAGGCCATACTACAGAACGTAACGCTGAAAACAGCCAAGCGAGAGAAATGGATGGATTTGCCCTACTTCGGGCACACGCAATGAAGTACTCAGGTCACCGGAACTGATGAATGTGCATTATACAACAGATTTGAGAGCGGAGCGGAGCGTTTGCGCTTTACTGCTGGCCGAGTCCAGAGTCGACGAACGTGATTTATTTGAGAATGCGACTGCGCGCAACGACGCTGACGGAAGCTTCGTAATGTCTGTGTTGCGTCGACATCGCAATACTGCTGGTAAGTGTCCTCATTCAGTGCTTGCAGCGAAGGTGTGAAGCCTTCCAAAGAGTAGATGCGTTTTTCTATCAAATTGTTTTGCGAGCTTGTCTTTGGTAGCCAATTAAATTGAATGCAGATCGTACGCCGTGTATGCGTTAGCGTATGTCACCTCACTGAACACCTGTCTGATATAGAAGACAAGGTCCATGGTAAAGCTGAGCTTTATAGTAATCTTTAAAGGTCGGGCACCGCTGTCTGTCTTGATCGCATATCGTACATCGTCTTTAATTAGCTGATGACCGTCGTTGTCACCAACGACGTCATCCACTTTTAAGGCATGAGACAAGACCGGAGCGTATACAGCTAAGCAAGATCGTAGGTGGCGTACCCTTTAATAATGAGAGCTATACGTAATCGGCGTTTTTTGCAACACCCACTCGTGTGGCATCGAGAGCAAAAGTAACAACTCGCGTTCAATACGTAACTGGCTCGCCAGGATAGGCAAGTGCCTAACGCGGATGGCGACGTTCGGTAGCATGCGGCGCGGAGGGTGATTTACCGTGAGAAATACCCTAGAAGCATGAGAAGGAGAGCGCAGACACCTGAGGCCGCGCACGTCCGTCGCAATAAGCCTGCGAAAAGAAGCTACGCAACACACTCAGTCCGCGGGGAACGGTAAGCCGGAGCAAAGAAGGGAGGGGGATAGTAGTAGTAATAATAAAAAAAGAAACGAGCGCACGTAAGCGTCGCGCAGAAAGAAGAGCGAAGCGAGAGCTCTTGCGTAAGCGCCTGGCCGAGGTGCACTCATCAAGAGCTCATCTCGGGAAGAAACGGGAGACGGGCTGGCTGGTGAAACTGCTTAAGCGAACTGCAAACAGATAAGGGCCGCGCTCGCAACTGCGAAGCCTGAAGAAGGCGAGAGGGATGGAGCTCCGGAGTCGGACCCCGGTTACGAGCCTCGGGTGTCCAGTCCGGTATTTCAGCGCCACTCTTGGCCCGTTTCCGTTTCGGCGCAGCCTGAAGGCATGCGACGTCTGGCTCGGCGCGAACAAAAGCAGCAGCGGCGTGCCCTCTGGCGCCGCTCCCTCCAGGAGAGGAGCGCGACAAACAGAGCGGCTTACTTACTCCGCGTGGCAACGCGACGGAAACACGGCGCCGGCGTTAACGCGACCCGTTCGCCTCTGCGGAATGTTTTTTTTTTTTTTTGCCTCTCGTTCGCTGCTTGCCGTGCAGGTCACCTGTTAATTACGCAAGGTCGTTTACGGCCACCGGTAACGGCGTGCCGGTCAATCGAGCTGCGGATGTTCGTCCTCCCCTCAGTAACCTATGCTGCCCCGGTGTGCCGTAAAGAAGTGCATATCTCGGCTCGCGCGGGGACCATCCGCGAGAATACGACGGCAGTCGCTTTTGCGCTTCTCGCTACGCGTGCGTTCCGAGCCCACTACCACGGACAAAAATAAATAAAAAAACAACACAGGGAAAGGAAACGTGGCTAGCTCAATAATGCCGGCTTTGATCACTGGGGAGAAAAAAAGATCCAGTGTTGTACGCCATTTATTCCCCGCTATATGCGGGGCAGCAACCTCTTGAAAACAGGTGCCTTCCATGGCTAGGTTACTTTTGTTTGCTGCTAATAGATGCGCGTCATTGTTTCCGTCTCACAAGACCTTTATCAGCTCAGAAGCTGGTGCTGGTGCGTTTCTGGTTGCGCCGCTCGCACACTGTCACTGGCGCCGCATCATTTGTCGGAAAGCGGGACGATACAGAGAAGCCTTACGCGAGAGGTGAAGGTAATTTTCGTTGCGGTTGTTAGCAGAGCCCTGGCGCAATGTTCAAGTACAATGCAGAACCAGCCATACACCAATGTAATTTCGTGGGGATAGCCGTTAAGTTGCTCACGCGTTAACTCGACGGCAGCAGCCTGTGCCTCGGCTGAAAACTTGCTATACATTAAGGGCACGAAATGAATGCAGCTAGCGCACAACGACGCTTAGAATACGAAGGGCAACTGTGCGAGGCATGCTCATTACGTTCGTTCAACACTGGGACGATTATTTAGTGTAGCAGGAATGCAAAAATAACGGCGGTTGTGATGCTTAGTTCCTCTACTAGCCTTCTTGCTTTGCCATGCCGTCTTTTTCGCTTCCTAAGCCCACTTGGAGTAGCGAACAACTATTCCCGACAGGCTAACGACTCTGACTCGCACGGGAGCGTTTTCCCTCTCATTTAGATTTTTCAGTCGGCTAACGACTCTGACTCGCACGGGAGCGTTTTCCCTCTCATTTAGATTTTTCAGCGGGGCGATGCTGAAATCAGTCGCTTAAGTCACGGCAGCTTTTCGTGCACAAGACAGGCTGAACGCCAAAGCTGCAATGAAAACTAGCCTCACGCCCTGACGTGTAAACTGGTTGATATGTTGCATAGGTGCTCATCAGTCACGGAGGAAACTTACCTACCGGTAACCAGCGAATCGAGATTCAGAACTTTCAAGCTCGTAAGACCTTATGCCCACTTTAATTTTCCGATCTGCTACTCAGGCAATTAACTGTTTTCTTTTCTTTTTTTTTCTCCTATTTCCAGCACCAACTCGAAAGTCCACGTCTCGAAAACCTTGCCGCTCTCTGGTGCCCGGACCGGCAAGTCAGTTTTGATACTCGTGCCGCGTCGTCTTTCTCAACGAGTATAAAGTAGGAACTACCCATCGGTGGGTCAGTGTACCAGCGCGAGACAAGAGGCACCGCCAGTGTCGACCCTCACCGTTCTTCGACCGCGGCGAACGGCAAGCGGGCAAGCCCAAAACCTCTATTCGTTCTCCGCCGGCGCTGAAGCGACAGGTGTCCTGTTGCGGCCGATGCAGGTCCACGAATGCGCCCCGCCCGAAATGGGAACAGCAATCACAGGCGGCGTGCGGCACCCGCTATCGACACGCAAGCGGGGGCAAACCGTGGCGCGTGGGTGCTGGCTGGTACGGCCAGCGTGCGACTGTCGTAACCCTTCGAGTTGGGCTGCACGAAGCAGTCGGCGGCCGTTGCTTCTGCTGCTGTGTGCCAATCGATGGCCGCTCGAAGCGTCGAACGGCCCGGCGGTGCGTGTTCAGCGCTGGCCACACGCCATTCATCTTGCGCCCACTCTTCCGAGCGCTCATCGGCCCTCGACGGAAACTGGCCTCTCTGCCCCGACTCCGTGCCCCGCCGCCGCTTAATAAGCGCGAGCGGAAAGAAGCGCGCCACGAAGAAAAGGAGCGGGGCAGACCGCCGGCGCCTGGTGGAGCATTAACTATACGGAGGCGGCACACATTTAAACATACACACAAAGAAGGCACGTCGTCGACTGCCTCTCAGCTGCTCTCCTAATCTACGTTCTCCATTCCTTATTTTTTCCTTTCGCGGACCTCACTCGCTGCTACTCCTCATAAATAGAGGAACTCTCGATAGGAGAATAGAATCTTTTTTATTGCTTCTCAATTTTTCTTCGCTCGCACATGAAAAGAACATCATTGCCTGGGTAGGAAATGACTCGCGAGTGGTTAAGCAAGATAAATCGACATCAATAGCTGATGACGTGATTTCTGCACGTTGGAGCAGCGTAGAAAACAGACTGGTACACGGCTTGGCCATTTCTTTAAGTTATTGTGACATGTCCTTCCAGGACCCCAGCGCTAGAGATTTACTACCACGAACTTACGTTAGCATTCTCTGCAATACGACCTTGTACAGACTACACATTCAGTTTTGTTCAAACTTTCTGACAGCGAGCAGGATCGAATATAACTGAAGAACTCGCTGCGAAGAAGGTACGGGTGGTTGTTCATCACAATGACCACGCTGCAGCTATTTTGAAGGTCTAGCATAGACATCTTAATCTCTTATCATTGAAGTGACCTTGAGCAGATGTACAGCCGGGTACAAATGTCTCTGGACTACGCGTTTTGCAAAAGAAGCCGATAGCTCTATTATTAGTGGTGTCTAGAGATCACACTTGTGAAGGTGAAAGTCAAAATTTTGTTCTTTCGTCTCCACAATCCGGACACCAGCAGGCGGCTAATAACAGATCTACCGGCTGCATTTACGAAGCACGCGGTCCGGAGAGTTTTCTCCCCGATTGTACGTACTGTACATGGCGTGTCGCACGCAGACGAACCGCTAAAATTACATTTCAAGCCAAAATTACTTCCACATTTCAATTCTTTTCTTACATTTAAGCACAACGTATGACAGCCGCTGCAGTGGCTCAGTGGTTACGGCGCTCGGTTGCTGACCTGAAAGGCGCGGGTTCGATCCCGACCGCGGCGATCGAATTTCAATGGAGGCGAAATTCTAGAGGCCGGTGTACTGTGCCATGTCAGTGAACGTTAATTAAAGAATCCCTGGTGGTCGAAATTTCCGGAGCCCTTCACTATGGTGTCTCTCATAGCCTGAGTCGCTTTGGGATGTTAAACCCCCCCTTAAACCAAACAATGTACGACACTTTGGGTTCAAATCTAATAAAGGAAGACTAAACTGCAATCTGTCACGGATAATCTGAGCTGAAATCGGCGGTAGAACAATAATTCAGGAGTACTCATCATGTGTGGCTCGCCCTGCACATTCTGGATTTTCTGTGCTCAAACGGGTGAGGTGCTTCTTCCGCAACTGCGAGCAGTTCACACGCCCTTGGAACTCAGTTTCTTCTCCTTTTACAGAGCCTACCTAATGACAGCAAAGTGGCAAACCTGACCAGGTTACATGAAGAGCCAGAAAAAAGCTTATTTCCACATGGACTAACCTGATACATTCAGGAAGCATGTTTTGCTGCTTACATTGCTTCAGGCAACTGATTTCGCTAGCGCCGGCAGCTTCCTTGTGAGCGTCCAGCGCGAATAACAGCGCACATTAGCTACTACTAGACGGAACCTTTGGGGACAGTACTGGACTAAATTACCGCGGTGTTGGTGACGGCATCAGGTTGGAAAGAAGTATCTAAGCAAGAAAAATTACCTCCCAGGAAGCCAACCGAATACAACCGATATATAACTTGAGGAGGGAAGGATAAAAGTGAAAGAAAAAGAATGGAACTGACAGAGACGGTGAGAGATAGAACGAAGAAAAGAGAGCGTTGTTAGGATAAGCATGATACATAGTGACAGCTTCAATTTCCTGTGATATGTATACCGTGAGTTCTGTTTCTCATTTTTTACGTTTTTCTTTGGCCGTTTTCAAGTCACGCGTGTTCCTACCGGCAGTTGGAATGAATTGCTCGGCGCCAAAACCCATATCTACCCAACTTTCACGGCTTTCCTATCCGGTAACAACAGCAAGAAAAAAAAAAAGAAAATAAAGATATAAAAAGCTGCGTCGCAACTTTCATCGGCGAATGTTGCGGTCGGATCTCGCACTGCTGTTATTCGCGAAAAGCGACATCCGCCGTTTCCTCGTATCTGAGAATCGAATATTCGCCCTAATATTTACCCATCGCTACAGCGGCCGCTTTTCAAAACATTGCGGGGCTTTCGCTCTTATGAAAAATTCACGATGCGTTGCGTTTCGCCAAGCCCTATATCAGGCCAGAACACGGGAGAATTCTCAACGCACGTTTGACACTTGGAACGAAAACTCTTTTTCACTCTTCGTTCCGGTTTATTCGTTCAACTGAGCGCTTGCAGCGCATTCACTTCGGCCATTGTTTACCAGCATTTGCCACCAACTTGGGGCTGATCCGATTATCGCTGCAGCCTTTCCGAACGTTACGTTTTTAAGCAGAAAGAACAATGTTTTCATGAAAGTTTATCTGCCACTGTTTATATGAATAACTAAGTGAGTTTTATTTGTTATTTAGCGCTGCGCTTATTTTGAGAAGTGAATGGTTTGCCTAGAAAAAAAAAAAAACGTTCTTTTATTGATGGCTATTAGAGGCTCAAGTTCTTCCCCAGGCAGCAGTACTTTCGCAGTTAATAATCCCCTGCCGCGGTGGCTCGGCTGCTGAGCCGGAGGACCTGGCCTTAATTCCGGCCGCCGCGACAGCATTTCGACAGCGCAAAAGGCGCCCGTGTTCTGCGCGATGGAGTCCGCACATGGGGTCTAAATCAATCCGGAGCGCTCTACTATGCCCCACATGCCCCGCTCCGGAACGTTAAGCCCTATAATTTAAAATTTAGTTAATATTCGCAAAAAAACACTCCACAACGGGCAAATAAAATTAAAGGCCGCAAAACATCACACTTTCGACTCAATGGGCTTTTAGTTCACGTGTGACACAGTTCGATCAAAGGTTTTGTGTTTTAGGGGTTATAGTTTTTTTTTCAGACAGACACGTGATTTAGCGCTGGGTTAATACTGCACTGCCGCTTCCTTGAAGCATTTGAAGCAGCACTCGTGAACGCTCGTTGCACAGTCGTGCTAGGCAAGCTTCGATATGTGGTTTTGATGCTACATCGCCGTACTAACTTCGTATGAAGAACGGGAGAGTAAGATGTCTGAATTGCTAAATAGGCTTTTTTTTTTCTTCACTATACGCGACTTATTAATGTACAGTGCTACAATAAGGTTTTATTGGTAAATGCGTCCGAAAGATGCTGCTAGTTCCAGTTCAGTTGGAATTGCCTCCAAGCTTGAAGCAACATTTTCAACTTAATTATGGCCACACGAAATTCCTAGCAACGGCCGTTTGTCTTGAAACTTTCCGCTAATTAATGAGAATTATTTGCCATGAATTGCTCGCGTAACATTTCTCGACAGCTTTTTCTTATCAGACCCTTCGAGGGATAGCTAGCAGCAGAGAATAAAAAAAAGTTCCTAAAATCTAGTGTAAGCCGAGAAACGCTGTGAGTGAGGAAATGTCTCAATTGCTGAAACCTTCTAAGGTGAAAGACAATTTATTTCGCAAGTTGTCCCGAATGAAGATTCCTGCGTGCCACTATAAATCATCCATTAGCTTTTTGTGGAGTTCGCAGGCAGTGAGGCGTTTGGACTCAGTTGTGATGGAGAAAGAAATAAAACTGAAACGTCCTATCAAACAACGACGGAAGTATTGGGATCGACTTCAATAAGTCGACACAAGCCAGAAGACCTTTCACCTACACAGAACGGAAATGATGATGACGACCACCAGCTCCATTTCTTTTTTTTTTATTCAATAAAACCAACCACAATATTTAATTGCGCGTCGCCTAATATTATCTACATGCTTCAATGCTCCTCTTGCCAGAAACAATATATCGGAGCAACCGGGCAATCAATGAGCGCCATACTAAATGGCCACCGAGCTGACACAGCAAAAAACGTACAGAAGGCAGTGTCGGGACATTTTAATCAATGTGGTCAAGATTTCGATGAACTTAAAGTATTCATTCTTCAATCAGGCTTCAAATCTGCAAGGGATATAAAATACAGAAAGGCATTCCTAATAGACGAATTCAAAATCTTACAACCAGCAGGGATCAACATATCCAGAAGAAACTTAGAATCTTTCAGAGTTCTTTCCGGCACTGGCGTAATTCTTTAAAAAAGGCTTGCACATGGTCAGAGCAAAGAGAGATATGAAAAAAACAAAAAAAAACACATTACACCGGTTTTCCCAGCATTTCATGTTGCCGTTTTATTGTTTTTTTTCACCTTACCTTTCCGCCCTGACCCGTCAATTCCGCCCCCCCCCCCCCCCAATTGCCCTTTATTTCCCCTCCTTTCCATCTTCTCTTTTATTCCTTTGTTTAATTTAACGTTATACTTTTACCTTGTGTCCTGCGCCTCCCGCTATCATTTCTCAGGAACCCTAGGCTTCCACACTCCTCCCCTCTCTCCCTTCCGCGCTTTCTCCGCACCCGTTCCGCCTACATTTTCTCTTTTCCCTTTCATTTTTGTTTATTTTTGGTCTCTTGGTATTTCGTTCTGCCATGCGGCTTATGAACCCAGTCAGTCATACCATGCCACGTGTCGCTGGACGCACAGCCTTTCGAGCCCACGTTCTCTATCTCTCCACGCTCCATACCCCCGGATTACTTTCTGCTGAGCCGACCTATTTCGTTTCACGGTTTTGCAGGTCAGCACGCCAATCCTCTTTAGCAGCCATGTTGCCTATAGACAAGATTCACGCCCCCAACCTAACACCCTCTCACTTCACGCCCTCCTCTCCATCACCAGGCTTTCCTCCTCAGAGTGGAGGCCCTATTTAAACCCCGCCAATGATGAACGCTGTGCCATGACGAAGACGAGTCCCTTTGACGAAACGTTGACAAGCACCCTGAGGCTTTCCCCTCCCTTATTCATTTCGTGTGTCAAGAAACCATATGTCTGCCCGCTCTCTACCACGATTACGTTATAATCATGATTGTATTACGTCTCGCGTAATTACAACGGTAATCGTAAGAAAAAGAGGAAGATTTTTTGCGTTCGTAAACCGCTCGGCGCTTGTGCCCAACAATACCTGGCTTTGACTAATTTATATCTGTTGACGGGACACAACCTGAGGCCTCTGCACGAAATCAACATACCACGTTTCTTGCACAGCAGACTTTTATTGTTCGGTTAGTTCTCGCCGCAAGCTACTGCGTATACGGAGGGGTTAACGGACTGCGCGGTTTTACCGTGTAACGATCTACCTCCTACCGGGTGCGTCTTGCACTCTAAACGCGCTTGTTTTGTTTCAGAAAGTCCCCGCGACATTTTTTTTTTTCGCTTTGTATCTTCAGTGTACATGATACTGAATGGCGGAACTTGATTTGCTGGAACCAGCTGCAGCCGCTACTGCTGCAGCTAGTGCCTGAAAAATGTGAAGGTCACGTGCCACGCGGTGAAGCGGAGAAAATTCTCTCGAAGCTTTCTGCAGCTATTCGAAAACTGCGATACTCCGACCAAATTCTGATAGCTCTCTCATGAGAATTTGTTCGGAGTATCACAGTTTTCATTCTAATTCGCCTCCCGACAGGGCAGAATTCTGCCGAAATGTTCACATTTTAATCTTTCTGCAGTTGTGGCGTAAGACTGTCGTCAGACGGCCACGGCAGATATCAAGAAAAGAGTCGACCTATTGAGTGGCCTCATGGCCCACCGACACCGAGAGGCATGTGCACACTTATAACGGAATGGGAAAATATAAAAAAAAATCTATTTAGAGGACATTTTTATCCTCGAATACGAAACTCCAGTATTCGAAATGATATGGAAGACAAATATTTTACGACTGAAATTCCCAACCGAACTTGGGAATTCAAAAATCACGCTGGCTGTATCGTTAGTGGACTGGATATTCCTCACCCAAGGTACAAGGCGTAATTTGGGCCCCTTGTCCGCTGAATTATGCGCCTGCATACATTTGACTTCGAAATGAGGGGCCTCGCCTGCCTTCCAAAATCAGTCAAGTAGTGCGCTAGCTTGGATGCGTAGACGCCTTCCTTCGCGTGGTTTATTAGTGGCGGCATAGACGCGTCGATTGACTGCGTAGACGGCGCGAGCGGTTCCCAGTCCCCGCAATGACGACACGTACAGCTTCTGTCGCAACGAGAGAGCCCACCGTGCGCGTTATTGAAGCTGGCGCCGGTTTTCTGCTCCTCAGCCGGCGCTGTAATGCTCTGCGCGCTGAGAAAAACAAGCTGTTACCATTCTGCAGACCTTTGGAACTGGAGCCCCACAGAACAGACCGACGTATTAGCCTCGGTCGCTTGCGTAGTGGGCTCTTCAGTTACGGCGAACACCGTATGCATTACATCTGAGCTTGTATTTTGTGCCATTCAATTCTCCATTTATTACTTTTGCCCTTTATCATTAAGCATTTGCCTGCTGTGACGTCATGGCTGATAACTAACAGGCAACGTTTATCGCCGGCTCTGGTATCAGAGGCAGGGAGGGATAAGAAAAGGATGATTACTAAACACAGCCCCTTCTTTAGGCATGAGGAGGTCGGGCAGCAAACGACGATCACTCGACTGGACCCGCATCGACGGCCGGTAGTCACCGGAAAATGCAAATTTCAGTGTTCGCCCCGCGGTGGCTGTGCCAGTGAGGCAGAATAGGGTCGCGCCGAATTTCTTGCAGAGCTCTCGCTTGAGTCCTTCAACGGAAGGCATTTGCGATGTGTGCTGTCTCACTAGCACGTCCGTATACTCACACCTGTAGACGCCACATAAGCACTCATCGCCCTTCCACTCATCCCTCCCTTTCCTCCACTTTAACGCAGAGTGGCCGACCAGAGTCCAACTCTCTGCGCCCTCTTACGTAAATAAGTGCTCCATGCTTAACCTTGCTGAAACTTAATTTGCCGTGATTACGCAGTCTTATGGAGGAGGAAGCTGCATCGCCCGCCACATGCAGGTACAGCTTTATTGACTTCGTTATCTGTTTTGGCCGCCGGCCTCATCTCTATAGGCTTAGGATATGTGGCCTTCCGTAGTGAAGCTCATCGCACATGGATGCATATCTACGTCCCACACTTATCTCCGCACCTGTCATTTGTCTTTTTTTGTGTGGTACTTCACGAGTCATAAAATATAAGGACAATATAGCATCCAAGAGTCTCACCTCGCCCTGAAAAGCCCTGGAGCACGGAGAATACTGTGTTCGTTGCAGCGTGTGTTCTCTGAATTGTTCCGTTCAATCGTTGTTTCTGCGCCAAGGGAACGGACCCACGTGTGTGGCTCTAATGATGCAGACTCGCTGATAAAAAGCGGTTACGGACTGAAACCCTGAGCTAATGAGCTCACTTTAATATTAGAGAATAAGGTATGAGGCATTATATATCACTTGACTCTGCACAGTTCGCGCATGCTGGAAGAATACACAGAAAGAAGCAAGCGATGGAACTAGACAAAGTGGCGGAGACATATGCACCGAGCGAATTGCATTCTTTTTTAAGGCGAAAGCCTTTAATGTCTCATCGTTGTAAGCAGCAGTTGTCGACAGAGAATGTCACGCTTTTCAGTTGGTCGAAACGGTCGTGACGTCACAGTGCGCCAATTTCAAACGGGGCCAATTGTACTTTGGCTAGTAACCATGCAACCAATTGAAGTGACCATATAGTGATGCTCCAAGTAAGTGGGACTGAGCTTAGTTAATTGATTATTGCCCAATTAGCCTAATTAACTTCTCTAGTCAGGCCATATAAATAAATAAAACCTAGTAAGAAATTGGTCGAGCTCGGGAATCGAACCCCGGTCTTCGGAGTGCCAGACGAGCATGCTATCCACTCCGCCATGCCAGCTCGATGGTTTGGAATGAACAAAGGCACGTCTAGTGAATACGATGTCTTCGCTCACTGCCATCCTCCTCCCTTTCCTTCCGGCGAGGTTTAGGTGTCCACCGAGTTATGAGAGAGAAATACATTTCCTTTCCTCAAAAACCAATTTACCGACGAGCGAGGCATAGAACCGAATGGGCGATGGCGTTCTATGGACTCCCTGGCAGCGTTGCAAGACGCTCTCGCGTTCCACTCTTAGAGGCGAAGCTTAACATCTTAACCACACATCAGTGACCACACTTTAGGTCAAAAAAGTGCCCCCCCCCCCCCCCCCCTGAATTTTGACGGGTGTCCACCGAGATATGTGAGACAGTTACTGCGTAATTTTCTTTCCTCAAATACAATTTTCATTTTCTTCATTACGGGCCATCTTCGTCTTTCTTCTTTCACTCCCACTTCCTCCGTTCCTCTACGGTGCGGTTCAGGTGTCCGCCGAGATGACAGAGATTTACTGCGCCATTTCCTTTCCTCAAAAACCGTTGCGTTGAAACGGCAAGGCATCGCGCCGAACGGGTGGTGGCGTTCCGTGGACTCCCTGGCAGCGCTACAACACGCTGTCGCGTTCCACTCCTAAAGGCGAAGCTTAAGCTTAATTAGCAGTTAATTAGTAATCAGGCATTAATAAGTAATTAACCATTAATTAGTGATTTGTCATCACTTAGTAATTAGTACTCAATTACATGTGACGCCACCAGTGCCACAGAAGCACTGAAAGTGGTGCGGAAAACGCTTTCGCCTCTACGCACTTTAGACAGTCAAAGTGCACCCTGAATTTTTTACCGATGCGGTAGAAATTAAGACAGCAGGCGCTTCAGCGGCAGTAAGCAGGCTGATGCGATATGGATAAAAGATGCGTATAGCCACAGAACGAAGAACGGTGTCGTATGTGTGTAGCTGCAGCTACAGTATCCTTCAAAAGTCAGCTGTCCTCGCAGTGGGCGTGCCTTTTGTGTCCGCCGAAGGAAACCATTCCTGCTTACTGTCGAACGTGCAGGAGTGCCACAATCGACGCAGTCACTGCGCTTTGGGGAAAGCTCGCGAGAATTCGTTTCGGAAAGCCTGAGCAACATGCCTAATGAAAGTTGGCGGCGACCAAATCAGCATCTGCCTAGACCACCGTGACAACGTTTGGGCCACCTGCCTGAACTGATGCCTCGAGCAAAGTGCACGTCAAGGGCATTTATTAACGAACATTTTTCAGTCAATCGATCGGAACTGAAAGTAGCACAATGGTAAAAAAAAAAATTAGGAGGATGCTTAAGCTTCGCCTTAAGAGCAGACGCGATAGCGTCTACTCTTAATTCTATTGCGACACACTTTCCCTCTGAAGAATTCTTACTAGCGTGCTGCTTCAACAGAAGAGAAGAGTGCTAGGAAGCGGAAAGAGAACCGCATTTTAATGGGCTAGCACTAAGACCCGCACTCACTGATTTCGCCCCCATTTGTTTGGATAATCATGGTCACGTGATCTTGTGGCGTCTACGAATGTAAAGTCGACGATGACCAATTCCGCATATATGGGCACTAATGCATTAACGCTATCACGTCGTACCCGTAAGGCGGCATACCTTTACTGTCTCCTCCAGTTTTAGCGGGCTAGCACTAAGACCCGCACTCACTGATTTCGCCCCCATTTGTTTGGATAATCATGGTGACGTGATCTTGTGGCGTCTATGAATGTAAAGTCGACGATGACCAATTCCGCATATATGGGCACTAATGCATTAACGCTATCACGTCGTACCCGCAAGGCGGCATACCTTTACTGTCTCCTCGAGTTTTAGCGGGCTAGCACTAAGACCCCCACTCACTGATTTCGCCCCCATTTGTTTGGATAATAATGGTCACGTGATCTTGTGGCGTCTACGAATGTAAAGTCGACGATGACCAATTCCGCATATATGGGCACTAATGCATTAACGCTATCACGTCGTACCCGTAAGGCGGCATACCTTTACTGTCTCCTCCAGTTTTAGCGGGCTAGCACTAAGACCCGCACTCACTGATTTCGCCCCCATTTGTTTGGATAATCATGGTGACGTGATCTTGTGGCGTCTATGAATGTAAAGTCGACGATGACCAATTCCGCATATATGGGCACTAATGCATTAACGCTATCACGTCGTACCCGTAAGGCGGCATACCTTTACTGTCTCCTCGAGTTTTAGCGGGCTAGCACTAAGACCCCCACTCACTGATTTCGCCCCCATTTGTTTGGATAATAATGGTCACGTGATCTTGTGGCGTCTACGAATGTAAAGTCGACGATGACCAATTCCGCATATATGGGCACTAATGCATTAACGCTATCACGTCGTACCCGTAAGGCGGCATACCTTTACTGTCTCCTCCAGTTTTAGCGGGCTAGCACTAAGACCCGCACTCACTGATTTCGCCCCCATTTGTTTGGATAATCATGGTGACGTGATCTTGTGGCGTCTATGAATGTAAAGTCGACGATGACCAATTCCGCATATATGGGCACTAATGCATTAACGCTATCACGTCGTACCCGTAAGGCGGCATACCTTTACTGTCTCCTCCAGTTTTAGCGGGCTAGCACTAAGACCCCCACTCACTGATTTCGCCCCCATTTGTTTGGATAATCATGGTGACGTGATCTTGTGGCGTCTACGAATGTAAAGTCGACGATGACCAATTCCGCATATATGGGCACTAATGCATTAACGCTATCACGTCGTACCCGTAAGGCGGCATACCTTTATTGTCTCCTCCAGTTTTAGCGGGCTAGCACTAAGACCCGCACTCACTGATTTCGCCCCCATTTGTTTGGATAATCATGGTGACGTGATCTTGTGGCGTCTATGAATGTAAAGTCGACGATGACCAATTCCGCATATATGGGCACTAATGCATTAACGCTATCACGTCGTACCCGTAAGGCGGCATACCTTTACTGTCTCCTCCAGTTTTAGCGGGCTAGCACTAAGACCCCCACTCACTGATTTCGCCCCCATTTGTTTGGATAATAATGGTCACGTGATCTTGTGGCGTCTACGAATGTAAAGTCGACGATGACCAATTCCGCATATGTGTGTTGTGTTGTGTTGGGTTTTATGGCACATAGGCAGCTAAGGCCATCATGCGCCAAGCACAAGGTATGGAAAATGTTTTCTGCGGGATTTAATAAAAATGAGGAACGTGATCAGTGGTGTAAAGGGCCTAAAAAGTTTAACTACCTAGTAATAACGGAGAAGACGAGATCTAGGAATGGCTAATGGTAAAAGCTTTAAAAAGGTCAGTAGCCTCAGCGGCCATCCTTGGCTGGGCAAGGATGCCGAGGATCCTGACCAGTCAAATAAAAGCCTCAGCCTTTTCCTCACGAATGAGGAAGTGGCTGAGGGACATCATGTGAAGCTATAGGTCATGATTTATATTTTGTTGAGAAAATCTGCCTCTGTTAAAAACTTAAAAACACAAGATATGTCCACAATTGCATTTTCGCCTATGAGTAACGCGGGATGAAAGGGGATGGATTGATTATAAAACAGTGAAAAGCACTTTTTCCTTAGTTTTTCGTGTTTGGAACATGAAAATAAAATGTGGTTAACTGTAAGTTCACCTCCACATGCACAAACTGGTTTATCTTGTTTCGTGAGCAGAAAGTTGTGTGTAAGGTGCGTGTGACCTATACGGAGACGGCAGATAATCACTTCTTTAAAACGTTCCTGGTGTACACACGACTTCCATTCTCCTAAAACTGGTTTTACCAAATGTAGTTTATTGTTTTTTTCGCTGTTCCAAGCAGATTGCCATTTTTGCCTTGCTTTAAGATTTACTAAGTTTATGCAGTCTCGATACGGCACACTGACATTTTTAATTTGCTTGTCACGAGCTTGGGCTGCGCATAAATCTGCTCTCTCGTTACCTTTTATCCCGACATGACTCGGGACCCAACATAGTTTTATGTTTTGTCCTTTAGCTGTGGATATCACTATGTTGTGTATAATGTCCCCAAGTAGAGGAGTGATTGCATTTTTAGAGTGGAGAGCTGTAAGTACGCTTAGGGAGTCTGTATAAATGATACTGTTTTTGAGGTTCTCGTTTACTATTTTTTCTATGGCAACACATACGGCGTAACATTCGGCAGTGAAAACAGATGCACACTGTGGAAGTCTTACTGTTTCCTCCCAATTCTCTTGTACTACTGCGCTTCCTACATAAACATCTGTTTTCGAACCATCAGTATAAAATTCTGAAAAGCTATTGTATTTTTCTTTTAGTGCAAGAAATTCTTGTATGATATGTTGTTGTGGAGTTTTCTTTTTACGGAACTGTGTCAGTGTGAAGTCGCAAACTTCAGGAAAATTGTACCATGGAGGTAGTGCATCCCGTCTTTGGGCAATGTCAGGCAACGTGTCCTGTATATGAGGTTCTGGCATATATCTTCGAAACGCAGGACCAGTGGCCGGATTGCATGAGGTTTGTTGGTGAATATTGTTCTAGAAGGACATCTCGTTACAACTGGATAGCAGATATGTTTTGGTTGAGATCTTACTTTAAAGACATATGCACACATTAAAGAAGTTCTTCTGATTTCTAGTGAGGGTTCATTTGTTTCTGCATATAGGCTTGCTATGGGAGATGTCCTGTATGCGCCACATGAGAGGCGTAGGCCTGAGTTATGTACTGGATCTAATTTTTTTAAGTATGATGGTCTTGCTGAGCCGTATACGATGCACCCATAATCTAAGGAAGAACGTACCAACGAGCGATATATGTGCAGAAGACATGTTCTATCAGAGCCCCAATGTTTCCTAGAGAGCACCTTGAGTATGTTTAGAGATTTGGAGGCTTTCTTTTTCAGTGTGTTAATGTGCGGCAGGAATGTCAGTCTTTTATCAAATGTTACGCCTAAAAATTTATGTTCGTGCTTTATTGGTATCATTGTTTCATTTAGGTGTAGGATGGGGTCATTCTGCAAGCCTCTTCTGAGTGAGAAAAGCACTGCTACTGTTTTTTTGTGGGGAGAACTTAAACCCGTTTCTGTCTGCCCAAGTAGCTATTCTATTTAATGTGAGTTGTATCTGTCTCTCACAGGTTGCTAAGCTGGATGAAATGCATACAATTTGAAGGTCGCCAACATATACCGAGTACATCACGGTTGTAGGAATTATTTTTGCTATAGAATTCATTTTTGCTACAAAAAGCGTAGTACTTAAAATACACCCTTGTGGTACGCCATTCTCTTGAACAAATTTTTTGGAAAGTGTTGAACGCAGACGTACTTGAAATGAACGGTTAGATAGGAAATCTTTCAAGCAGTTAAGCATCCTTCCACGAATACCGAGGTCTGCTAGGTCGCGGAGAATCCCGAACCTCCAGGTAGTGTCGTAAGCCTTTTCCATGTCAAAGAAGACTGCCAGACAATGTTGTTTGTGTATGAATGCTTCGCGTACTGTATTTTCAAGACGGACGAGATGGTCAGTTGTTGAACATCCTTTTTTAAAGCCACATTGATGGACGTCAAGGAGTTCACGGGATTTGAAAATAAACATTAACCTAATATTCAATACACTTTCGAAAGATTTGGAGAGGCAACTTGTGAGGGCTATGGGTCTGTAGCTACCAGCAGAGGTTGGGGGCTTTCCGGGTTTGAGGAATGGCACAATAACTGCTTCTTTCCAAGCATCTGGTATTTTTCCCAGTTTCCATATTTTGTTGAAGAATTGTAAAAGTGCTTGTACCGAGGCTTCGGAAAGGTGTGACAGCATCTCATAATGTATTTCATCAGGGCCGGGTGCTGTCTTTTTTCCGGCTGACAATACTGCATGGATTTCTTCGAGTGTAATTAAGTTATTATACGGCTCATTCGAAGTGCCACTAGTTGGAAGTCTTTGTTTTTCAGCCATGTTTCTGTACTTCAGAAATGACTCCGTGTAATGCGCTGAACTAGAAATTGTAGAAAAATGTTCTGCTAGAACGTCTGCCTGCTCTTCAATACTTGTTTGTGTACCTGGGGAAGTGAGAAAAGGTATTGTGAAGGGGGAATAGCTGCCATTTATTTTGTGCACTTGCTCCCACATTTTCTTTGATGTGATAGAACTATTTATAGACGATACGTAGTCTTTCCATGATGCTTTTTCAGCGTTTCTACGGATATGCCTTGCTTTGGCTCTTGCCTTTTTGAAATTTACAAGGTTTTCGTATGTTGGGTATCTACGCAAAATTCCCCATGCTTTATTTTGTTCTTTTTTTGCTGTTTTACATTCTTGTGAGTACCATGTCTTATGATTCTGTCTCACTACGTCCGAGGACTGAGGAATAGATAACCGCGCTGCAGTAATTATACATGTTGTAAACATATTATTCAGTTCGTCAACGCCCAGATCATCCGAAAAAAGTTTTTCTAGACTGGCATTTTCTCTGAACAGTGCCCAGTCAGCCAAGTGTAACTTCCAACGGCGAGGTTTGCTCGGGATGATTGATGGTGGGGATGACAGGCTGATTTCAACAGGCAGATGATTGCTCCCATAGGGGTTGTCTAAAACATCCCATTTAAAATCGCTAAAAACAGATGGAGAACTAAAAGACAAATCTAAAACACTCATTTTTCCTGAGCTAGGACAGCAATAGGTGGGCTTACCGGTGTTTAGTATACAAATATTATTAGATAGTATAAAATCCTCAACGACATGACCGCTGCTATCGGTTTTATCACTGCCCCAAAAACAAGAGTGTGAGTTAAAATCTCCCACTACCACGTATGGCTCTGGCAGCTGTTCTAAAAGGTTCTCTAATTCATGCTGTGTTACTGCGAGGTGCGGTTGAAGATATATGGAACATAATGTAATGGTTTTGTAAGCAACTACAGTGGCTGCTACGGCTTCGAAACTAGTTTTGAGTGTGAGCTCTCGAGCCGGAACTCCGGGTTGCACAATGATGGCTACGCCTCCTGAAAGTCTGCTCGCGCCCTCTCGGTCACGACGGAAGACAGTATATCTCTTTAGCAAATTAGTGTGACGAGGACCTAAATTGGTCTCTTGTAGACATAAGGCGATAGGAGCGTGTGCTGCTAGTATGTCATTTATGTCACTGTAATTATTTAGAAGTCCTCTACAATTCCATTGTATTATGAAAGCCATCTTAGTTTTGTGTTTGTATTGATTGAAAAATTAGATCAAGTTGTTTATGGCACCGTGACTCGGGGCCTGTCTTTTTTTGACCGATCCAGGGAGCTCCGCCGACCATCCGACGTGGACGGCGAGGGGTTGCCCGGGGTCGTGTCCATCGCCTCTGTAGAGGCACTGGACGACCGTGCAGGAGGCACATTGATTTTTGAGTTAGACCTCGACCTGTGGGAAGAGGTCTTTGGGCCCGCCGACCCGGGGGTCTGCGTCCCCTCCTTTGGGGTAGGCGGAACAGCCTGAGCTACTCCACCAGACGGCGCGGATGGCCCCGCCCCAGGCTCACTACGTGTGACCTGGACGGGTGCCGAAGCCTGGTGTGGTGCGCCGCGCCCACGCACCACATCGGCGAAGTTTGTTTTTGCAGTGAAGGAGAATTTGTTTGTCTGTGAGTATCGTCTTCTTGCTTCTTTGAAAGAAATGTTTTCTGTAGTCTTGAGAGTAATGATTTCTTTCTCTTTCTTCCAGGACGGACAAGCCCTGGAGTAGGCAGCATGGTCGCCTTCACAGTTTGCACACCGTGGGTTAGCAACACATTCTTCGGATTGGTGGTCTTTCGAAGAGCATTTTGCGCAAGTTTTGCGGCCGCGACAACTCTGTGAGCCGTGGCCAAATCTCTGGCAGTTAAAACATCTGCGTGGGTTGGGAATATACGGTCTTACATTTATTTTCAGGTAGCCTACTTCAATGGATTCAGGCAATGTGCTCATGTTGAATGTCAAGATCAGGTGTTTGGTGTCCATTTCTTTGCCATCCTTCCGGATCTTGATCCGGTGGACATCTATCACTTCTTGGTCAGTAAGTCTTTCGAGCATTTCCTTTTCAGAAAGGTGGACAAAATCTATTTCTGAGATGACGCCTCGTACAGTATTGAGAGACCGATGTGGGGTCACAGAGGCAGGGATGTCCCCAATGGATACAATCGTTGCAACTTTTGAGTGTCGTATGCTGTCGCGCAGTTCAAGAAGTAAGTCGCCACTGGCCATTTCTGACACCTTGTAGCCAAGGCCTAAGGCATCCGTCAAGCGTTTTGAGACCTGGAATGGGGATATTATCCTTGCTTGTGTTTCTTCTGCTTTACTGTGAATGACATGAAATTTTGGAAAGGATACTTTTCTTTTCTGGAAAAAGTCATCTGCTTCGGTCCGCCCTCTCTTGAGAGAGCGATCAAGTTTTGAAAGGGGGGGAGCCATAAAAAAATTTAGTTTTTCGGTCATGGTGCCAGCCACCCACCATGGAGTCCAACAAGGGGACGCGACAGGTACTTGAAAGAAAGTCCTGCCCACGCCAGCTGTACACCTTAACTATAACCTAATATGACTCAACTCAGGGTAGTTGGTCACACACGGTTAACCCTCACCGCCAGGAAAAAGAGGAAAAAAACGAAGAAGAGAGGAGGATACAGGAAAGTTGTAAGAAAGGGAATAGGAAAGTGAAAGATAGAGGGGAGGACAGGAAAAGGCGACTGCCGATTTCCTCCGGTCGGGTCAGGCCGGAGGTGCCGTCTGCAGGAAGCTGGGGCCAAAGTGGTGTGTTGCCTCCGCCGAGGGGCCTTAAGGGTCCAAACGCTCGGCATCGGCTCAACCACCAGGATCCCCTTTTCCCCGGATACGGCGATGCCACGCACGGCTAAGCGCGGATGCTCGGGTCCGTGGTGACGCATTGTTCACTATCATCCCCCTGCGGGGATGTCCCTGCGGACCAATTCCGCATATATGGGCACTAATGCATTAACGTTATGACGTCGTACCCGTAAGGCGGCATACCTTTACTGTCTCCTCCAGTTTTAGCGGGCTAGCACTAAGGCCCCCACTCACCGTTTTCAGCGATCTTTGACTGAAGCTTGCATCACCTTGAAAACCGAGCTCCAAACCGCAACCGAAACCGAAGTGAAAACCGAAGTACTTCGCATTTTGTCTCACCACGCTAAATTGTCCATCGTTTTTTTTTTCTTTTTTTTGCATCAACGTGTTCTAGCCCATACTTGTTGCCACACTGCTCCGGGAAAAAATCGTCGATGTTTCCTTTTCACTGACTCATTTCAGACTGTTTCGTTCTTGCTCCCTTCCTCCAAGGAAAACAAGCAAAGCGAAAAAGAAGTTCCAATAGCCCATTAACATGTGTGTGACGTAACATCTGTTGAAATTTTCAAGTACAAATATAAATAAAGAAGTTTAAGCTGTGCCAAATTCTCTTTTGGAGCTGCCCTACAGTTTTCATTTTTCGTACCTCTTTTACTGGTAGTTATCAACAGTCCCTTGCTTCAAAGCTTCAAAATTACGGCCCGAGCTTTCGTTTTCCAAAGTGCGTTCGTACACTCAAAGTTTCTGATAAGGAGTCAGCCCGAAACGCACTACGTTCGCCTGAGTAAACGCCTCGCAACTCGCGCGTCAAACATAATTGAATTTAGACGCCCACATCAGCTCGGTCGTGCACTGGCGCCGTCAATTCCTTCCCCTCCGGTTTCGCTCTCCGGCCCCTTTTCACCGCTAACGGACGGCCTGTCGATTTAAGCAAGTATGTTGCTTATCAGAAGGCTTATAAAACCTAGATGGCATTACGAGCGAGCGGGCAGACGTTAAATCAGAAAAAGAAGGGAGGAAAAGCGACGCGCCCTTCATCGCGTCGTTCTCAATGCATATATGCATTATGCAACTGCGACAGCTTCCTACGGCTCGGGCCTATTTCGGGGTTACACGCGCAGTGTTTACATTTGCCTCTCGCCTGTTTTCCAAGTCGATGATTAAGGCGACATAAAACATGGTGCCTCAAGAAAAGAACACGACTTCAGTTGTGGGGAAATACCAGGGGAGAAAAAAAAAATCATGCGCTTCCTCGAAAGGTTTCGCAAGAATGTTTCTTCCCTGAATTGCACGGTGGGTTCCAGGTATGGAAGAAAAAAAACAACGAATATAACCTAAATAAACCGTGCTAAACACTAGCCGGACAACATCGCCTATGTTTATACAGGGTTTGCCAGCACTTCTCGCGAGGTAACGCGCCTCATTCGAGCTCCGAATGGTTAGCACAGAGGCAGGTCACGTGACTTCACCCTAATTCAGCCAGCGACATCGCAGAAACGCTGCGTGTGAACAGCAGCGGACAGGCGCTTTGATTGTCGCCAGGTGCGAACAAAAATTATGCGCACTAAACCTTTTACACCTGCACTGGATACAAATATAAGCTAGTACACAGTCGAGTGCGCGAATCGGTTGTGTAGGGCGTTAGTTCTCGGTATGACACTAGTGTAGTGTGTACAACGTGTTTCAGTGAAGCCCGCCACTGATTTTTAAAAATGGTTTTTGCTTGTTAAGAGGCGTTTTTTTTTGTTTGCGGCATAGTAATACTAGTGCTGGCGGACACCAGAAAATAGGCGAATCAGGTTAATTCGTAAAGTGATTGACTTAATTCTAATATTTGACTTTATAACTATTACCGATAGGCAACTGATTGCTATTACAAGATTGGTAGCCGGCCGTTAGCAATAGCCATATCAGCTTTTTTATCAGCCATATCAGATCAGTCACGTGTGTGACTGAGTGACGTGACTTGATGAACGCTGTGCGCTCTTTGTTGGCGCTCGGTTTTCGAATGGCTGGAGAAATGACGCAACTTTGTTTAGCCACAGCGGCGAGGGTTCTAAAAGTTTTAACGCTTCTAAAAGTTCTAAAAGTTCGAGAGTTTTAAGTTAAAAAAGCTGATATGGCTGTTTCAAATGATTGACTACAAATTTCTAATTACGATTAAGCGCCTATCGGTAATAGTCAGAAAGTTAACTAATGGAATTCAGCTAATCACTCTACCAGTAAGCATGACTTGCCTGTTTTGTGACGTCCACCTACACTTGCATTACTATGTCTCAAAAAGTGCCTCTTTACCCGAAAAAAAAAAAAAGCTATTTTTGAAAATTAGTGGTGGGCTTCCCTGAAACACCTGGTGTGTAGGCTAGGGTGCCTCACTCTTCTCATCTCGTCTCCTTGCGTGGCAGAACGGTTGTTAGCAGCACCGATAAAACCAGTCAGGCTGGAGCAGAGCTTAGAAAAAATAAATAAGCCACAGGACGGCGCGTGTTCTGTTTACTTCCCCTTCAGGTTTCCTCGCGTGTACCTGCGCGGTGTATTTCACTGTCGCCGAACGAGACAGACCAGTGTCACTGCGCGCACTCAGTAATCACCAACTGGCTACCACGTTGGAACCTTGGCGATAGGGAAAATATAGGACGCGAAAGCCGCCAGTAAGGAGCTGCGGACAAAACTATACAAAATACTGAAGCTTCGTTTTAAGTCCCTGTTCATTTAGCCCAGGATTTAACAGGTAAGAAGCACGAATTCAAAAGCGTGCGTTGGGTTCCTGTGCCGCTTTCTATAGGATTGGCTAAATGAATCGCTATGGAACACCGAATACGGTTAATTTTTACTGGCGCGGGTTTCCGGATCTTGAAGCTGGTGCATATCAACTTAGTGAAAAACTATTATTTTGAAGAGGGCGGCAAAAAAAAAAACAAAACACGGAAATTGCAAAAAGACAACAATAATAGAGAGAGAAAGGGGAGAAGAAACCCGACCCACACAGGCGTCGGGTGACCAGCAACGGACAGTGTGTCGCCACCGACACACCGATCCCTGCCGCATAAACGTACCGGCAGTCACGACCGGAGGCAGACGCGGGATCAGATTTTCACCTCACCGTTCCAGGGAACAGCCGCATAGAGCACCCACCCCTGTGGAGATATATGACCCCGGGGGGTTATCACGGCCGGCATACTTATCGGTGAGGCGCGTGGCCAGTCGTCGCGTAACGCGAAGCCCCACGTGAGCGGCGCCGCTCCGCCCAGCGGCGTCGAAATGCGATGCGGCACCGGCAGGAAGATGGATAGCGGCTGTGCCCGGCGGCACGGGAACCGTGGTGTCGGCAGCGGATTCAGTAATTGCGCCACTTGCGCCAGCGAGAATCTCCGCGCCGCTCGATCTCCGGTAGCTGGCCGAGTAATTGCGCGCAGAGCGGGCGAAGCTTAACCCTATCGTCAGCGGCAGGTGGGCGAGGACGCAAGAGTTGCCTCAACGATTTCATCAAAAGTCACATGCGGCCGGGGGCAGGTGAACTACGCAGGTGTTGAAACTTTCAGCGCGGTATATGCCGCAGAAACACCTGACGATGTAAGAGTCGCTGCGCTGCACAGTCATCCCCACAGGGCGCGGTGCGTCAAAGAGGATGGCGAAAGTACGCCAGTGCGAAGCTTCCTTCGAGGTATAGTTTGCCGTTTCAATACTTCGTTTCCCGCCTGCAGGAGCACCCGGTTCAGCCGGAGGACCAGAGTGCTCTCTGTGTGCTGATACTTTTCATGCGCCAACCTGCAGCGTAGCACGTTGAGCATTGCTGTGGAAACACTAGCCGCAAAAGGTAGACGCGCGAAAGAACAAAGGAGACAGCAAAACGGAATTTTGCTGTGGCGCTTCTTTCTGCCCGCCAATAGGTTGCGCTAAGTACTGTCATAAGCTCACGTAGCTTCCCAGGGACGTTAAGCTGTGCACACTGTGGCTATAAAGTTGCCTCAACGCGGCAGTAAAATCTCTCGTCCGAAGGCGCTTTCGCGCGCCTGCGGCACTGCCAGCTTCCACCCGTGCTGCACGGAACAGCTGAAGAGAGAACTGCCAGGGCCGAACTCGCACGCCTGCGTCGAGCAGCCACTCAGTGCATCCCACGCTCCTTACCGACTCCTATGCAGCGGGCAGTGATCTACGCAATCGGCCAAATTCCTGAGCGGACGTGTTGTCCACGAGGCTGCTTTCGAAGATGGAATATGAATAAGTCCACGGCAAAAAGGAAGAGGGAAGCAACCATTTGTGCCTTACGCGGCACAAATTAATTGCTAGCTGGGTGTCTTCTGTTTTCTTATTGTTTTGCGAACTTACGAGAGAGATTATGCGAGACGCGGTATTTGATTCACAGGTATAAACACTAATAAATTTTTCTATTGTTTTCTCGGCGACAAACATCGCAGCATGAATTCTTGTACAGCTCGGATTACCGTGTACATAATTTTAAACATTTACTGTCAAAAGGTGCCGTTATATACAACGCAATATTCCTCTCAGATATTCAGACCGATTAAGCAGCCTTTGGATGTGGTTGAGTAGTGGGTAGTGCGCAGTCAAGAGATATGATTACCGTTATTTTTTTAAGGAAGGGAGGCGGTGAAAACAATAGTGTATCTATGCAACAAGTTACGCTTTGCAGGATGTGGACTGTGGAGGAACTCTCCTGTTAATTGCCCACACAACCTCATTTGGAAACTCAGGGTATTGGAACCAACGACGGCGCAAACAGAGCTTCTTCGTTTGCCGGTGCCTTGGATTACTCGGCCATCGGCGCAGCCCGTCGCGCTACGTGTTATAACTGGTAGCCTCTTGAGCTATGTGTTGTTAATCGTCTTCGCCACTTGACCTACGCTGTTTACTTCAGCCAAAGCGTACAACTGTCGAACGAAAGGCACTACAGTAATTCGTCAGTTATCACATCTGCCGATAGCAGATTTCGTAGTTGCGACACAGCCAAGACAAACACCGTCGTAAACGAGAACTTCTCGACAGTGTTTCCTCCGATGTGTGTACGCGAGAAATTACACTTATTCCTTTCGCAGTGCCAGAGTTTTTGACGACGACAGTAGAGGGCGACATTTGTTTTGAAGCTGCTATATAAAAGCTCGTCACGCCTCTCTGGCACGGGGCTGCATAGATATGCCTAGGATTTTGCCGTCGGACATGTGAAACGAACACGACCGAGTGTGAAAATAGGGAAGCCGCCGTTTCCCGAGGGTGCAATCCGGGCCATCGTCCGGGCCAGCCAGAGCAGGGATGGCGCAGGCAGCAGCCGTCGGCGGTTGGGACCAGAGCGACCAGCCTGTGCTCGGGTTTTCCACGGGAAGGGCCACTTTTACAGCAGCCTGCTCGCCACGTCGTAAACCCGCGAGGCCCTAGGGTTCCCCTTACGAGCACCAACGCTGCGTGCACAGTTCGTTGCTCAGCCGTGCCGCTTTCCTGCGCAGAAGGCGCCAACCGCTCGACCCTCAGAGATTGGGGGCCCCTGGCCGTTCTAGCCGCACGCAAACGGTGCCTGCACGTGCGTCGGCTTTCGGGAGTCCTGTTACTGGGTGACGTTTAGATCCGGCCGTAATGCGCAATTTAAGCCTCCCAAGATTATCATGTGGGTAGAAAGTCTGGATTACACTACTGCGCAAGTCTGGATGTACACTATAGGCTAGTAGACTGAGACTCCCTATCGACCTTTGTACATTTTATTTTGTGTTGCCAAGAGTCCTATCTTCGGGCCTTCTCTCTACTGGCTTTACTATATTATTTCAGCGCCAGTGCCGCTTCAGCGAAACCAAGCGTCCAGGCACTAATGAGAATTCCTCTCAGATGTTCTTCTGTTGAAACAAACTTAAGAATCAGTGTTATGCCAGTGTACTTACGACCCTCGGTAATGTAGTTAACGTTGCGAGCGCTTCCACTAATATTGGCCAGTCTTGTGGGAAATCTTCAACGCTCAGCGAGCTCACAGCCTGGCTCGTGGCTTTTGGACATACTTACCACTGTGTACAAATTATATCCTCTTAAAATGTTGCGCCATTTCCCGGGGGATAAAAGTGGTAGGGCATTAACGTAGTAAAACTTGAGTAGACGTGCGGAAGCATGTGTTTAGCCTGGTTGGCTTGTGGTTTTGCTTTGCTGGGTCGTTGGCACGTCTGGCGACGATATTAGACTCAGGTTGGTCAAATGTTTAGGGGAATCCCCCAAGGTGGAGTAGATTTGTAATAAGGGAGTAATTACTCATTGACATCCACCCAAGCGCAGCCATACGGCTACAAATGAAAGCTATCCTTTGTAGCCGTATGGCTGCGCTTGGGTGGATGTCAATGAGTAGTTACTCCCTTGTTATAAGACTCAGGCTAAGCCCTGATATAGGTTAAGCTGATCTGATCTGTTCTGTTCACGCCGCAGATGAAAGCTGATGACGATGATTTGCAATGCACGGTGCAGGCATGCGTTTCAGTATAACACGAGGCGTGACCGGCTACAGCGATAGCACAGTGCTCTCAAGCAGTGGCCAGCGAAGCTGATCTGTTTGCTACGCCGCGGGTTCGAAACCCAGTTGCCGCAATATTAATTTTATTTCTGCGCCCTCAAGGTCAGGGACGCCACAAGATTCTTGGCTGGGTTTGACCCCCGGAGGTAGTGTTTTCGTACCTAAAATCACAGAGCCCAGTATGGGCCTCAGGGGAGATTTGAAACGGCAGGGATTTGTTATACGGCCAAAAAAAAATTTCAACAGGCTATGAAGTGCAAATCGGTGAGTCACGGTGATGAAAGAGCCGTGAAATGGTGATCTCGCCAAGCAAGCGCTCATCTCGTTTCCTCAATTCATTAAAAACTTTCAAGCAAAACCCTTGGTCCGTGTTTGGCATACTTAGTTATTTAGCAGTAGATATTTATTAGTATTTATCAGTACATAAGGCACTCATTCGTTGTGAGATATTTCTGCAGGGTCGAGAACGGCATTAAGCATTGATTTCATTCTCGAATTTCTCATTGGAGTCTTCTTGAGAGAGGTGACTAGGTTGCCAATGTTATCGGTGTATCGGTTGGTCTCAGGATCTAAAGCAAATGCTCAGGATTCATTTCGAGAGGTCACCCTATTATGAAATCTTTCTGACTTACGAAATAATCCGATGCATTGTTACCTTGATTAACTTAATAAATATTCTACTACACTGTTACCTTTTTGTCACGGATAAATTCTTCGTCTGCCTTGACTTCAAAGAAGCCTCCAATTTTCGCGCGACGGAGCATTTCAACACGGTGTAACAATAACGAGCATTCTAACGCCGCGAATAACAAAAATCAACTGAATAGGATTTTAAGATGCAGCTGGAAGCCCACCCTGAACGTCCGCGTCAGATTTCTTGACAGCAGGAAACCCTAGAAAGCATGACAGTTTTATCCTTACTCGGCCGGTACTCATGGTATGATCCTGCCTCACACATATTGGGCTGAATGAAGACCGTAGACAATATTTGTGCAATGTATAATTAACATAGTATAGATGCAGAAATGAAATATAAATTATGCATGCCTGCTCTTGAGTATGCTTGGGTACGCGCAAGAATTGTAAGCTAGTCTTCCCTTGAGGTACCCTTTAGTTAGCACGACATTAATATACTGAATATCATGAACGTAGCCTGTAACAATACAAATACCTTTATTTCAATACCAAGGGCGTTAGGGGAGCGCCCAAAAAGCCTACGTCTGGCTTGGCAGAGGGGTGCACCCCTACATAATGAAAAAGCAGCAGCAGCAGAGCACGGACAGTAAAGCAATGCCATCAAAATGGCTTATGGTTTAGCTAAAAATTCCCTTGAAAGAATTAATTATGTGATGAAGGTAAAAATAACACGAAGAAAATGCACGAACACTGGAAATACGAAACAAATAATCACAATAAATAATAATAATAATAAAAACGTTGCAGAAAGTGCGCAGCTGGCAAAAACGCATAATTAAGCCCTCAGGACTCACTGCGCAAATTAAGCAGGCTTGGAATTACAAACACAAGAATTTGACGGCCGTAATTCGTGCGTAAGGATGGTACATACTATACGTCGTTGCTGCGTGTTGAGTAATAATTACTTTTTGGCTGTAAGTTAGCTACATCATTAAAGAAACCGTCGCTATTTTTCCGTTTTCTTTCATAACGTTTATTTAGCAATGCAATACTGAGGCCATTAACTGGTGTTATTTTCAATGATATGAAAAGACCCTTGCACGTTGTATTTGCAATGATATGATACAATCCATATTATAAAGCGCAGCTGGATGAGCTAGCGAAAAAGACGATGCAGGAGAACTATCCTAAGCGCAGTATACACCGTCAGGAGAGAAGAACAAAAGATACACGTGCTCTCTGGAATTAACGGAAAGCTCACTGAATTGTCTTAGAAACGAACAAAGCGAGAACGCAGGGGACACGGAAGCTATGCGCGCACCGTTGGGACACATTCCCTCTCAGCCGTTAATTCCGACGAACGAAGCACCGAAGGAAGAAGGGCGCAGCGCCGGAGCTCGGCTGAACGCTGCCTCATTACGAGAGGGCCCCGCAACGAGAAACTCCATTACGGAGTAACGCTCGCGCGCGTCAGCTCCGACCGATATATTTTCGGGGACGAGCAGGCACGCGAAACGCCTTTCACCGGGGAAGAAAAGCGGACGCAGGATCGTCAAAATATCGATCGACGCTGCAAACCGACACCAATCGTGCGATGCCCCGGCCGAACGGGGGCGGACAGAAGGAAGCGTCGCTGCACCGCGGAGCGACCGGCGCCGTTACGGTAGGCTAGTAAACACAGCGACGCCCGACGAGCCGCGGAATCCGCGAAGAGTCCCGGTATACCTGCGTCTCCCACGGCTCTTCCGCTGTCCGCGGAGCAGCCTCCCTCCCACCGGAGCTACGGCGGCCCAGCGCGCGCACCTGCGGGATAGTGTGGGCGATTCGCGCGCACTGCTGCTGTCAGCGCTGGAGAAAAAAGGAAAGACTGCCTGGTTGCTGGAGGCCTCGTGACTGGGTCTGCGGGCAGCCTGATGAGCGCACCGGTTGAACGCGTCTCCGAGAGCGAAGAAGGGAAAGGCGAGCGAAGGGATGGAGGCAGACAAGCGAAGGAAGTTCGCGCACAAAGAAAGCACAGGGCAGACGTCGCTGAGGGCCGCGGGGACTGGGCGAAAACATTTTCGCCGGCAGCGAATAATGAGAGAGACCGAGAGCCACCGGCGCGGTCGCTTAATAATTCCGGTGCCACGCATCAAAAGAGAAAGACGGCCGTCCTGCAATCAGCGCGTCGTTGACATGGGGCGCCAGCGATTACCTGCTCCGCCGGGCCTTGTTAGGACAGCAGTTGCTTCGTCCTGCCGCCCTGTTAGAGCCACTTCGAGTGACGCCCAGCTGTCGCACGGAGCAGCCGACCTGCTGGCGCCAGCGCCGCGCAAATCGAGTCTTCGAGAGGTGCGCCGGGCCGCGAAATCGGAGCGCGGTCGAGCGCGACTGTCATGGGAGACGCCGCGGTCCCCGCGCGCCCTTGCCCTTTACACGCTCCGTGAGCATTTGGATGGCCCAGCAGCGACGGGTCCCCTTTAAACGCTCTCCTCCTCGGAGTCCCGACGAGAAACATGCAGGCTGTTGTGCAGGGAAAACCGCAGATGCGCCTGTGGCGCTACTTACTTCTTCACTCTTTCAGCTGCATAAATTTGGCGGACGTATGTAGGCCGTTAACCGTGCTTTATCAGTCAGGTAACAGAGGCGGCTGCCTTTAAAAGTGTGCTCATCGAATGAAACTAGAATTCAGTATTGAAGCGAAGAATTGGTACACCTCTACGTGAAAGCAAAACGCAGCACCTCCGTGTGAAAAAGTGCGTCTACGAGGGGAACGCGAGTGCGCTGCAGACAGCCAGGCCAAAGGATTCTGTGGGGAATGACTATCGGGCCATCTGCGAAAAAGCCCGTCCTTTCGCTAGCCCTGAGCGCAATGACTGGCAGTGCTCCTGCTTGCGCCATCGCTTAGTAACAGCGGGACAGTGAGCGCCTAAAGAAAGGAAGCAATATAATAAATGGACAGCAGCCCACCACAGCAAAATTATGGGGAAATTTAGGACCTATAGGTATGAAAAAAAAGGCAGTAAAAAACTGTCGTTGCTGCCTGAAACAGTGCGAATGTTCAGAACGATAGAGCTGGAATTTGAGGAGGAACTCCACAAGGATATGCAAAGCTTTCAGAAGTGTTTGTATTTTCCAAAGGGAAAAATAACCTGTGAAAAGTAATGTTTTGTCCAGTGCTCAACTTGTCTACACCTGAAATGCTCACTTTGCAATGCAGTTTAAATTTAGGAAGAATGTATTAGTGCAGTTTTTAGCCCTTCTATGATACGTATCACACGTGCAGCAATTCCGTGCAGCAATTAATTAACGTGCAGCAATTAGTGCAGCAATTTCACCTGGTGGCACACGTGGCTTTGACAATTAAGGCAATTCAGGCTAAATCAGCCATCGGCCTAAATGTCTGCTTTACGCGAAGCTGATCGTGCGGTTGAGAAATTAATTGAAAGCTAAGTACGCATGCACTACTTCACGTCACTGACAAAAATTCTGAGTATCGCGATTTTTAATGCGTCTAGACAGCCGCTAAGTTCAGTAAAAAAAGAACAAGCACTGGTGAAACAAGAACTGCGTGAACATCAGCAGGTTGCAATCATTTAATTTATGCGAGTGATGACATAAACTACTTAACTGCGCTCGTTGACGCACAGCTAGACGAGGCAACAAAGCCGCAAGAAGGCCGCCCCAGGGACCACTGGTCACTTCTTGTCTCCCTAGATTACGACGCTTCCTACACGAGTGCCCATCTCGTAATACGCCACATTGTAGTTTATGTCATGCTGAACAGCAATGTGGCTCTGTCTTACTGATTTCACTCGCTGAAAGTGCCTGCTGAGCGCAATTTCTTTGTGAAATATGCAGTAGTCTTCTCGTTGACTTCGACTATATCCAAGAAAAAAAGGTTTGTACTACATTGCTTCCAACTTCCAACTTCTGCACACAAACACGCACGCGCGCACGCACGCCCACACGCGTAATTAAGAAGAGAAAGAAAGAAAGGAAGACAGAAAGAATGAAGAAAGAAAGAAAGGAAGAAAGAGAGAAAGAAAGAAAGAAAGAAAGAAAGAAAGAAAGAAAGAAAGAAAGAAAGAAAGAAAGAAAGAAAGAAAGAAAGAAAGAAAGAAAGAAAGAAAGAAAGAAAGAAAGAAAGAAAGAAAGAAAGAAAGAAAGAGAAAAGAAAGAAAGAGATCGGGTACGGCTTTCAGGACGGCCAGTTCTCGAAGCAAAACTCAGTTGTACGCAAGGAAGAAATCTCTTGCTTTTTTACCAGATTCTGTGCGCAGTGGAGACAAAGGAAACGAGATGACAGTCTGGACGGCCGTGGGCAATAAGAGTTGCCTCGCAAGGAACAAGAAACGAACCATGTCGGGCCAGCGGATAAGACGGCCTAGGAAAGAGAGTCGGATGACAAAAGGCGCGAGGCAGCTAAAAGACTGCACGCTGTTGCCGGCCGCTTTCGTGGAGAGGCCTCGCACGGTCACTATACGTCCGCCAATTCCGGCAATGGCATGGCGCACAAAGAGAGAGGAGGAAAACGTTAATAACAGAGCGAAAAAGACAGGCCTGCCGCGCACGCGCGCACGCCATAGGAAAAACAGCACCGCAAGGCAACATATTTTGGGCCACAAGTAAAACAGCCGAGCGAAATCCCATCAACGAGGACGAAATCGACTGGCCACAAGGCACAATTGAGGACGAAAACAAAGCGCGGGCAGAGAGAAAAAGCAATCTCTCTCCAAGCAAATGGAGCTTAGCTTTCCGTGAGGGAAAGCAATAAGTTGGAAGGCTCTTTCCGATATCGCGTTTTCGCTGTTTCGCGCTGCGCGCCAAGAGAGAGTCTTATTTCATCATGTTTTGACTCTTTCTTTCCTACAGTCGCGAAAACCGCCCGCGAACTCGGTTCAAGCAGAACTGCAGTGACACGAAACAGCCCCGAGGACGAACGACTGCTTTGCAGACACACGGCCCGCTTTCTCATTACGACACGTTTACTTGAACGCGGCTCGGTTAGACCCGCTCTCAGTAAAGAGGAAGCGTAACCGAGACGGCGCCTGTGTTGCGCAAGTTGACGTTGAATACATTCCTGTCTCCGCCACTTTGCTCAGAGTGAACACGCATGACACAACACGTGTATCCAATGTCCCCCACTTAATTTCTCTTTTATACGCTTTCCTTGTTCGTATGATCTCGAAATACCCGCATTCGTAACATCCGACAGGCGTGTTTAAATGGTGTGTTATCGTTTCAAATATTTGGCTTTCCTCCTTTCTTTCCTTGCTAGGCTAATGGTCAGGCTTCAGTAAGTGCTTCCTATCTTTCTATCTATTTTTTGAAGTGCAACCTAGCTGTATTACTTTTTTGTTTCAGGCTGTGCTGTTTTAAGGCGGAAGCCTTTCATACCTCATCGTTGTCGACAGAAGGTTGTCAGCAGAGGTGTCACGCTTTTCGGTTTGTCGAAATGGTTATGACGTCAGAGTGTGCGGATTCGAAGTAATGAGGTCACCCACGGATGCCTGACGCTCCCTTTTGGAGCACACAGCAACTAATAAAATAGTTGTCATCTGCTCCGACAGGTGGCGTATGGCGTCCGTGGGTGACCACATTACATACTTCATTACTGCGAACAGAGCCATGGATACAACCGAACTCATCGAAGCAGAGAGAGAGTCGTGCTACAGAAGCAGTCAAAGTCGGCAGTCAAAGTGCGTAGTTGTATTGTGTAGTCAAAGTGTGTAGTCAAATAAAGCACTAGTACAGCACAAACAGTCTCGCAGTCAATGCGAAACAGTGCGCCAGGGAAGTCTTCCAAATAGCCCCCTGAATTTTTTTATTGTTATGCTAAGGAAATATTTCTGTGCATGTGCGCGTATTTTTGTGCAAGGTTCTCTTGAGGCACTGGTATGGCCGTTAACTTCAACTTCCGTGCTTGCAGCTTCTCGAAGTGTTACGCTCGAGTATTATAAAATGCTCGGCGTATTGGAAATATGGCCCTGCTGGCCATTAAGGTCTACAGTGTGTCGAAATAATAACTGTGTAGCAAGGCGTACGACAATAGATCCATCCAGTGTATACAAAGGCAGATAGATTTGCGGCAAAGCGACAGTTTATTGTCGGTTACATTACAATACACTACATTACATGATTACATTGCAAAGCTTAAATTTGTATGATATTGCTCTCGCATTTCTTGCCTCGTGGTTGCATTCAGCGCAATATTTTGCGTTCCACAAAGCGAGGAGAAAAAAACTTGGCGCAACTCGCTCGATGCGAAGCCGCCGTCCAGCGGCGGAACGAGTGAACTTGCCTCCTCAAGAAAAACACACGGCCATATACCTGTCGTTACGACGAGCGCTGCTCTCGCCGCCGTGCACAAAGACTGCACCGATTCTTCGGCCGTAAGGAAATGGGCAATCTTTCGCTATTTGAAATGGGTGCCTTGCGCGCAAAGTATTCGATGTGCAGTTTGCAGTAAAAGCAACGAAAGCGTTTCCAATTTAGCCATGTCTGCGACATTGCGCCGCCGAGCAAATACCACGTTTGCTTTCTTTTGGGCGGTGGGTTTATCGTGGGACAGTTTGCTTTCTGTTTTTTTTTCTTTATTTTCTCGGATAATAATCTCGCTTTCTTAATATAGGACAGGAAAGGCATTTCACCATTTGGCCTGGCGCTTTTGATCTTGTTTCAAACTACATACTCGAGGTATTTGAGCCGGCTCCCCACGAATCTATAAACTCGTGGAAATAGACAAAAGCATTGCAGGAGAGTTGAAATCTGGGTGAGTTGGTACATACTTAAGAAAAAACCAGCCAAAAGACGGGGACAAAGGAGAGACGAGGCAGTCGTTGTGTGTGCCTCGTCTCTCCTTTGTCCCCGTCTTTTGGCTGGTTTTTTCTTAAGACAAAAGCAGACCGTCTATTAGCTGGTAGCTGGCTAGCACGTCTGCGTAACACAAATGCTATTGTTCGACACCACAAAACTGAACTGCACGTTTCAATTTCAGTTTTTGAAGCGTAAATTTTCTTTTCGTTTCGTTTTGTTCTGTCCAGTTTTTTACTTGGAGTTGTAAAGTGTACAGCGTCTGTAATTTGTACATAAACGAATCTGCAAAAATAGAGGGCTTTCATCAGGTACGGATGGAAAAAGAACAACTACAAATGCTCAAGCGCGTTTGACACGTAGCTTGACTCACATAACACTGATTTGTACCTTTGCCGGCGCGCGCTTCTTGTTTCTGTAATGAGAGCCCCCGCGCTTCTTCCCGTCGGAGAGTTTTTCAACTTTTAAGTTCCTCCTCGCCGGTACACCTCATTTATTAAGCACCTGTTTTTGCGTCAGTGACCTCCGCGTTACCTTTAAAGATAAGGACTTACGAGGACGCGTTGACGGGCCCTCGACATGCCATTCGACATGCCAAGAACGCTCAACGAACCTCTTCAAGAAACCTTACTGGGCTGAAGGTTGGCCATTATTGTAACTAAACAGCACGTTTCGAGACCTGAGAATGTCTGCTATGCTTTTCGACCTGTCATACTGCGTCGTTTCCTTCACATGCGCCGTTGCGTTGATTCTGTTCAGCCGAGTTTGTGTGCGACCGGCGGCAAAAGCTCGTCCCTGCTGTGTCGCCCCCTTCCGTGGTGGGGGCCTCTTCGGCAGTGCGATCACGGCGCAGCCTGCGCAAAGCAGCGCTTGGACGGCCGCCGTACGCACTCGAACCAGTTGTGGTCGTCTGTGGGTCGAAACCGGTACGTGCGCGGAATTTGTCCGCCATGCGCACACAGACTCCTGAGCCCATATTTCGGGCATTTATACCCGGACTACCAAGGATTAATTTTGCCACTGGCGTCAAGGACTACTTAAAATATAAGGGGAGGTTGTACAGCAGCACCCTTTTCTTTTCTTTTAACGATGAGCGCGCGTGATAAAAATAGAGTACACCTTTTTCGAGCCCTCACATGACGGACGGCTCTGTGTCTAAGGCACATGGGAAAAGCTTCTCTAGCACCAAGTCTCGACGCTCTCTGGCAGCGCTCGCAACAGCTTTTAACGATGTTCAGCGTCAGCCAGAGCCCATTCAGGTGCGCGGAAGCAGTTCATTTGGCCGACGCACAACAATTGCTCAGTCGTGTCGCGTCGAGACAGCGTCAAAACGGTCACCCTGCACTGACTTCATCGCTGATTGTTCCATTCTCGAAGCACAATACCACTCGCTTCTTTGCATAGCTTCTTCTGGCGTTCGCGACCACGATGTTTCTTGTTTTTCCAATCTCATTTCACGTGAAACGCCCCAGACAGCAAAAGCGACCCCCGCCAATTTTGAAAAAACGAAAATTGCACTATTTGGCGATCATGTGAATTCAATTTCAACGAAGCATTAAAAAAAAAAAAGTATGTTAGCTGATGTGAGCGCTCTTTGAAGTTTCCGCGAAGAAGCAAAAGTTGGTTGGAGTTTAAAAAAAAAAATCGAAATTAAACGTAAAACTTGGTACAGAGACAAATCTAGAGTATTTCACTTGCGTTGTTCTTTAATCTGACCTTTTTACTGAAGATATGCAAGAATTGTACGCGTTTTCTTGGTTCAGTAAATAAAGCAAAAAACGTGGCGCTTCAAGAAATTTTTTACATAAACGTCGTTAAAAATTTAGCAACAATAATTTTTTTTCTACTTTCACCTGTTGCTGTAGCTTATGCTAAAAATGAATTAAAATTGTTAAACGCACTAGTTTTTAATGAATAAATACATAAGATGGCTCATAATGCTTCGCTGCTTGCAACATAAAAATTTCAATTCGAGTAAATTTTGTTCGAAGCGAGAAGAACGTTTTTAAAGTCCGCATCCAGCCTCCTCGGTAGATACTGCCGAACTGCGTTTTCACTACAGGACACGTACTATGGTGCTCGATATGAACTGCAGCGCACAATACGTGACTGCATGTATTCGCTTGGCAGAGAGCCACAGTGCATATTAGCGCCATAAAAGCAGGCGGCGGCACGTACTATTGCGCTCAATATAGCTTGGCAACGCGATCGATGGGAACGAACTGAGGTTTCCGCTTTATGCAAAGAGCACCCGACTTGAACTGACATTCTGTGCACTTTGTTGTTTGTACCGGCAGCTAACTCCAACAATTTCTAGCACCACTTCGTCTGCACTGCTTAGAGAACGGCGCTCCTCCATCTTGTGCGTTGCAGTTAATACTGAGCACGATGGTACGTGTTACCATCGTGCCAGATTACAAGAACCGAAGTTAGTTTGTATTACGAGCCATCTCACGTATTTTTACCTGGAGGGCCTTAACCCTTAATTTAGGCCTGAATCTCAGTAAAAAGTCCCTTTGTGCGAAATTTGGAAGCAATTTTCTAAACGTACTCTATTTAAGAATACGCAAATACGCAATTGCAAAGGAAGGCTCAGTGCAAACTCAAAAGCAAATGCAAAAGCACAAATGCAGCAGGTGGCGCTCAGCATCCGCATTAACATGGGCGTAAGCGTCATTTAAGTTTCTTTCTTTTTTCTTGAAGCATGACAAAGAAGAGCGTCCTCCGGTCTACCAAAATGCTGTTTACGCAAGTCGGAGCGATACTTCTTGATCGAGAACGGCACTGGGTCCACTAAAGTTCTCGTTTGTGCGGCCATGTTTTCTTTTTCGTGACAGCCTACCCTCCTGAGGCACCGTCGATCAGGAAGAGGCACTGAGGCTTCGCATGATCGTGACGCGACTCACGTCAAAGAGAAAATGGGAGATGCATCCTCGTAAATCTTGAAATATGCTCCGTTTCCCCGAGGGTTGTTGCGCCTGTTTAAAGCCTAAAATCTTGGTCGCCAATGCCCAGCCAGTACTTGGTGAGCAGTCCGTCCGTGCTCCATCGGGAAGCGTTTATGTACGAGGCCTGTTAGAAAAGTATCCGACTTTATTTTTTTTTTTTTTGCGAACACCTGATGGATATGATACAAGCGCGCTTGCATCACGTGACCTTGAACCTTCGTGCGCATGCACGAATTTTTTCCCGCCTGCCGATAGCGTCAGTCGCTGGGACGCAGCATTTGAGTGAGGCGGTGCGCAGTGCTCTCGTCGGTTTTTTATTGAAAGGAAAATGGCGGAGTGACAGGAGCAGCGCTACTGCATCAAATTTTGCCATAAACTGGGCGACAGCCAAGTGGAAACCATTCGGAATATTCATATACGGCTTTCGGTGAAGATGCTATGAGCAGCACACAAATTAAACAGTGGTACAATTGGTTTAAAGACGGGCGCACATCGGGGGAGAGCGAGCCACGCTCCGGTCGGCCATCAACATGCCGAAATGACCAGGTCATTGCCGAAGTGAACGCTGTGGTGATGCGGGACCGTCGCGTGACTATCCGAGAAATTGAGGAAGAGGTGGACATGAGCAATTTTTCCGCACATTCCATTATCACCGAAGATTTGGCCATGGAGAGAGTTGCGGCGAAATTCGTGCCGAAGCTGCTCACGGTGGAGCAAAAGCAACTTCGTGTTGAAGTCTCACAGGACATGCTGGATTCCGCAAACAGTGACCCCGACTTCATCAACATCATAATAACTGGTGACGAGTCTTGGGTGTACAGGTACGACCCGGAAACCAGATCTCAGTCGTCACAGTGGAAGCATTGCACGTCACCAAGACTTCAGAAGGCCCGCCAAGTGCGCAGCAATGTGAAAGTGATGCTCACTGCTTTCTTTGACACCCTCTGTGTGGCAGACCACGAGTACGCACTCCACAGGGTCAAACAATGACCAAAGAGTGCTACAGGGATGTCCTTTGTTGCCTACGTGATGCTGTGCGGCGCAAGAACCCAAAGTTCAGGTCAACAGGAAAGTGGCGCATCCATCACGACAATGCTCCTGCACATGCCTCGCACTTGATTCAGACTTTTTTGGCGAAAAACCAGACTCCTGTAGTTCAACAGACTCCTTACTCTCCTTATATGGCCCCTGCGATTTCTGGCTGGTTCCCAAAATCAAAAGGCCATTGAAAGGAGCGCGATTTCAGACAAGGAAGAACATTATGGCTGCAACGACAACTGAGCTAAACTCCATTCCGAAAAGGGCCTTTTCGGAATACTTCCCAAAATGGCAGCACCGCTGGGAGAAGTGTGTGGAGTCCCAAGTAGCTACTTTGAAGGTGACTAGGTGTGGAACGCTCCAGTTATGCAAGTTTTTTTTTCTACGGCCAAAGGTCGGATACTTTTCTAACAGACCTCGTAAAAGCGTAAACGGAGATGATCCGCTCAAAAATAGGGAGGGCGGACGATGGAAAACGACGGTCACACGAGATCAGCCTTTTTTTGTTTCCCTCTGCGCCTGTTTGTCAGTAGTACTGGGCAGCTTGTCCTTCGTGACAGACTGCAGGAACTACAAGCATATTGCGGGCAGCTTTAAAATCTCGTTCAACGAAGCGAAAACGCGAATGTATTCTAGAAGGCTTAGTGGCTTTGCCTGCTTCCAAACAAATCGTTGTTCGAGTACTCGTGAGCGCGCATGCATGGAAGGTTTATTATGCGAGCTTAGCAAAAACGAAATGTCACAAAAATAAGTCGGCCGTAATTAAACGCAACGGGAATCCACTTAAAACCGTGTCCCCCACATAACGTCCTGCGCTTCATCCCGCGACTGTACAGGCACGCGTGAGCGGCACGATGACGGCGACATACTTGCAGGTCGTTTTGTTTCTAACGAGACACCGCGTTCCGCTAATTATCGACATGCCGAGTTACATTATTGAATTACACGCTGTAGTTGAGCGCGCAAGGAGATTTGCGTGGGTCCTGGGGCGCAGGGCAATTTATATTTATGCATACGCGGTTCCGCATTGCCGCTGCGTGCCCAGCGCCGAGAGAGCGCACATTTTAGGCTCGTTTTGCCCGTGATCACAGGGCACTAATCCTGCGCGAGGTATCGCGCGCCGCGGCTTTGTTCCAGCACACCGGCGGAAGCGAGGAGAGACCGAGCGCCAAGTCGGGAAATGAACGCGTTCATGCGAACAAGCTGCCGGTGGGCGCGCACCCCGACATTGTTTATAGAGAGGAGGTATTTGCATGGCTCAAATTTAAGCCGCTCAGGAGCGGGCTTGGCAAGACACCCGAAGCCCCTGAGCGCATTCTAGAGGAGGGGAGAGAGACTAGGACGGGAACGTCTCATCAAGCACTCCTGGAAGAGCTCTCAGCCACCGCTCACGAGCGCCCCAGCACCGCGAGCACTTTTACACATGCATGCGCCGCGGTATTCTCGCTTAACCCTCCGCGCTGCAACGCAGCCCGCCGAAGGAAAAACGCATGGAGGAGAGCGGCAGAGATGGTAACAGGTGAGCCAACACTGAAATGAGAAGAGATAGCAAAGCGAGTGCCGAAACCAGCGTAGCTGTGAAAGGCGGGGATAAAGCGCGCCAAGAGCAGCAACGAAAGAGGAGTTTCGCGATAATTCTCGCCTGCCATTGGGACTGCGCGCGGGCGGAGAGGAAGCATTACGAAGCGAGCGAGCCGTCCGTGCGACGACCGCTCAGCCGTATACAGCGTTCAGCCTCGTACGCGGACGGCTCGCGCTGTCGGCTAGCCAGCGGCGATGCAGGCAACAACAACAGCTGCCGGCTAGGCACGCGAACGCGCGATGGCGAACGCACGCGCGAGAAAAGGGGGGGGGGGGGGGGGGGGGGCTTTCCAGGCTCGCTGAGAGTACGTGAATCCCCGGAGAAATCAATTGGCCGACCGGTCTGCCGGCGGTAACGAGTCCGCTCCGGCGCATACATATTCATTGCGAGCCGCGCCGCGAGCTCCGAGAGGCGTGCGACTACCGCGCACGTTCCAACGCTCGCCGCCGGAGCGGGCCGCTTTGCGTACCGCGAGCGGCGAGATTGAGCTGTCGTCCACTCGCCTCGTATCTCCGCGGCTTCCCGCACCGCGGTGGCGGCCTCCGGAGGGGAGGGAAGGGGGCGAAGAGCGAGCCAAGGAAACCCGCGATCGTTTCGGACCACACGCAAAGAGGAGCGAAACCACGCCAACCTCCTCGCCACTGCACGCGCTCTAAACGGGCGCGGAGATGGAAGCGTGCTGGAAACGAAATTCAAACGGAACAGCACGCAACGTGAATGCCAGAAGAGAACAGCTGCGGGGCGTGTTTGCGCCTTCGGTTCGATTTACATGGCGTCCTGTTTTGATATTTCTTGCTTCCTTTCTTCAGTTTTATTTCCTTCAACGGAAGTCGCGATGGAATTGGTGTGCGGTACGAAATCTCTAGTGTCTGTTGATGCCAGCCTGATATGGCTTGGCAGAACAGGAAAAAATTCTGCACAGCATTCTTTTTTGGTAGCCTAAATTTTTTATAGAAGCATTCTTTTTATCTTTTCTTCTGTTTCCTCGCTTCGCTTGGCAACAGAAAGCTAGACGACCACGCAAAGAAGTGGCCACCGCTTTTGGCTCTGCTCAATTTTTTCCCCCTTTTTATTCGGCATGTGTGCTCCCTAGGTTTTGTTGGGTATCTTCTGCTTGTATCTCGGTTGAGCTGCACGCAAATTGATGCTGAATAAAAATAGCTAAAAAATTCCGCCCAGCAGCACTGCCAGAGGAAATCAACGTCGAATAGACGTATCGACCAGAGAGAACAGGAGTCAAGTTTCAAAAAAAGAAAAGAGAAAAAGAATATCTCTTGTTACCGCAGCGAACAAAGCATGGACATTCTTTTAACTGCTCCTGTCAATGTGTCAGGCAATCGATACCCGCCACATGCATTTGACATTTTATTTAGATAGGGCAGCCACGTCGTTTGAGAAATGCATAAGGAAATGATGGTGAATTTTGTTCCGCGAAACGTGAAGAGGCAATGCAGCCTTTACCACGCGCTGTAACGAGGAAACAATAATAAATGAAGGAAGCTAATTCTCTCAACGAAACCAAGGAAAGCATAGGGGAATGTTTTTTTTTGTTTGTGGTTTAGCCAATAGGAAATCAATAGTATTATTATTTAATGCTGAAAGCAAAAAAATTATAAAGCAAAAAAAAAACAACAACCACACGCCGCAAGTGGGGTCCGAACCTACGACCTCCGTGTGTCGTGCAAGGCGCTCTACCAACTGAGTTATGGCGGAGGCACAGTCTACAGAGAAGTATAATCAGCGAAAAACAGGGGGCCAAACTCAAATGCGTCGAACACTCAATCGATGTCTGTATAATTCCAGTATCTATAGTGCTCAAGTTAACAATACATCGTCTAGCGCCCGTATTTTATTAAAGGGTTTAAGGACGACAGCGAGCTCAGAATAAGCCGCGCCGAGTTTCTGAGGAGCCAAACCACAATTCTGCCAGTGCTTCACACTCTTGGGAAATACTGCGAGCCTTTAAGGAAAACCCTGTAATGCAGATGGAGTGGCTACTATATATATAAAAAAGTATACGCTGATAGTGTTTCGAGATATAGAGAAAGAATAAACTCGGCTGGACGTGGTTGCACTGGGCGGTGTCAGTAAAAGCACTCTATTCCGTTTACATTGTTTTTCCGTTTCTGTTCATTGGTGGAGGCGCTGCCATCGCGTGGAGGATTGACACGTATAGCAATAGAGTAGCGTAGGACGGCTCAGCGTGCCACACAGCCAAGATGGTAAGAGGCCGCTTCGCGGAAAACGGTCTCGGCAGACGTAAAAAGGGGTCGCGGAGGACAGCGAGAGATTCGGTCATCGGCCACCAAATCCCCCGGCGCACACGGGGCAGCGACGACTAGCGGAGCCAGTGGGCGCGCCTCCTACGCGCCGCGAAATCGGGCGGAAACATCCCTGGCGGCCCACAGTGGCAGAATTCTTGGGCTCGCTGAGCGCTAGACTTGTTAACGACGCCATAAAAGCGGACGCGCACGGCTCTCCGAAGATTTCGTGCTCCCTCGGGAGGAACGCACTCCGACGCTAACCCAGAGGAGGAGGCACCGAGGAGAACAGAACGGGCCGGCTCGGAAACACATACGGCGCGAGGTTGTCAACACCGATTGTGCCGGACCCTGAAGCGACCCAGGGGGGCGAAGAAAGCGTCGTGAACCGTTTTACCCCCCCCCCCACCCCCCCCCCCCCCCCCCCCCCCCCCGTTTTTAATTTCCTTTTCTCACCCGTCCTTTTTAATTTCCACCCTTACCGTTTACGGCAGTTTTTATGTGACGTTTCTTTATCTTTTTTTACCTCACAAGCGGTGTGCCGCGAAGCGTCGCGGCAAACCACGAGGGTAGACAACAGATAAGGCGTTTAAGCGAAACTGAGGGCCATTTACACCTGTGAGGACGCTTGAACCACCAGAGTCCCAGAAAACTGCTGCATTAATGTGAACGGGCACGACTGCTAGGGTAAAGTGAAAGCCATTTAACAGCTCGGAACCACCTTTACCGTGCAGCTTTGCTTCGTCGTTATCTACAACACATACGCTGAGGCGGAGATGGTGGAGGTCTTGGAAAGCGTAAATTCAAGGGCAGACTTTTATGCGAGGTTCGTAACGCGGGAAAACGCACCTTCGCGTACATATGCTTTTTAATCATTCTTTGGTGAAAGTTCATGGTTACTTGTGGTTTCCCCTTGAAAAGTATTGAAAAGTACCTCGCTCATGGAGCAGGTATACGTATTTTGTCACATCTTATCTAGCCTGTTTCATATCAGTGCGCTTTTATCTACAGTACTCGCATGGTGACATGCGAGTGTATTCTAGAATACTTGCCAGACATTTTACTGACACAGTTTCTTGATCTACTCGTGCTTTGGCGCATTTTTGAATTCCTTTTTTGCAACTGACATATGGGCCTCTGCCGTGTATCGCTGTCACGTCATTTGTGTTTATCGCAAGATGTTTGCGCCTACTAGCCAAATAAATTTTTTCTGAAATTGTTCACTGTTTCATTCTCTATTTATTAAATGCCTTAATTGTGCTTTTTCTTTGATCTCTAACCTTTGTACTTATCGTGAAGATTTAGCGCTTGATATTTCATGCGTTTACTGCTCGAATCGTCTTCAGTACGCACCATATATGCTTTCGAAAATGGGCCTAAATTACCTTCTGCTGTTGGCTCAGCGCTTGATTAGTTCATCGTCAATTATATTATTTTCAGGCAGTTCCACACGTCCTTGATAAAGATGACTGTAAAACTATATTATAAAGTAATTATTCGCAGTTAAAATGCAATTTAACACAAAAATTTTAATAATGACCGACCACAGGAAATTTCCCGCGCAGTGAAGCCAGCATGCTTTGTTTTCCGAAAACCGGAAATTATTAGACCACGCAATTTCTGTACTCGGGAAGTCCTGATTTTTCTTTTTTCTTTTTTCTTCATCACCCGACCACCTGTCATACTCTGTTCGGATGACCATTTTGCGGCGATATATAATATGGCTTTTGCGCCCTCATTAGCGCTTCTTCTGCACAATTAAGGGAAAACGAAAGAACGAAGACCATGCGGTGGCTATGCCGCTGTAGATAGCTGCTCGCGCATGTGGCAACAGTGCGTTGCGCGGAGCCACCAACTAGCTTGCATAACGCGAAGCGCTAATGTTGAAGGTCCTCTAGAGCTGCCAGCGGTACGTACACGAAGGAGCGGTTCGAACAGAAGGCATCCTGCGTCCATATAACGAGAGCTCTCCTGTCAAGAACAAAACATCCTGCTCTGAGGGAAGGTGGACTCAGCAACAAACCCGTAGATATACATGGTCTGTTCTGAAAGTAGTAGGACTCATTTTTTTTAAACAAAATTTATTCAAGATAATAGTACAAACGATTACCTACACACTGCTGTCAATGAGTTTTACAGTTTTCGTACGCCTCCAGGAACGCCTGGACCGGAATGCTGTTTAGCTCCCTCGTCACGGCCTGTTGAACCACCTCTACAGATCCGTGATGTTTCCCCTCGAGCGTCGATTTTATTCTCGGGAATAGAAAAAAGTCTGGCGGGGCCAAGTCGAGGCTGTAGGGGGGCTGAGGCAGTGTTGCCGCCTTGAGCTGGGCAAAAAATCAGGGTCCTCATTCACATGATGAAGAAGATCCTACCGGTTGTCCTTTTCCTCCTCTGACAACACTCGCGGCACCAACTTCGCGCACGCTTTCCTCATGGATAAGTTTTCTGTCACGATCTCGAAACCTTGGGTTTGAGGAATGCTCAAGTCATCAGCAATCATTCTGATACTCATTCTACGATCACTGTTAAGTAAATGTTTCACTCGCTACACATTTTCGTTGGTCTTGCTGGTCGAAGGGCGTCTGGAGCGGTCGTCTTCCTCCACTCTTTCCTTACCTTCTCGGAAAAGCTTGTGTCACTCAAAAAAACACCTGATATACCCATGGAAGCGTCACCGTAGGCCTCCTTAATCATGTTGTCAGTCTCTTTGCCCGTTTTACCAAGATTTACTCAAAATTTGATCGCGTATCGCTGATCCAGCAAACGCTCGACGATTCTGCGTGACGAGACGTTTCGACAGGGGTTCACAGTACAAGCGACCTCCTCTCTTCAACGGCCGAGAGCCGACTGCCGATTTTCCCCAGCATTCCCAATATCCCCCTTCAACGATCCTGCACGCGCAGACCACCTCTCGTCCGCCCGTCCGCCCAGGAAAAAACCAGTCCTACTACTTTCAGAACAGACCCTGTATGATGCGCAATCGTGAGGGGAGCACTAAAGCGGCTTGCTGCGGAACAAAGGAAGAAGCATCTTAGCTCAGTTGCTTTGTTATCGGTATGCATTGCTCGCTGCAGTGCGGTTAGATTGTCTACGCGTCTTCGCCTCAGTGCAAGCGTTGCGAATGGAACCCAGCATACGCGCCTTACGATTTCATTTCCTTTTGCGCCACAGAGCACCTTCTCGGATGATCTCCACAAACGAGCCTGCTTATGACTGTAAACCTTGGCGCGCACCAACCGATGAGGCGGAAACAAAGCCACATCCTGGCATTGAGCGCCAGTTTTGAATAATAGTGACGAAAAAAAAAAGAGCAACAAAATTTGGAAGACACTCAGGTTCCGCCGTTGAGGGTATGAGCGATAACTTTAATGGGTCTTCGCAGCGGCTTCTATTGCCCACGCAGACTAGGACGCCGTTTCCGTATTATATTAAAGACCACACGACATTCACATAAATCCCCGCTTTAAACAAGCCGTACAGTCGCGCCATTGTACTACACATCCTCTGGAAAACACGCATGACTGACAGACACTGTGAATCTGTTCTTTCTCTGAAGGACCTCTTCAGCACAATGATTGTTCATCTAAAGGAATTGAGCACAATGATTGTTCATCTAAAGGAATTGTATGTCCAGACCGTGTTTGAACCGGAGTGGCAACCACTCCTAGTTCTGTGCTCTTCACTGGCCTTTTTCTAGTGATCGTTGCTTAGGTGTGTCGTATTATGCTGTAGTAGTGATGTGCCCTGTTTTGCATTTTATCTCGTGCTTGGTTGTTTAGGTGCGGAGTAGTATGCATTGTGGTGATTTGCTTTCTTCACGTTTTGTACATAGTTCATGCTTATAGGACATTACATCGCTGTAATAAATACCGTGCTTAAAAAAAAAAAATGCCAGCGAGTCCTATGGGCAGCGTGTCGGACTCGCAACACAAAGTTCAGGGGTTCGATTCTCGACTAATTACCATAGTTTTCTTTTCAGCGCAACTCATTTTCTTCACGCACTTACATGTCCTAATAACGTTTTAGTCAAGTTGCAGACTTCTAATCGCTCCTTTCATAATTTCGTATTCATTTTTTGCTTAATATCGCATTGTTAAAGCCCATAGAAAAGTATGTTCAAACCCGATCAACTGCAAAATGGACACTTCCACGAGCTAGAACTAACTATGGTAAACAAGCACTTAACTTCCTTATACCTAATGTTCTAAACAGCTACGAATCTAACCAGCTGAGCATGTATAACCTCCGACCACATGATTTAAAAGTGTACTTTGTAAATAATATTCCATAACTTCTTTTCATATATTGTAGTTTGTGTATGTATCGGTGTCCTTTTCCCCTTTGTAATCAACCCAGCAGTGTATAACTTTCAAATGCATTTGTTCAGTTTTAATTGTTTTTTTCTAGTTTCAAACTACATCTCTGTGTACCCATCAGTTCAATCGTAAATATTATAAATTCTTTCTACAGTGTGCTCGTTTGCGATCTGCCACCGTTGTATGCATGTGTTTATTTTATTATTTTGTAATGGCTCTTAGATGAGCCACAGGCATTTTCAAGCTATTTTCTTTAGCTTTTGGCCTGTGGCTCATCCTAAAGACTGTATGCACATTTGTAAAATAAAATAAAGTTTGGTTTGGTTTGGTTTTCATTCCGCAGCTCCACGTGTGACGTCACGACTCTCTCGACCAATCCGGCTTTTCCGTACACCCCGTAGCCGACGCCAACAATGCCGGATTCTCCGCTGAACGGGACCCTTAACCCAGTCGCGTTTGTTAAAGCATAACGAATCTCTCTTCGTACTTTTACTGAGCAGGAAAGGAAAACGCCAAGCACGAGTCTCTTTCGCCGAAATATTACGGGAACGTGGGAGCAGTGCTCGGCGGTGAAAAATTTGCAGGCCACGGGATTGCAGCACAACAACAAAAAAAAGTGTGTTTGTGAAGAACAAAAGCAAAGAATCATGCTGCCTGCGGCGAGAACCGGCAGATTGCGACAGACCAGCCTGTGGGCGGATTTCCTCGACGCTCAGCAGCGTGACAGCCTGCAGTGCGCCGTGCCTCTCCACCGCGGACAACATGGGGACCCCACTCACTGTCAACGAACCAGGCAAACACTGCCGCGAACGTGACCTCTGCCGAACGGCAAAGCACGGTCCAATGGGCGGGACTCCATACGAAGCAAGCCAGCAATTTCGGACGAGTGCTTTCTTCCTACCTCTGCGTGCGCCGGAAAACTTTGTGGAAAACGCGTGGCAAGCAGCCCGAGGCAACCAGAGCAAAGTTGCAAAAAGAAACTAAAAGACATACATGCACCTTTATATTCCTATGAACAAAAGAGATAAAAACACAAATCACTAGTTCAAGTTACACGATAGAGACTTGTACAGCGCGATTATATAACGAATAAACAAAAAAATATCACAGCCAACGTTCGGCTTTCCAGATTCGTGCCTATAGCAGTGGTCAGTCAACGTTAGCGTATATTTTGGAACCGAACCCAATTTCGCCAACCGCACCGTCCGTGACGAGCTCCTCAGTTGCTCGGATGCGAGTAGCAAAGATGGAGTGTCCCCGCGGAGGATGTTCCGATACGTGACAGGTCCGCAAGTCACAGCCACGGTTTTGTTCTGCCATTTATGCTGTCCGGGTCTGTCGGGACAAGCAGAGAGTTTCGGGTGGCGCCGGTTGGAACGCGTCGCTATCGATGAAAAAGAATAGGCGGGGAGGGGTAGGAGGGAGCTGGACTGAGGATGGTGTGGCGTTTGCTCGAGTTCTGGCCTTTCCGTCATTTTTACCCCCCTTTCGCCCAAGAAAAACAAAGAGAAGAAGCCCGAAGGAGATGACGCCGCTCAGAGGATTCGGCGCACGCAGCAGCGCTGGCGCGCTCGACCAGCCACGCGGCAATGGCACGGGCGCCTGCGGAACCTGCTGAATATTTGATGCGGCCGCGAGGGGCGCGCATGGCTCGGAACGTGTTCCGCATGGCCGCTGGCGCCTTCTAAATCAGGGCTGGGGAGGGCAGCGTCACAATGCCGCGGTCGCCTAAGCACCCCAACCGCCGTCTTTGTTTTGCCTGCCTTCCTCACGGGGAGAGCGCCTCCCGAAGGGGATACGTGCGCGAGTGGGTGGACTAATCGGCCGAGTAGATCAGCAAGAACTCGGGTCTCGCTCTCCAGTGCCACGAGTGTGCGCTGGCTGCGTGGGTGCTGCGAGGAAAAACTAAGGAAATGCGAAAGCTAAGCGAGAGGAGATCCTAGAGTTCTGTTTATGACATTATCATTCAAGCGAATTCAGTAGCTGTGTCGTTCTCTTCGTGCTTTCATGCTTTGCATGGAACTCCCGAGGCGACTTCTAGTATCGCTGCTTGCGCGTTTAGCACGTTCCTTGGTCTGCCAAGAACGCGGCCGGAGGGCAGCACCAGTGGCGTGAAAAACTGACAGAGTAGAAAAACTGAGAAGAGTAGAAGTTGGTTGCCGCCAAAATTTCAGGGTGAAACTAGGGGCTTTTCAATCACTGGTTAAATTTCTAGTTCACTAGTGAGGTCAGCAAAAAGTGGCAGTGTTTCAAAGTAGTGAAACCGAGCAGACGTGCGAAAGCATGTGCTTAGTCTGGTAGGCTCAAGGTTTTGCTTTGCTGGGTCGTCGGCACGTCTGGCGACGATATTAGTTCGATATAGTATTAGTTGACGAAGACGAAAACGTGCAATGCACAGCGTGACAATGTGCTGCTGTTTAACAAGCGTCGTGATCAGCAGCGCCGATAGCATAGTGCTCCCGTGCACAGGTTAGCGAAGCTGATCTGTTCGCACCGCCGCGGGTTCGAAACCCAGTCCGCGACCTTTCGCTCTAACGAAAGAAAAACATTTACAGAGAGCACTTAGGTGTTTTGCAGACTGAGAAGAAAGCAAATATCGGAAACGTTAGCCCGATACAAATAGACCTCGTTCACTTCGTTCACCTAACCTACACGTGAAAAGCAGAGAAGTCACAGAGGCCACTAGGTGTAACGAACTCGCATCCAGTACGGTCGGAGAGGATAAAATAGTTCATAAAGATATCAACATACGACCCCAGTTGTTGGGGGGCGAAAAGTGTCATCTGCCGGAGTCCGTTGTTGGAAATGTATGCGGTCGAAAGCGGAGGAACCCAGCAATGTGGCGAGGCGGTGGGAATAAGACCTCGGAAATGTGATGCAGGGCGGGGAAACTCGCGAACGCCGCTGTGGAATGAAAGAAACACGCGGCCGCCGACCTCTCCTCACTCCTGCCATCTCGCGTGGAAAGAAAAATGAAAGCATGCGGAAAGAACCGAAGACCTCGCGAACCTCCTTTCCGGAGGATTTGTGCGCGCCCAGAAGCGTAGCGCGAGCGGTTCCAGGCGCACCGTGCGCACGACCTAATCTACATGAAATAGTCCGGAGAAAGGCAATTACGGGGCCCCTTTTCATCACCTACGGCGCCACGGACAGGGCTTCGGCCACGCGTCATAAATCGTCGCCGGTGTCGCGGTGCGAGAAATCTGACGCGGTCGCTGGGCTCCACAAGCACTGCGGGCTGGTCGGGGGGCGCGTGCTGACGCATGAATATGCGCGAGCTCCGAGGAGGCCCATTTCTGCGGAGTACGTGGCACAGCTTTTCGCGGGCCCCATTCGCAGACCGAAATGAGCGGCCCAGCTGCGTGGAATACCGCCGCCATCTCGCTTCCGCATCGCTCGGCCAGGGTGCGGAGGTGCTGCCGAGCGCGGCTTGATGCGCGCGAGTTTTATACCAGCGTCAGGGGAATAGCAGTCTCGGTAGACCCCGGGAAAAGAGGTCATTTACGAGCGGGGAAATGAATCTCGGCACCTTCGCCCTGAGATATACGCAGGCTTCCGATCAGATCGTTTCCTGGTCTCTGTTTACGCGGAATTTGCCCGGCTTGCCCGTACGTGCTGTGGCAGCAAAAGTATACGACATAGGGACAAACACGGCTTGCCTCAAAATCGAAGGATGAATCAATATCCTTCGACGCAATATGGCCAGGTTTTAAGGTCATCAGGTAAGAAAGCAAGGGGGTGCACTAAACAGGATAATAACAAAAATAACGTACGGCACTAAAGACTGCTTACGCGCTTTGGATGCGAAAGCACTGCCTCATCGTGAGCCCTGTTGAGAGGTTCATTAAAGATTCCTTCCTTTCTAATGACGCACATATTCATTAGCATGCAGTCGTAAGGAAACGCATACACTAGGCTAACCTTTAATAGCCAAGAAGCAAAGTGGTTTTATGGCCTATGGGTTGCGTGCTCACCTCATAGTCTGAAGTTCATTGGTTCACTTCGCCGCACCTTCTGAACAAAGTTTATTTTTTCTTGTTTACTGTAGACGTCACTGAGGAATTTCACGCCATGGACGCTGACGGAAAGCTGCTTTTGTGCTAATGGGACATATAATGGTTGTTTAAGACTTGTTTTGAAAGAGCCTGGTTGCATCGTAAAGCCGACGGTCACAGAATAATAACTGCTTTGCCGCCGCCACGATGCACAGGAGGGGAGAAATTCAACCAATTTCTCATTTTTCCGACTCCCTTTTCGTCTATCACTTGTAATAGTAGGAAATAGAATATATTTACTTATAATATTTCGAATCAAAGCGATAGGCACAGAACGATTCAATTTTGAGTGAGTGCTTTTTTCAAAGCGGTAAAACAACACAGACGACGAAAGAACATAGATGGACGAGCGCTAAAATGTCATACTTGCACCAAATAGCCCGATACGCCACAGTTCTGTGCTATACTACAAAATTCGGTGCGGCCCGTGCTAGCAAAAAGAAGAAAATCTCTTAGACTGTCCCTGTTTGATAACATATATGACGGCAGAAAAGGTTTGATAACATATATGACGGCAGAAAAGAGGTTAATAAAAGCTAATGCATAAAATAGCTTTATTGCACTTACCTTCGCATAGGCCATTCATGAAATGTGCGGGAGTACAACTAGGGTTTCATACCTTGACTGCTGATACTGTTGCCGTCTCGCCAGCATCTTTTTTCTTTGCCTTAGGCAATTGTTTTCTTGTCGTTGTATCATGTTGTCTTAGTTTAAGCTCTTGATGTCAGTTTTCTAACTGGCACAGTTGTTTTGCTTTGCTTTTGCTAATCCTGCTGTATTGTCTCGCTGTGTAAATATCAATCCATCGTGCATTGATTATTGTTTTACATGTTGTTGCTGATGTATTTGTTTTTCTCATATGCATAACAGCCCACTACAATAATGTAGAAATATGGTCGCTGTGGGTGCTGTAATGAATGAATGAATGAATGAATGAATAAGATATTCGGCAGAGGCGCTTAAGACTTCTTACGTGTGAGAGTGAGAAAGCCCGCCCGCTCCCTTCGTGAACGCAGTCGTTCAAGTTCCATACACAGAACACAATCACACACAACCGGCCGCTATGGCTACTTGCGGTGAACTGACGTGGCAGAGGGAGTCCACGTGAGGACGCCATCTTTCATGGGTGCCATCGAGTGTTATCACACAGACAGACGGGTTTTCGCTCAAGGCTTCCGCCCTAAAAAATCGATCGCCTTGTGAATGTGCACTGACTGCAGCTTCTGTGATGTAGCAGGGTAGACAGAGTCCCTCATCACGAGCTAACACTTCGGCTACAGTTCTGGAAGTATGAACAATTTTTGTAGAGGTCTAAGTTTGCTTGGTTTTGCTCACCCACGCCTCGTTCGAATGCCTTCATACTGCATGAAAGTACATTTTGCAATCGCCCCGTAACTTGAACGCGAGGACACGAATTCGCAGTCTATTCAGCTGGCGGCTATGAGAGATAACCACCGGCAGCGGGAAACATACGCAATCTGTGTACCTACCGATGTCGATGTATAAGCCGCATTGTGAGTACAGATTTGGAGGGACTGGAATGGCACACGTGACCTTGTGCTCGACAGCAGAACACCTTGGCCACTACTCTGCTACGGACAGTGCTGCATACGGTAAGACACAATGCATGCACACATACGCGTTTGCTATAAGGGAGTAATTACTCATTAGCATCTACCCGAGCATAGCCATGCGGTAACAAGGAATTAACACCATGGATTAGTAATATTCCCACTTCGGGTTGTTGATCAATTTGTTCTCGCCCTACCATCTGCTAGCTGTCCTGGATAGTTTAGAAGAGCGAATCCCCCGGATAGGCGGAGGTCCCAGGTAAATTCCTGGACCACGAAGAAATTTCCTTCATCTACGAAGTTTATGTGAAAGCTATACAGCCTTCCTTTGTAGCCGTATGGCAGCGCTTGAGAGGATACTAATGACTAATTACCGCGTTATTACAAATCTACTCCACCCTGGGGGATGCCAAAAATTATTAACTAATACGCATTTGCGGTTGTTATTGCTACTGTGCAGTGGTAACTAATTGGTATGAAACATGGTTTGCGTGTGTTTTTTTTTTTTAAGAACAGGTGTTGCAATTTAGGAGAACTTAAAGATGAAGAAAAATACTTTTCTTTTATCTCTTTACCTGATCTGCATTTTTTTTTATGTGTTGACCCAAATCTCAATGACGACAAGCACGATTGCGAGCATGTAGAAACGACAAAGCAGACGGGTTTCTCCCTGATTGCTGCCCATAGCACGGGCATTCCATTTGCCATTTCAAGGTGACGGCCTTCCGTCACGAAAAAGTGTCGTTCGTGCAGTTCGCTGATGGGACCTGTGCGCCCGAATTTTCCCGAAGCAGCGTCAGCGGACGGCCGTTAAATGGCACCACTAAGCACTCACGCGAGCCACCGGCCCTCACACTGACTACCGCCGCAGTCACAAAACATAATTTACCTCCTGGCACTCGCGAAAATAACCAAGCAACTAAGAAAATAATCTACACGCTCAAAATGTTCACTCCGCCTTCGCGGATGTCAGTTTGCAAACGTTCCACACGGTCGAATGTTGTGCAAATGTCAGGAAAATCTACATTGTTGCTATAGCCATTTCTTTTTGTTGCTTTAGCCAAGGTTGCTAAATAATAGAAAGAGAGAAAAATCAGCCCTTCCATATTCCGTTACGTTTAATAACGGACCTGGAAGCTGCAAAAACACTGAGCTTTAGAGCACAGGCAAAAGCTACAGTTTTCAGTGAAGAAGAAACAGGTGGCTCTCGCATTCTACTGATGGTCGCGACTGTCCAGGTTTTCGCGCAATAAACTGCGGGATGAAGGTCTTAACTGCTTCACGAGTAATTTTCCGATTGCGCAGCTGTCTTAGGGTTGTTATACCGCCGTTGTTTTGCTTAAGCTATTCGGACAAAAGCGATGACCGGAGCCCTGGTGCATCACTCAATACAGCCGTCCAGTGCCTCACACGCTGGAGAAAAAATGGCGCTTTTGGAATTCGGGGGCCACCAGTCAATGTCTAGCCGCCCTTCTCCGCAATCGAAAAGAAGAATAGAACGCCAACATTGTCCGACATTGTGGCTACAGTCCCTAATACATATTTTAACAGGGTTTCCAGTTCTTTAATTTGCGCTAGGACCTGTATACAAAGAACAAAAAAAAAAACGACTGGGCGAGAGTCTAACGCGGTGTGAATACACGTGAGTGCTAATGTGGTGGTCAGAAACGAAATAGAGAAATACTTCATTTTGAAGCAAAATATCCTTACTACAGTTCTCTAAGGATGCTTATCCTCAGAGAAAATGACGTGTTTTCGTCTTATACTTGCCCCACAAATTGGGAACAACGCTGAAAAGTGATTTAGCTCGAGGTTGAGTCCGGAATGCTCACCTAAACTTGACGTTTCACTTCGTTTTTGAGCTTCTCCAAATATTCGCAAACTGGGCCGTCTTTCTAAGTTACCAACGATGTCAAAGTCGTGTAAAGATAAAACGGGAGCCATGTTCACAACTGTTCATATAGAATATGCGTGACAGGAGCCTGGAAGGGTTAAAACACAGTGGCTGTAGGGTAATGGTAATCAATGTACGCTGCTTTTTGCGAACATCTGCCTGTCTCTGGGAAAGCCCAAATGACTCACACATCGATTAATATGAATTCGCTCGGGGAGAGACATCGATTTTGTTGTAGTTTCTGACGGCAGACGCGTACTGCCTGACACGGCAAGCTTGCTTCTCTGTAGAGCACTAAAGGTCCGCAGGTAAAGCGCCGGTGAACGGAGGCGACACACGAGCGAAGTAAGAAGCAACAAATATAAAGTTCTTCGCACCTTCACGGTGAGCTCGAATTGAGCAGCATTCGAAGACACATGACGACGCTTTGAACAATTGTGTTTCCTGCAAGACCGGGAGGAAACAATAGAACTGAACTTTACGCCAAGCTTCGCAACTGCGGCCCACGAATGAGAGCGAGCGCTCGCGAACGCGAAGCTGTGATGTTGCTCGCAACAGTCTGACTTGTCCTGACGCTGCATTGGGCTGGTGGCTGTTGTGCATCGCCGAACCCAATGCGCGCTTTCTGCAGTTTTCTGCAGGTTTTCTATTTCTCGTTATGCACGTTTTAAATTGAACATTTCGCGTGCAGTAACTTGAAAAACAAACACTTTCGCTATAAGCATGCACCACCCTAGCGGAACAGGCCGTCAGTTGTCAGCACTGTACACACCGGAAAGTTAAGCTAGACTAAAATAAAACGTGCATATAAAGTCCAATTGTGCTGATTTCATTTAAATTTATTAGCTTACTTACATCCTCAATGCCATCAAACTGAGACATTACATGAGGGGTTAAATAAATTAAATACTAATTTAAAGTAAGAAGTCAGTACTAGTACCGATCCTTCCAATACAGGCTCGAATTTTGCCCTGCACTTCGCATGGTATGTAGTACAAGTGAAAAGAAATTTGGCCCCCTCCTCCAACACGAAGTCCTCACTGGGTACCCCCCGGGTTCCACTATATCTCGACCTTCCTCATCACCCGAACTGGCACGATAGGCATCGGATCTACCAGGTCGTTTCTTTCCCAACAACTGACAAGTGCACTCTAACGTGCCCTACTGTCACCACTCCTATTCAATTATTCAATATAGCCATGGCCCCTCTCACCCGCAACCTCTCCACACTTCCGCAATCGGATATGCATTTATGAGAATGACATTACCATCTGGTCAACCCGAGGGTCCCTCGCCGCCAAAGAACAAGCCTTACAAACAGCCAGAACTATGGCCGAGCACTTTGTTCACACCAGAAGTATGCAATGTGCACCGGCCAAATCTGAAATCCTCCGTATTCACAGTCCCCGATATCGTTACTCCGGCCCAATCATGCTCCAAATTGACGACTATCCTACAGAGGAAAAATCAGCCATCCGAGCGCTTGGCCTCTGAGTCGAACATGTTGGCCAGCACACCCACACCACTGCCACTATACGCATGTCCGTGCTCAATCTCGCTCGCATGGTACGACGTGTCGCTGAATATCGCAAGGGTACGCGTAAAGACGGCGCTATCCGCCTCGTCATGCCCCTGGCCGTAAGTCGAATTCAATACGGCCTCCTTTACCACAATGTTGATCGCAACGCCAAGAGTATAGGATCGATATCCTTATACGTACCCTCTTTAAGACAGATCTGGGCCTTCCCATGTGTACATATACCACTAGATTCCTTGCTCTCGGGGTTCACAACACGTTCTAGCAAACCCAGCATGCTGTCTTGAACTCACAACACACTCGTCTTCTCACAACTTCGGCGTGTAGGGCCACCCTGTCACGAATGGGCGACCCGCAAGCCAAAGAACCTGGCCCTGACTGGGATTCTCCCCACCACTATCCGCTCTGACTTTTACATGGACCTTGTCCCCGACACATGAACCACGAGTTCCAGGCACCCCACCGCCAGGTCCGTCTTTGCAGCCTCGGTAGGCGATACGGTCAAGACACCAGGCCATGTATGTGGATGTGGTTTCGTATGCACACTCCATAGACAGGCCTTCGCTGCTGTCAATCACGCCAACATCCACGAAATTGGAGCGCCCTTCCCGGCCCCGCACCCGGCGGCCGCAGAAGCCATCGCTACAGAGGTCTCCATCAAAATGAGTGACGCCCAACACCATGGCTACCACATTTGTGCAGTCTCCTAAGTCACCTGCAGAGCCAACGCAAGTGGTCGTGTCCCGCGCATGGCTCTCCGCGTTCTGGGCGGCCACCTCCAACATGATCACGTAATCACGTGGGCCACAGGACATGCAGGTCTCGATGACAATATTAGGGCCGAGGTCCTAGCTCGAGAATATACCAACCGAGCGGGGCACACCGACTATACACTCTATTCCCACTCGACCCATTTATTCCAGCCGCCTAGAGACCCTCCGCCTCAATCGGCGTCTCTACCCTCCAGCCAAATTAGCAACTTTCCCTTGTGGACTCCTACCACTTAAGACGTATCCGAACACTTACTTCCTTCAATATCCACCACCTACACAGCATTCACCCAACATTATACGCAGATAGATGTCCCTGGTGTAGTGATATTCTTACATTCACACACATACACATCTAGACCCATCCATTTAAAGCCGCCCAAAGCGGCGCTGAAGCAGTGGGAGGTGACGCTGGCCTGGAGTCCTGGACTGAGGACCTCTCCCACAATCCGTTCCGGTCTTCTTTTACACAACAAAAGTTTATTCTCTCTCTCTCTGCCGGCCCGCAACACGAAATGCAGACCCATCTTCCATGGGGCAATTGAAATCACACGCAAACCCTGTTCGAACAGAGAGAGCTTGCTGTGCTCAGTGCATTTTTAGAATTAATGCGGGCGGAGAAGAGCTCAGTAGGGCTCCTCATTTCAGCGGCATTTCAGCGGCATAGGACTTCTGCAAGTCCAGTGCTTAGATTCGCCAGCCGTCGATACGTTTTGAGTATTGAATAACTGAGCGGAGGTCACCCATCTCCAAGAAATGCTACGAAGAAAGAGCTGCGCGCGTGGCTGTTTTTAAGGGTTTTTGAATTCGTGACAGGAGCTGAGGTCTCAGAACGGCTCGCCGGAAAGCGTCAGACAGAAGCAGAGTCGGGTCATTAACTGTAAAGCTGCCATTTGAGGAACAAAAGTTCCCCAAGATTCCCGCACACTTTCTAAAACTATATCCACGTTTTCAAACCTTTGTTGGAATGGACGCTAAAATTTAACTGTTCGAGAAAATCAACGCCATGTCAACTTGTGGGAATTACTGCTGCCGCGCGAGCAGTTATTGCACTTCGCCTTTTTGATTCACAGAATGTATGCAGGAATTGCTCTGAGCGAGTGACCACAATTAAGGAGAAAGGAAAAGGAAAGTCTTTAAAGCATTATTTTCCAGCGCACAGATGATATATCTTTGAACGGTAATTACAAACACTTTCTTTGCCATCGCTGTTGGGTGATGATGATTTATTTTTGCCATCGCTGTTGGTGGCTTACATAGCCACGTAGCAACGAGGGAAAGCTGCAGAAGAGCCCTCTTTGCGCAGTGGCGTCAACGCGCACGAAAAGCTTCGGAAGGACTAAATTTAACCGAAAACCATCGGCACTCTCATAGCCAGTGTGCTGCTTCGGCGCATGCAGTGAACGGCTACTTAACCATCCGGAAGGGCCGTGAAGGCTTCGGCCACTTGAAAACTGTCAGGTCACAGTGGCGCGCTTGAATGTCGCCATTCGGCGAGGCTCTTTTTCTTCATTTTCCCAATCCCACTTTGTTTTATTGCGCCATCCCTGGCGTTTGGCGCTGCGTTGCTCCGTACGTAAAAAGCGTGTCCGGACGGGTGGCCGAAGGAATGAGCCGCAAAAGGGCCGATAACTGGCTCTCTCGGAGCGCCAATTACGCGCGCCGAGCCCCCGGAATCGAATTACGCTGCACACTGGGAGGACAAACCGCCGGGACTGCGACCACCGAGCTAATGCACATTACCGCCTCGATGGCGACGCGGGCCCGCGCGCGACACTCGCCGCACCGCTTAGCTCCCGCTCTTCTTTTTTTTTTTATAGTAGTTAGATTCTTTCTCAAGGTGACGAGGCATATCGGTGTAGCCGGTGTCCGTGGAACAAATGAAAAATATAAATTTTGTTAACAAACAATCGACAAAAAAAACAACAACAAAAACTTTGCGGCTTGCAGAAAAAGGTATGCATTCAGTGTTTTATTCAGATATCTTTTTTCACCTCATTTTCGAGTGCAGCGCATTAGAAGCACGCGAACGCAGTTGAAACTTTAAAACGAAGGCGTGAATGCCGATCCTAAACCTCAAAGTCACGGCAGCCTTAATAATGACAAGAGATGGGCACAATGCAGGACAAAGACCGCTTTTGTCCTATGACCTCCACTTACTGCCGTTTTGCGCCAGCAACGGAAGCGCCATCCCACCAACAGTTCTACAGGCGCAGCAGAATTACAACTCTCTTATTTGCTATGCTTGGAACACGTAGGAGCAGGGACGACTACAACTGCAAGTCCCCTCTTGGATACCGCTTATTCCTCCCCCCATCCCTCTCAACTACAGTTGGCACGAGGTTTCAGAGGTTCGGAATAAATTGAATCTGCCGTAGTTCTTAGTGTGGCAAGTAGCACTAGCGTGGTCAGAAGGAGACGAATTGCGTTGTGGCCTTCTAAACCTGCTTACGAATTGTATAATGGAATGTGGGTGTCATTAGTAAGCGGAATCATAAGCAAAAAGTAAGATTCTGCACGGGCGCACGAAGTTTCTTATATCTGCTATGTTTGCATGTGTTTGTTGCTTTTGTTATTTTTACAACTTTAGTGAAGCCAAATGTTCCTTTACTTTACCCCCCCCCCCTTTCCTTACTGTAATTCCCATCAGGGCAATGTGCAGGTACTTGAATAAATAAATAAATAAATAAATAAATAAATAAATAAATAAATAAATAAATAAATAAATAAATAAATAAATAAATAAATAAATAAATAAATAAATAAATAAATAAATAAATAAATAAATAAATAAATAAATAAATAAATAAATAAATACAGACATGAACTGCACTCTCGCAAAAGAAGCGCGCACAGTTTAGAACTGTACGCACCTGTACGCACCTGTACGCGCCTGTACGCGCCCTGCGTCTTACAACAGAGAAATGCGCACCGATGAGCAGCACTGCTCAGACTGAAACACTGATAGGACCCCTCTTTTTTAAGTTTTCAAAAAGCCTGATTTCTCAGCTGTAGAAAAATCAGGTCCGCAATGCTCCGCGAAGTGAGCTTCGGTCGCAGCTTTTACAAGCAACCCGCTGGGTTTTTACTCATGAAAGACGTCAACCGCTTCATCCAAACCCCATCATCCAGCTAGCTGTCTAAAAATGTGACACAGCTTCGTAAATAAAGTTTTCCTTCCTTCCTTGCTGAGCGCGACTGCATGCTACCTAGGCTGCTAGGACGGCCGCTAAGATCCGTTTCGACAAGTGCGCGTGCTACAAACGCGACAGGCCGGGCGGAGGTGTTTGCGGCAAGCTGTTTCTCTTGTACGTACATGAGCCGCAGGTGCCGTGTCCCGGCAAAATTGCCACGTGCTCGGAAATTTTGTCCGATGACTGCGGCAATGCGTTAAAAGCAGCTCGCGTGCAGCACTCCGGAGCACTCAGCAGGACTGCTTCTTGGTGCGCGGTGGTTGCTCGCCTCGCCGGAACTCTGAGCGGCTAAGTGGCTTTGGACGACGCAAGTCCATTAGGCATTGGTTATAGCTTTTTTTTGGTGTTTGAATCTTACCTAAAATCTGCATCACTCAAAGACGAATCAGCACCAAATTGCTCGCACCGACAAAAAAAAAATGAAAATAAACGGTGGGGCATAATATAGCACATTTGCTAAAAGCTTGCACAAGTAACTTAAGCGCTCTGCTAGTTTTTTTTTTTTGAAGCTTTAAATTTATGTTCATCGAATGCAATAAAATTTTGGCTGCTAATTCTGCATGAGTTCAATAATGTCTAGATAAATATTCAAGTAAAGCTTTATTCCGTAAGCTGTTTCTTTCTTTACTTTCCTTGTGCATAATATTTGCGTGAGGTACTGCTGAAGGCAATCATTATTTTCATCCACGCTGCAAGCGCTATTTTCTGGAGCCTTGCTTGATTTAAAGAGATGTGTTCGTGTACTACGAGAAGTAAAAAACCACAGATAATGTTTACCGCATTTGAATCAGTGCGAAAAGACGGATTTGTGAAAGTAGAAGACGACGATGAGCGGGCAATGCGTGGGACGGAGCGCTCGTGCTAGGCCAGCTGCGAACAGGGGACGATTTTGCTCTGGGTTGGTAACCATTGGATTAGTGCTTACGCACTAATAATAACAGTGCAACAAGCAGTCAAGGATAGAGAAACGAGGGGCTCGTTTTTACCTACGTGCATGAAGGAAGCTAACTATCGCCGAAACCACCGAAAGCATAGCTTTTTTTTTATTTGTAGCTTGTGGTGTTATTGATGAATGGCAAATTAGTAGTGCAATCAGTTCATGCCTAAAAGATAGTTGATTAGAAAGCAGTAGTAACAGAAGCCAACAGTCACCGCAACCAAGGAGCATAGGGGATTTTTTTATTTTTAATTTTTCAGCAACAGGATATTAATAAAAGCAGAAGAAAAAACAACCACGTGCCGCCGCTGGGATCCGAATCCACGGCCTCCTTATTTCGCGCCCTTTGCTCTACCAACTCAGTTACGACGACGGCTGTCCTATCTTCTGCTTTCGGGGGTATTTATTTGTATTGTAACCTAACCTTGAGAGTGTTCACCAGCGCCACCCTAGTCCATAGTGGCAGACGTAGTACGTCCTGTACTACCGCGAGTGCCACGTAGGAACCTGGTCGAACGGTGAGAGCGGAAGCTCTTATGCTACAACTCTCACTGCGCATACCACTCTTATGCTACAATTATTACACTAGTAATTTTCCTCTGATAGACAACCTCAAAAATTTAAAAAAGACATTTTCCTACGCTTTTCTTGGTTTCAGTGACTGTTGGCTTCCTTCATTAACAGTGCAACAAGGTACAGGGCGATGAAAAGAAACGCGACTGGAGCGAAGCCTACGCACTCCGCTCTTGGCATTTCTTTTGAACACGCTTTTACTTTGGTGGTAGCAAAAAGACGCTAACATTTATTCATACCACGCAAGTCAAAGCGTGATGAAAAGAATTTCGAACTGTGGAGCGCGTAAGCGCCGCGTTATTTGCATTTATTTTCATTGCGATTGTACACCCGGCGTCAAAAGTAAATGGAAGGCGACTCTGTCAAAAAAACAAAACAACAAACAATAATATTAATTTCCTTGAACTCAAGGCGTAATGGTGAGCATTTATCGGTGCACTACGTGATTCGCAAAATCACAATTAGGCTGCATTTATCTATTAAAAGATGCATGAAATGAATTTTTTTCCCCAATATTGCATTCAGCTTACCTTTTGAGAGCGTCTATACATGGAAGCCGTTTACAGGGGCCTCAATAAGGGCCTGGCGCGAAATAAACCCTCAGGTTGCCTGATATAATGAGCCTCTCCTGGACGCCTGCAGCAGCTGCTGCTTTTTATTTGGGTTAAAAAAAAAAAAGCACCTGACACAACGTGAGAAAAAAACGCGGCCCACACACAGCACTGCCATATCTCAACCTCGCATTTGTCTTCCCACAAAAACCGCTCATAAGGGACCCAAGGATGACTACTCCGACAAGCACAAACAAGAACCATACACACAACAATTAAGTAGCACATGATGTGTAGTTCTCCGCAGAGATATCATAATGTCTAAATTCTGCAGTGAGCTATCCCCTTCCTCACATATTTTATCGGATTGCCCAGAATCACAAAAAGTTAATTGGCAAAGCCAGAGAGAGAAAATGTCTTCCTTCGGACCTGCGTGGCTCACCCTATCGAGAACTTTATCAGGACAACTAATTTTGGTCAAACACATAAAAGAAGCATTACAACTACGCCGACTAAAAAATTACGGAACGAATACTCTGGCCATATGTTATCCCATAAAGGAAGCTATTAAATGAAGTTTTTTCCCTTCCTCTTTCAATAAATATAATAAAATAAACACCGATGGTGATGGTACGAACAAGAAGTAACTGAAATAAAATTAAGCCAATGTTTTTGCAACGACCCATAAGGCCTCCAGAGCGCAGTAATTGTTTCGCCCTCCCCGCCATACAGCCACTCACTTATCTGGGACTGTTTATGGAGAGCAGCGGCAGGTAGCCATGGTTACCCTAACGAATGACAGCATGCTGTCTCGCGCCGAGCTAGTTCTCACTGCCGCAATTAAACACAGGCGTGGGGCGAGACCGATGATGTCCTTTATGGCCGCACTCCCACCCGTCCCTTCCTTCTTGTCGCGACAGTGATGATGCCGCTGACACGGTTACCACACCAACCGCCGACAACTGGGTCACTTGTTTATACCAGCGCTCTTACCTTTACCTTTTTCTTTTACGTGACGGCTGCTGAAAGCATGGGCCCAAAAAGTGGGTCGAAAAAAATAATTGCTTCCCTCCGGTGTCCGGCGCCGCATACAGACTAAAGATGTCGCTTATGTATCAAGGCCAGTCTGATACATCTCACTCTGTTTTGCTTTGTAAATACATGCGACTATGTTAGACCTCTACCATTTACCTGGTGAATCTCTCGACACAATTTGCCACATTGAGTGCAAGGTTATGCGAGAAAACCTCAGCATGAACAACAAACAACGGTGCTGTTGTACGGTAAAAGAAAAAGGGCATCACGATAAGCGGCCTTATATCTGGCATGGTGTATGCCGTGGTCTTTATTAAGACCGCAGATGGGCTCGCCCCGCAAGCAAGTGTGCATACATATCAATGTGCGAAATAGACTGCAAGCCGAGTTCTAAGAATTAAAAAAAAAAACTGCTATTCCTTTCAAATATGAACGCAGTCTTGCTGCAGAAAGCAATGTGCAGGCTGCAATCTGTCCCCAGTCTTTGTACAGGTTAACACAAAGGTTTTGCATTGGATACTACAACTTCGAGGCAAGATGTGACAGTAGCGCTTTAGCTACATAATTTTTGCATTTCACTTCGTTGTGAACACTGTGACAAAACAGCGTTTTCTCTATTTTTTTTTCACTAACTCTAAAAATTTATTTGATTTTCTACTCGGCTCACTGTTTTGTGTATGGCAGTGCTGTAGTATGAAATAATAAGCTTATTTGCCACAAAACTTACCAAATATATAGAAACGTAATATTTCCAAGCTTTCAAAGGGTGGCTCGAAGAATAATATCTAAATATGGCGTCGATTCGATGCACCACAATAAAGGCACTACAAGGGAGGCTATCGTGAAATTAGGGAAGTGATTAGGCCGGTACTGGAGAGGCCATATGAGCGTTGCGGTAGAGATAATGCATAAAAGTAAACCGGGAAAACATTTTTAATTTTAACCTAATTATGGCCACTATTTTAGAAAGAAGCTTCGCTAGTTCTGCTTCCCATGAACACAGATTCTATGAAGTGAAGCTATGGACTTTGTCAGATTAGAAAATAAAAAGGTCACTATGGACATCAAACGGATGAAATAACAGGGACACAAAGAACACAAATATTCATAATGTTTGGAGCAGCTGGGTTTCCTGTTGTGATTTAGCGGCCTACCGCCTTCAAATATTCCGGAAGATGTTACATGTTTCGCGCCCACGTTCGTCGATAACTCTTAATTCTTCACGCAGAGCCATCTAACAACAAAAAAAAAAAAAACTAATTTTCACGAGTGCGGGCCAGTCTACTTTTGTTAGCGGTCGCCATAATCACCATTCTTCCGCAATTCCTTTTCATAAGCAAGAAATCCACTTTGCAAAGTGCCTGAGATCTGAAATTGTAATGGATGACCTTTCATGGCCTGATTCTTCTCGAAATTGGGCAGTTTTTCGACCCGTAGATGAGTACTCCAACGTCAGCCTAACAAAAATTAAAAAAAAAGAAAAACGTAGATTCGTAAATGCGCTGTTTTTGATCGTTAGGGGTCCTCCTAATATTAGTATCGACCAGCTTTTTAAACACACTAGGTTCTGAAACGTCGTATTATCCACCCCCCCTTTTTCCCCCTTTTTTTTTCTGGTAAGCGTTCTTGTCTAGTTAAATTAAACTACGCAAACTACCACGCAAAGTGAGCGCATAGAGGAAGGTTCTGGCTTTTAATTCCTATCAATGGTTGGAGTGTTGATTCTGTTGCGAAGACTCTCTAATGTTATTTTTAGGGCTGTAGCTTATCATAGCTATCACAATTGTACTCAGCTGTGATCTAATTTTCGTTTTAAGCGCAGAAAACGGGCATAATAAAATTCATTCTTGAAACAGCGCAACAAAGACGGGACGTGGAAACTAAGGGGTAAAGACAAACAGGCGCTGACTAACAACTGGGTTTATTGAAAAAACACACAAATATATAGACAGAGTTAGGAAAGATTAATCGCCACCATAGTCAACTCATGCCACATGTGAAGCCAGATACCCAATCTCCCCTTCGGAAAGGGCGACCGATGGGCAACTAATGCACGTTGCGCCTTTCTCACTTATAAGAAAAGCTTCAATCACTTCTCGCATCATCTTATCACAATGGCGGAACACGATATTGGTGTTTTTATAGTCGGGGGTACATTTGCATTTCTTGCAACGGAATGCACCTTTAGCGAGAGGGTCTCCTTCAGATTTTCTTTTTTCGTAATCTTTTTCGTGTTGACATTTGCACTTTCTGCAGTGGACCGCCACGTGTGACAGGGGGTCTTTTTCAATAAACCCAGTTGTTAGTCAGCGCCTGTTTGTCTTTACCCCTTAGTTTCCACGTCCCGTCTTTGTTGCGCTGTTTCAAAAATGAATACATACCAACTTGCCCAAATTTCTGCTTTACATAATAAAATTCCTTCAACGCAAAAGGTAAACCATTTCATACTGATCCGTGAAACTCTCATTTCAGTCAAAACATCGAGGCATTTTAATTGTAAATGTGCATGATTGCTGGCGAAGAATCCGTGCAGCAGCACAGATGCTAGGGCATGCTGCCGCTGAGCGCTACGCACTCGGCCATACGGCAGTCTGTTGGTCGAGGGAGCATTCCAAATAGAACGAAAATCGGCTCCCGCGTATTAAGATGTCACCTTGCGCAGACGTAAAAGCACAACGGGGTCACAATTGAACGCTTCTACTATGGCCTCTCTCGTAGCCATTGCTCTAGGATGGTAACTGAGCATCGCAGGCTGAACGAACGGAAGCTAATTTTACGTAGGAGAAAACATAAAAATACTTGTGAGCCATTCACCACCAGTTTTTCTGCAATTTTCTGCAGTAAATATCTGCGCTGGAACATACACGGGAAATGTTGTTGATGTGAGAGACAATAGAGTGAAAGTGAGTGCATACGAGCCAGCGGCCTTTTTCGAGTTAAAGCAGGCGCAGCGCGTTACGGACGAAAAAACAAAACAAAATAAAACCATCCGGGGTTTCACAAGGCTAAATCAACAGTGTAGAAAGCAACGGCATTTAATTTTCTCTCCAGGTGCGAGCAAGCGTGCAGCTCCCAGCGGCAGACGACAAAATTCGAGTCCTCGGAAGCGACAGAGAAACTGCGGCTGAATAATTTATGCAACTGAAACTTCAGTGTCACGAACTTTTTGATTTTTTAAAGCGTAGTGCCTTCTGCGAACAGTAATTAGCCAATTGCGGCCCTGCTACTTTGAGTTAACCGTGATCAATTTAAAAGAAGGGAAAAACAGCGACCCAAACAAGGAAGTAAAGCCTGCGTTCCTAGACCACCTGACATACCTTTCTCTGCGCACCCAATTATGATTTTCATTTTCAGTTATAGCAGCTCATTCCAAAATAAACACTCAAACTTTTTTGGCGTCGCGAACCCTACTGCCAGCGTGCGCAGCGTCGTTAAAACTTGATGCCGCCTCCGCACTTCAGGCGCGGGTAGCGGCGGCACACACGTGCGCGCCGCTTTCCTCGAGCATACGCACGAGTCCCGCGCGAAGGTTGTCCGTCGAGCGAGAACTCGATCGCGCTGAAATATTCACCAGCAAAGTGCGACCCCCCCTCCTTCCTCCGGAACGCCACCCGTCGCTCGCCTCGGTGCCACACGCCAGCAAAAGTCCGCTGCTCGCTCGCCCGGTGCCGTTCGCGCGTCCCAATTTCTCGAACAACGCGGAGCGCACGCGGCACACATTCTCGGAAGGGAAGTGGATTAAAAAATGAAGCTCGTCAGCAGCGACGGCAGACACGGTTTTGGCGTACAAAAGAAAAAGGAAGCATGAACCGCCACGTGTGCAGAAGCATCGGAACACTGATGCCCTCACGGCAGTTAGCGAAGTTGCCTTTGTGCAGGATGAAGCGACGCGAGGGTTGTCTATAGGAGCTCTCTGGTCTTTGTACATGCATCTGTGATGGCACGACTTCTAACGGGTGCCGCAACGCGTGTTCTGTTCGGAAAGCAGGAGTCGGCCGGTATCAGTGCGATTTCCCATTCCGCGAAATATATGCCGCATTGCGAAGACAAATCGTAGTGCACCTCATTTTCAAAAATAAAAATAAAATTACAGTTCACCAAGGTTTGCTCCTTTTCTACGCACGACCCTATCGTGCCAGCCTTGAAACTCCTATGCACTGGAGTGAGAAGGGTTACAGTTCCCTTCTCCCGAGGTCAAAAATGAGGAATGTAAATAACAGAACCATCTGTGCCGTTTCCAAGGGCCCCGTACGGACTTGAAGTGTCATTTCCAGCGTTTTTTGACCTGGTCAGACTTCGAAGTTTTGATTTTGCACTCATGGATCGCCAATAAGCTAGCTGACAGGAGCGGGCAAGTGTACACAAACAGCACTCGACGCTCTTACCAACTTTATCCGAGGCATATAAACTGCCACCAAACGAGCCCGGCCTACTCACGTGGTAGAGCCAACAAGTCATTCTGTGGTCCTTTCCTATAACTAGGAACAGTACAATGGTGCAATAAATAGAACAATGAAAGACCACCTTAGTGCTTGCCGACAGGATCCGAAACAGCTTTTTTTCTTTCATGTTTTGCACTTCAGCTCGCTGAGAAAGCTCAACGGCAGTGAGAGTGCAACCAAGCAAAGCAGAAAGTGCCCTTCAGTGGAATAAAAAAGGCCCACCCAATCCTCTCGCTTTCTCTAGCGCCAGCAAGTGGCTCAAGCCAAGACCGGACGATTGTAACCCAGATCGGCAGGCGAGATTGCCGCCGCCTCCAAAGCTGAAGCGTCTGGCCATCTCTTGCGCTTGTTTTGTTTAGTAGCGAGCGATCCTCTTTGGCGGCTTGCGGTTTCCTTTGTGCTGTCCTTGTGGGCGCTCAACAGAGGCGCCTAACGGGAGAGAGCCGCTGCTCGAGCGTCTCACAGCAGATGCGCTTTCGCCGCTACGGAGTGGCTCTGATTCCTACGCTCTGTGGGGATGCAGCGTAAAAGCAGCAATAATACATAAAACCTTCAGAGCCGTTTTGTTTTACATCCACCCGCTGAAAAGTTCTCTGCCGATTTCCTTGAGCTAATATATTTCGAGCCCTTCCGGCTGAATGGTATAGCTTAAGGTCACTTTTGGTTGGTCTGACTTACTTTAGTTAGCTACTAGTGAGTTGGCTTAATTTCGTTAAAGAATGTACCGACGGCGTGGCGGTAAGAGGCCTTTTGAGGCGGTGTATATGTGTTTTTTTTTCTATTTTGCAGGAAATAAAGGGAGAGACGAGTGTGTGACGTACAGTTTGCTGTGAACAAAGCATTAACTAATATGTTGATAAGAAAATGATGGTAGCGACTGGAGAGAGAACAAAAAGAAAATAACACCTATAAATCTACAACTACCGGTCAGACTGAAGTTTGAACTTAATATGCGCATTAAATATATCGGTACGTTATGGCTACGAGCTGCGGGAAAAGGACACGTTGGGCCTCCTGACTAAGCCTGCACGTCGTTCCCATTTCAGGGACAGACAACAGCTCGACAGCTACGTTCAACACAATATGAAATCGCATGAAAGAAGCAGGAAACAATTCAAACAGCCAAAATAACCATAGTTTGTAGCGCAGAAAAACAAAAACACAGAAAACATATACTGTTGGATGTCATTGCAGCTTAAAACTAACGCGGAACAATGAAACGCGTACCAATACTGCCACGGTGTACAGTAAAACGACTACCTTGATACCAGTGTAAACGTTAGCAGTAAGCTAATGTACAAGCTAATGCAGGTGAGAAAGGAATGAACGAATTTTCTTTTTGACGAATTTTCTTTTTGAATTCAGTTACGGTGAGTCTTTCTTGAGGGCACGTAATCAGTGACGGGTATTTATTGCATAAACGCACCAACTGTTTCTGCATAGGCTATGCACCACAATTTGTGAGCGCTCTGTGGGCAAGTAAGCAAACCGTACGAAAACGGTAAATTAACTGCATATCATGGTTTGCTTGAGGACATGAGGCGAAATCTCGTTCAGCTCTGTCATAAATAAAAACCGCCAATTTGTTCCCGCAACATTCCCGGAACTATTGAACCCCAATTATTTCAAAGAGTGGATTACGTGTATGTTTTGTGGATAACACGTTCAATGCTCATTTTTGAAGGAGATATACAGTATAAATCAATCTTGGTGCAGGTACCCAAAACCAAGTTGCAGTAAGTTAGATGCCAGTGAAAAAAACTGGAGTAGATTCGTGTGGTCATTTGAACAGGCCGGAAATAATGAAGGCGAAAGAGCAGGCCAATATACCTCGATAACTTTATCCTAATAGTGTCAAAATGATCACGAAGCTTTGGCAATTATGAAAACACACTCCAAGAAATTTGCGAGATTTTCCTGGCAATATTCTGAAGTCATTAAGGCGTTGTTTTGTAATCTCTGTGCGTATTTTTAGAATAGAAAAGCATAAACTTTTTTACTGATACTTAGCTGAAATGTATTAGTATGGAGCCAAGTCTGAAGCTCATTTCACCAATTGTTAGCGCTCTGTTCAACTACGCGAAGATCCGAAATTAAAAAAAAAAAAAAATATGCTGATGTCATCGGAATAAAGTGCGTTACCGAGAGTGGAAGAAATATTGACAATATTGTGTACGTATAAGCTGAAGGTCAACGAACCGAGGGTGGAGGCCTGAGGGCCACCCTAATTTGTTATGCTAGTGTCTAATTTAACTTCGTGTATAGCTATATTCTGGCAAAGCGATAAGAGGGGCTAGTTGTTTCTGCACCTTGGTTTATTGCGCCCTTCTACACAACACCACAAATGATGAGACAAAGAAAGAGACAAGTACATACGAGGCGCGAATTCACATCTGTGTATTACACATGTAACACTTGCTTTTTATACATTTTTAGCGCATGGTGTGTCTAGTTATTTGGTCATGATGAATAAAAATGTATAAAAAGACAGTGTTACATCTGTAACAAATAGTTGTGAATTCGCGCCTCCTATGTACTTGTCTATTTCTTTGTCTCATCGTTTGTAGTGTTGTGTAGTAGCGTGCAGTAAACCAAGCTGTATACTGGGCTACTTCAACAATATGACTTTTTATTAATAGGTGCGCTATAGCGCGGATTACATGCATTTCCGTTTTTTGGACACGATTTTATGTTAGCTGGTGTCAAAAGCTTAACGGAAGAAAGTCGAGGTATAAGTGCCTATGATAAACATTTTACGTCCAATGTTTGAAAATGGGCTATCATAAATATGTAAGAGCGATCTTCCTGTCGACTTGCCAGATTGAAATACATGCTGATATTGTCACGGGTGGTACAGTACGTCCGGCTCGGCAACTTCTTCAAAACTTCGGCAACTTCGGCAAAACTTGGCAACTTCTAAAGCGGTGCCGCTAGGTAGAGCTGAAGTTTCTGCATAGCGGGTCAGGTAGTCCGTCGCGACAATTATCTATTTGTTGCCAGAGTTCGAACGTGAGAACGGACCCAGCATGTCCATTCCTATTTGTTGGAAATGCCTTGTGGGTGGTTTAATGGGCATCAAGAACCCAGCTTGTTTGGTTGACGGTATCTTGCGACGCTGACAGGCGCGGCACGTTCTGACGTAGTGAGTGACATCAGCGCGGAGACGAGGCCAGTAGTACTTCTCTTGGGTTCGGGCTAGCGTACGGGCTATGCCCAAATGTCCAGAAGTGGGTTCGTCATTGGAGGCTTGGAGGATCTCATTGCGCAGGCTAGCCGGTACGACGATTAGGTATTGCTTATTGTTCAGAGCGAAATTTTTCTAGACCAGTAGACCATTGCGGATGCGTAGAGATGACAACACACGCCTGAAAGCGCGCGGGGCGGTCGTGTTACTGCCATTGAGAAATTCCATTAGATCTCGAAGTTTGAGGTCGGCGCATTGTTGGTCAACGAGACAGGAGGCGCTGAGAGCACTCAGGAAGATTTCGTCATCATTAGAGGCGTCGGTAGAAGGATCGACTGGGGCGCGGGACAGGCAATCGGCGTCAGAGTGCTTGCGCCCGGATTTGTACACGACAGTCATGTCGTATTCCTGGAGCCGCAAACTCCATCGGACGAGGCGAGCGGACGGGTCTTTGAGGCTTGCGAGCCAGCATAAGGCATGATGATTGGTTACCACCTTAAAATTTTTGCCGTAAAGGTGTGGTCGGAATTTCGAAGTGGCCCATACAATGGCAAGACATTCTTTCTCGGTAGCAGAATAATTTGATTCGGCTGGCGACAAACACCGACTTGCGTAAGCGATGACCCGTTCTTGACCTGCTTGGATCTGGACCAGGACAGCACCTAAGCCGACGTTGCTGGCATCAGTATGGAGCTCCGTGGCAGCGTTTACGTCGAAGTGAGCCAGAACGGGAGGCGCCTGCAGGATGCTTTGTAGGCTGCGGAATGCATTTTCCTGCGCTGCTTCCCATCTGAAAGGTGTGTCCGTCCTGGTTAGGCGCGTCAGCGGCTCGGCAATACGAGCAAAATCTTTCACGAAGCGACGGTAATACGCGCACAATCCAAGAAAACGGCGGACAGCTTTCAGGTCTTGCGGCGGCGGAAAACGGGCAATAGCTGTTGTTTTCTCAGGATCAGGCTGAACTCCGGCTTGAATCACAACGTGCCCTAAGAACTTTAGCTCTGTATACGCAAAGTGGCATTTCTCGTTTTTGAGCGTGAGTCCAGAAGACCTTATGGCTTGTAGTACCAATTCGAGGCGGTGAAGATGCTCCTGAAAAGTCGGGGCGAAGACGACAACATCGTCTAGATAGACGAGACACGTTTGCCATTTTAAATCGGCAAGGACGGTGTCCATGAGTCGTTGGAAAGTTGCCGGTGCAGAGCACAGTCCAAAGGGCATGGCCGTAAATTCATAAAGGCCATCTGGAGTAATAAAGGCTGTTTTTTCGCGGTCCCACTCATCGACCTCAATTTGCCAGTAGCCTGACTTGAGGTCCATCGAAGAAAAGTATTTCGCGCTACAGAGGCGATCCAGAGCGTCGTCGATCCGGGGAAGAGGATAGACATCCTTTTTGGTGATTTTGTTTAGGCGGCGGTAATCCACACAGAAACGCAATGTTCCGTCTTTTTTCTTCACAAGGACAACTGGCGCCGCCCAGGGACTCCGGGAAGGACGAATTACGTCGTCGCGGAGCATTTCCTTGACTTGGCGGCCAATAGCGTCGCGTTCAGCGGGAGACACTCGGTAGGGGGACTGTCGGAGAGGGTGCACGTTATCGTCCGTAATAATGCGATGCTTCGCTAGGTGAGTTCGTCCAACACGCGATGATACCGAAAAGGTGTCGCCGTAGCGCAGAAGAAGATCTTTAACTTGTTGTTGCTGCGTCGGGGAGAGTGCTGGATTGACGTCGAAAGTGAACGCAAAGTCTGGGCTCTGCTGTTCCGACAACGACATTGTGGAAATACCGGGTGTGTTGCTGACATGGGCGATGGCATCAACGTGAGCCACAACGGTTCCCATGTTCAGATGTTGGTGTGCAACACCGAAATTGGCTGTCAGCACTTCTGTTGCTCCGTCGACGAGATGAACGACTCCTCTGGCGACAGCAAGGCTCCTGGCAAAAAGCAAGATCTGGTTGCCTTCAGCGACGCCTTCGAAATTCCGCACAGTCTTGGCGCCGACAGAAACCATGAGACTCGAACGAGGTGGAATGGTGACGTGGTCATCCAGGATGCAAAGTGCGGTCGGGTGGTCTGAATCTCTGTGTATTGCGTGTTCTGTGGAGAAGCACACGGCCTTTGACTGGAGGTCGATGACCGCTCCATTCTCGGTCAAGAAATCCATTCCGAGGATGACGTCACGGGAACAATGTTCAAGTATGACGAACGTTGCCAGGTAGGTTGCGCCTTCAACTGTCACTCTCGAAGTGCAAGTCCCAGTCGGCGTAACTAAGTGACCCCCGGCTGTACGAATCTGTAGGCCCACCCACGGAGTGGTGACCTTTTTCAGAGCGGCGGCGAAATGTCCACTGAGAATAGAGTAATCGGCCCCTGTGTCGACGAGTGCAGTGACGTCTGTTCCGTCGAGAGAAATGCTGAGGTTTGCTGTCGTAGACGTCGTGCGAGAGGTACGGCGCGGTGTTCGGTCACGGCTGCGGTGCGGCGTGGGTTCGCTTCGATTTTTCAGGTGGCATTGACGTCGAGTCGGCGTATCATGGTTTTGGACGGCAGATGGTAGTGGCATCAGGTGGCCACCTAGTTGCGGCGTAGGAGGGTCTGTTACATTGCGTCGGTGAGCAACCTCCCCCTCAAAGGTTGCTGCGTTTAGTTTTCCTGGCGGGGGCTTGGCGACCTTCCCCGCGGAAAGTCACCGTAAGACCGACGAGGAGAAGAGAAACGACGTGGGGATGGCGACCTGCGTGTCCCACCGACAGATTCGGCCAGATAATCGTTGATTTCTCTTGGTCGCTGCCCAGGCTGCGGACGTGGTGCATCTGCAGGGAACCCCAGCAGGCCCATCTGACGATACCTGCAGTTGCGGTACAGGTGGCCCGGCTCACCGCAGTGATAGCAGAGAGGACGGTAGTTGGGAGTGCGCCAGATGTCACTTTTACGGGGATACGATGGAGCAGGACGAGCAGGTGGTGGCGTCCGAAAAGAGGCCGGGGTTTCCTGAAGAGGACTCGGCGGCGGTTGGGCGCGACGAGCAACAGCGGCGTATATCATTAGCGGTGGGGCTGTGGACGGCTGAAAGGGAGCTGGTTCTTCCCGAATAACCTCGGAACCTCGGAGAGCAGAAACCGTTGGCGCAGGCGGCGTAGCCGGGAACAGCTTCTGGAGCTCCTCGCGAACGATAGCTCGTACGGTTTCGCGAAGCATGTGGGTGGTACTGATGTCCGTGGCTGCCGCAGTCATGGCCAAAGGCTGACGCTCGTATTGCCGCAACCGCATATCGAGTGTTTTTTCCATGGTGGTTGCCTCGGACAGAAACTCTGCGACAGTGCTCGGTGGATTGCGAACCAGTCCGGCAAAGATTTGCTCCTTGACACCTCGCATAAGGTACCGGTGTTTCTTCTGCTCTGTCATGTCCGGGTCACATCGGCGAATAACTTTGCCATCTCTTCGAAGTATACCAGTATGCTTTCATTTGGTAGCTGAGCTCGGGACTGAAGGAGCAGATCGGCCCGTTCTCTTCGAATCACCGTGGTGAAATCCTTCAGGAACTGGTCTTTAAATACGTTCCACGTCGTTATGGACGACTCCCGGTTCTCGAACCACGTACGATCTGCGCCCTCCAGCGAAAAGAACACGTGCTGAAGCTTGGAGTCATCCGCCCATCTGTTGTACCGGGCCACGCGTTCAAATTTCTCCAGCCAGTCTTCCGGGTCTTCGCCTGGAGAACCTTGCAAGATCGGTGGCTCCCGAGGCTGCTGCAGCACAACAGAAGGTGAACTAATCGTCGTCTGCATGCCTATTTCGGGCTGAACGGTCGTCGACGATGGCGCTGAACGAACCGCTTGGGTTGAGCGAGACTCCAGAAGCCCAAACTCGGGTTGAAGGCCTTGGAGCCGGCGGCTGCCGTGGTGTACAGGCGTCACCTCGATGGCAGATGACCCTCGAGGACTTGAATCTCCGCTTGTTGGGGGAATCCGAGGAATGGAATGCGTTACCCAGCACCTCCACCAGATGTCACGGGTGGTACAGTACGTCCGGCTCGGTTGGATACGTCAAAGTAGGCGACTGCAGCGGACGTCGGTAGCAGCCCCAAATACGGAGCATTCGCAGCCAGACACTTCGGCTTTTTTCTTTCTAAAACCAGCTCGCGCGCGCATTCCGCGCTCTCGTGGTTCTAGTAGAACGACAACGATGAATGGACGGTGTCAATATTTTGTTACAATATCGTTCGTTTTTAACCATTTAGGAATGGTTAGGAATGGAAGCATCGATGTTGAACGGTAGTTGACCAAGCCCTTTTTATTGCCTCTTTATAAATTACACTTGCACTTTCTATTTTCATCGCATGAGGAAATATACCCAAGGTCATCATTTCATTGCTTATGTGCAATTGCGACTTAAAGATGAAATTAATGACATCTTTGGTCGGTACTATTAATATACCGTCATCACCAGGAGAACATCGGTTTTGCAAAGCACCCATGATGGACAGAATTTTGCTGTCTATCGCAGGCATCAAGGATATCGAGTTGCTGCTATAGTCGAACAGAAATGTCTTTTCTTGCGTTTATTAATACTGTGTTTCTTTTCCCACCTTAAATACAACACAGTCAGTGTAGGATTACGTCATCGTTTTTCAGCATATGGGTAAGTAAATGTTTCGTGCACTTCGGCTACCCTAAGATCGTAAATAAAGTACAGGGGGGGGGGGGGGGGGGGGTAAAACCCGCAAGCGCAGCCCAAATGTATATAAAAACAAATATATAGATAGTTTTTGCCGATCCGCTTAATGGCCACAGTCTGTCAGTTTTATGTCCCGACGTGGTGTATGAAGACAGCTGGCAGTATTCTTTAGGAAACACCAAGCCAAAAAAAAAACAACAACAAAAGAAGGATGTATGGACTACCACACGCTAACGAATGCCAATGAAGAGACAAAGGAGGAAGCTTCATATGGTATTCCTCGCGGATCAAGGAATATTTCTCGAACAATTTCGTTCCCTTCCATGCTTACTTCGTTGCTTCGGCACGTACCAAATACTGCAAAAAAAAAAAAAAGTGACATTCGACGATCACGTTATATGCGCTACGCACTTGAATGCACGCATAAAACTAGAGGAATTAATTGGCTCATCAAACGTAGTACTTTTGCGGCGCTGAAGTACCGTTCAGCTATTTTCAAGATGGGTAACAGCAACGATCGAAACACAACGCCATGTAAAGCGAAGTAGAAAACAGGAAATATTTTTTTTAGAACCAACAAAAATGCAATAAACACCGAATAATCCATCACGTCAGAAGGCGAAATTACCTTTCGTGAGCCTGTGCAGTCAGTTTCTGTTCCCACCTGCCCAATGAAAGAATATGTTTGCAATATGCTGCATTGCAGCCTACTTGGTATGGTAACTTCGCCGAGATACAGCAATTTTCCTCTGAGGGCATGATGTTCGCTTCGTTGTCGTCATTATCAACGCAGCTAGAACGTGCAGCTAGAACAAAACCCCCATAGGCAAGTTCAGAGCCAGGCAACAATGCACGAGCGCAAGTTTAGTGAATTTGTTCAGAAATTTCGAAGAAGTTAGCTATGGTTGAAACTATAAAAGGTCGAAAGTCTTTAGAATCTCCTTTCGAATCAAGAAGAACAACACGCGCTTCTCGCAGTGATACAGCCCGATGCAGAGACAGAAAGATCGACGAGAGGGCGGTTCAAGACGAAGGGGCGCAAGCTGCGCGAACAATCAGTTTCTCTCAAGATTGGATCGGGCGCTGCCATTGCGATAAGCGCGTGTTGAGGTGACAGGAGTCCGATTGGGTGTTTATTTTCGTTCATCCTAGTATCGGTGACGAGTGAAATTGGACTCGGCGGGAACTTGCCAAGCAGCGGGAACAAAGAAGCCCTCACAAATCAATGCCGGATGCGAGCTCGAAGACAGGAGAGCGAGGGGAACTAGACCAAAGTTGAAAAAAAAGAGAAAAAATGAGAGAAGCAAGAAATTCGCACTATTTTTCAGCTGACACTCGATTCTCACACATCTCAAGATTTGAAGCTCTTCGAGCAGGCGGCTTTTTCTCCTATGAGAATAGGGTGCGAACACAGGAAAAAAAAGAGAGCCTAGGCGCATGGAATGAAAAAAAAAACAATGAATCCTTCTCAGGGTGCAGAACTCTTATTAAGAGAAACTCCATCATCTTTGAGAACAACAGAAATTGGTACGACGCGATAAAAGGCAGGTGGGCTGAATGTACCGTGATATTTGCCAGAGTGAGCATAAAACTAGGCAACTACAGATGGAAAATCAGAACAAGTAAGGCAGGTAAGAAAAAAAGAGCTACTGAAGTGAACAGGTGCACTCTCTTGGCGCATTACCTTCGCTAGGCCATGCAAAATGAAAAATAAAATAGAAAACGAGAAACCTGTTCTCGGTACTGGACGCGTGGACTTAGCATGATGCATAAATTGAAGCCTTTCAAGATGGTTGGGCTACTCGAGGAGCGAAAAAAATCAGGTTCGTCGTTGGTATCTGCGCGAAGAAGCAGAAGACATTGCCGCATGACGTTCTGAATGTAGATTCTTAAAATGTTATTGACGTGATTCGAGCGCATATTTTGTTGACCTTGTGTTCTTAGGATGTCTCTACGGCATAAGAAAGAAGCGCTAGTGCCTTTGGTTCCTAGAGGACCTTTGATGCTCGCTCATGGTTTGTGCGTAAATCTTCAAGAAAAATGAAAAAATCAGTCCGAGTTCAATTTGGAGAAGAATACTAAGTGATGACAAATCACTAATTAATGGTTAATTACTGATTAATGCCTGAATACTAATTAACTGCTAATTAAGCTTAAGCTTCGCCTTTAGGAGTGGAACGCGACAGCGTGTTGTAGCGCTGCCAGGGAGTCCACGGAACGCCACCACCCGTTCGGCGCGATGCCTTGCCGTTTCAACGCAACGGTTTTTGAGGAAAGGAAATGGCGCAGTAAATCTCTGTCATCTCGGTGGACACCTGAACCGCACCGTAGAGGAATGGAGGAAGTGGGAGTGAAAGAAGAAAGACGAAGATTGGCCCGTAATGAAGAAAATGAAAATTGTATTTGAGGAAAGAAAATTACGCAGTAACTGTCTCACATATCTCGGTGGACACCCGTCAAAATTCAGGGGGGGGTGGGGTGCACTTTTTTGACCTAAAGTGTGGTCACTGATGTGTGGTTAAGATGTTAAGCTTCGCCTCTAAGAGTGGAACGCGAGAGCGTCTTGCAACGCTGCCAGGGAGTCCATAGAACGCCATCGCCTATTCGGTTCTACGCCTCGCTCGTCGGTAAATTGGTTTTTGAGGAAATGAAATGTATTTCTATCTCATATCTCGCTGGACACCTAAACCTCGCCGGAAGGGAAGGGAGGAGGATGGCAGTGAGCGAAGACACCGTATTCACTAGACGTGCCTTTGTTCATTCCAAACCATCGAGCTGGCATGGCGGAGTGGATAGCATGCTCGTCTCGCACTCCGAAGACCGGGGTTCGATTCCCGAGCTCGACCAATTTCTTACTAGGTTTTATTTATTTATATGGCCTGACTAGAGAAGTTAATTAGGCTAATTGGGTAATTAAGCAATTAACTAAGCTCAGTCCCACTTACTTGGAGCATCACTGTATGGTCCCTTCAATGGGTTGCATGGTTACTAGCCAAAGTACAATTGGCCCCGTTTGAAATTGGCGCACTGTGACGTCACGACCGTTTCGACCTACTGAAAAGCGTGACATTCTCTGTCGACAACTGCTGCTTACAACGATGAGACATTAAAGGCTTTCGCCTTAATATGTATGCCGTTAAATCAGTATGACGAGCAAAGCTACACGCAATAAGGTCATTATACTCCAAGCAAGATTTCCCAGTGGTTCGTTCCTTTTTGTTTTGCCTGTCCTTTGACAACACCGCTTTGCTTGCTTCAGAAAGAGATTGCATTGAAAAGGCACAATAAATTCTCCAAGAAGAGAAAGAGATTCGTGAAGGCTCGTTGCAATCAGGTTCCAAAAAAGGTAAACAATCTCGCATTAAAAAAAAAGGCAAAATTAATGCGAAAGAAAAAGCTCGCCAACGGGAGGCAGCAGTGCCAAAAAGCCGTGCTATGCACAACCATCAGTCACTCGGACAGCGGTTCCTCCGGGGTCATTACGCGCGGCCATCCTGGTAGAAGTGTTGGTCGCCAGGGGATAGTCTCTCGTACGCAGTAATGGCCCAAAGGCCGCTGCAGCCAGCCTAAGAGCAGCTTTTTTTTCACGCAAGAAGCGTCCCTGGCGTCCGTCGCCGGTCTCGCTGTCGTCGTCGGCGCGTGACCGCAGGCCTCTCCGGCGCGACGCGGGCAGCATCCGTCCACCGGACGCTTGACAGGCTCTCATGTTTAATTCAGGCGCCGGGCGCCCTCTCGTGCTGTCCGGCGCAACCCTCGCCGTCAATCGATGCGGTCGTCCTGATGGGCGCCATTTTCGAATGCAGGCTCGCCCCACGGGACCCAGCAAGCGGCTCGGGTCACTCACGCTGTCCCGAACCTTGCACTTGGACGCAGCGCAACTGCGACGTCCCGCTCCGGGCTACTCGCGCACGACTCGGCAGCCGCGGGGCAGGCTCGCGGCGGGCATCCCCCGTGTTTCTGAGATCAGACGCCGCCGGAGAGGCCCGCCACGGGACTACAGCACCCGCGGCTCTGAGCCGCGTCGACCACTACCAGGCTCGCGCGCAAAACTGCGCCCGCAACTAAGGAGCAAAAAAGAAGCAAGGCCCCGAGAAACGGCCACCGTGCAAGTATAAGAAAAAGGACCAGCCATCCCGAGAAGATGCCTTTTATTCAGCCAAGACTACAGAGCAACCATGCTGGCCTACGAGTCTACCGCAAGCCGGCCAGAACAAAAGCTCTCGACGCTAAGGCAGCACAACGAACCAAAAGCGAACAAACTCTTCGGCGGCTCCTTACCTACGAAGTCCATGGCGCTGCCGGTGGATGAGACGCAAAACAACTAGCAACGCGCGCTGCTCGGCACTCGGCTTCCGCGACACATCCGGTCAAATGCGCGGCCGCTGCCACAAGAACGCGCAGCCGTACTGCGGCACACGGAGCGCGGTTCGCGCTGCCACCACCAGTGCGGCGCTATTGTCCGCGCTCGCAGCGCCCTGGTTGCCAGCCGCCTGCGCACGCGCGACGCCTCGGGGCTCCACGAGGCGCCGCCAGCGTGCTCGCCGATCGAGACCGCGCTTCCGGACGGGGGCGGCGGCCCAGCGCTGGGGGTTCGCGCGACCTTGGCACTAGGTCAAGGGTGGCCCAGAATAAAAGTTTTCCCCGGCACAACCCACCGGCGCCCTAATGTGCCACCCGCGCGGACCAAGTGCTCGCTGCCGGCCGACGGGACACAATAGAGCAACTGCGCTCATTAGCTGCACTGCCCCCGTCTTTCGGTGGCCGCTTCCTGTGGGCGCTTACGATGTGTCGAGATGCGTCCCGTGCTTTTATTGATGGCCGTGCGCCCCGGGATTCGTCGCCGGAACCCTCTTCCCGCGCAAACTTGCGCGCGATAATGCTGCAAGTCGGCGACGAAACACCCGAAGCTGGCTTTGCCGCAGCACAACTCTTATTGAGGCAAAGCAAACTTAAAAAACAAAGATGAACCAAGTTTGTAGTGAACGGTTGGGCCCTAGCAACGAAGAGAGAAAAACTCGAATATTCTTAAGCAGGCACATAAAGTTGAAAAAAAAAACTAATCTTCAGTGTTGTGTAATGTAACTGCCTTGGAGAAGTGAAAAATTACAAGATCATTTGGTTCACACCAGAAATATCTAGTCAATGAAGTTGAGCCAACTTCCATCACTCCTATACTTGTGGTTTTTTCGTATATTGCACTCCTTAAAAAGTAAACAAACAAAAACGGTAATATTCCGTCGCGCGCATTTATAAGCGAGCCAGAAAGCGCGTATACTATCGCTTGCTCTTTAAAACGTTCGGGGAATAGTTGGAATGAAGATTAAATTTCTGCGAGAAATTGCTAAGGTCAGTTTATGAGGTGATTTCTATCATGCTTCAGGGTTGTTCGAGCTTGTTCGCATCGAATTGGCTGGAAAGAAGTTGAAGCGAAATGCGAGGCTGTCTTCGGTCGCAAAACGCTTGCTCATAAGTTCTGCGCGAACCCGTAGCAAAAACAATATTTTCGCTATTAAGACATTGCAGCAATACAAGAAGAAGTTTTACAGATACACCATTTTTCCACAAGGCAGTGGCGGTGTGCTTTCAACTCTTCCTCAGTACGAACAACCACTCAGATGCCGTGAAGGGTACTGGCGTGAAGGCGTGTTTCTGCTGTAAATTTGGCACACGGCAGGCGGCGCACGTCATGAAGACAAAGAAATTGGTTTGGTTTATGGGTTTATTGTGGTTTAACGTCCCAAAGCGACTCAGGCTATGAGGGACGCCGTAGTGAAGGGCTTCGGAAATTTCGACTACCTGGGGTTCTTTACCGTGCACTCACATCGCACAGTACACGGGCCTTTAGAATTTCGCCTGCATCGAAATTCGGTCGCCGCGACAACCGTGTGCGAACTTTTGTTCAGATTTTTGTGCTTTCGAAACGCGGAGTCACTGAAACCAACCACTCTGGTAATTTCTTTGTCCACCGCGGTGGACAAAGAAATTACCAGAGTGGTTGGTTTCAGTGACTCCGCGTTTCGAAAGCACAAAAATCTGAACAAAAGTTCGCACACGGTTGTGCTTCTATGTCCAATGGCTCTGGCCCAACGTCTTGCACTGTTTTCTAATCAGTCCACCTCTCGCTCCGGCCACGCTAATACAGCACTGGCCCTAACACGCGCATTCATTTTCGTCTCTGTTTTTAGTTTAAAGCGCTGTGATATCTCATGACACCTCCGAATCTGTGGGTGTTACAAGCGTTTGCAGAGAGAAGGCATTTGAACTCAATCATTTAGCTGAGAATGATACAGTGTAGGACGCATTCTACAAATGAAACTTTTTCTATCTGAATCAAGGTTCCGCACTGCTCTATTTAAAAAGTGAAGAACGGCTGCGAATAAAGCTTCCCCCACAGGTTAAGCACTAGGCTGCCTAAGGTTCAGTTTCAATATTTTTGTTAATTTTGATGTAAATGAGATTCCCGCTGCGGCGGCGATCAAGCTGCACATCTTAATGAAGGGCGAAATTAAAAATGAATACACAACAATGAAATAAAACAAGTCACGCTGCTATATTATGCTGCCTTGTGAATGCCATGCTCCAGGGCCTGAGAAAGTTTTGAGTTGTAAGGTAAAATAGTTTTCAGTCACCTAATTAGCCTTCGTATGATTTTACAACACATCTTTATTTTCCCTGCATTAACGTGGCTAACAGTATTATGTTATAAAACCACCATTCATAAAGTAAAGTTATGACACGGAGGACGGCACCTGCGAGGTCATTTCAATAGGTCAAACTCATCCTTTTTTGAGTGAAAACTGTGAGCAGGAAATTAATAACAGTAACCTCACGTACTTCTTTCAAGGTCGCAGATAAAGGTCGCTGCTTTTGAAGGAAACATATCGCATAAGACGTTAGATAGAGCAGTGTCAATGTATATTGGTTTAAAAACACTTTCACATTTACTATGAACTGCTGTCTTGCTACAGTGTCGATATCAAAAAGGGGAGCAAGAGGGCTGATCAAAAATTAGAAGCAGAGGGTAAAAAAAAGTACACCGAAAAAAGTTGGTAGGGGATTATCATCGTTAAACCGAGTAGACGTGCGAAAGCAGGTGTTCATTTTTCATTTGGAGGGAACACTTAAGCTCCGCCTAAAGAGCATGACGCGATATCTTCAGTGGATTAATGCCCATATGTTCAGAATTGGCATTCTCTACTTAACACTCATAGATGGCGGCGACTGCTCGTATACCACTACCAGCGCAGTGGCGCAGCGGTTAAGCGATGCGCCACTGCTTACCCGAGCTTACCCGAGCTTACCCGAGCTTACCCGAGTTAGTACTCGAGCTACTCGGGTCGCTAGGCAACTGCGCAAGATGGAAAGAACGTGCGTACGTACGGTTACAAGATTCTTGGTTGGCGTTGGCTTGGTCGGTGCTGGTGAGCGTATGAGTGCTTTCGCACTAAAAGCAGAAATATCAGTTTTAACACAGAGTACAGTTGAGAAATTGAGCTGCGAAAAACCGCTGCGTTGCCGAGACCGAAATGTCGGTCCCGAAACACTTTGGGATTTTGTTCGGCCTACAACCACGTGGTCTGCCTCACCAGAAGAGCAAGGAAAGAAAGAAACAACTGCGTCTTTGTGACAAATTTACGGGCTATTACAGCAGCCAGACGTGTGGTGCGCAAAGTGCGTATGACATCTAAAAAAAGAAAAAAACTTTTTGCGCCCGCCACCACGATGCGTCTCACGACACTGTAGACTACTGTTTGCGCCACTGAATCGTATAGGATTAAGTTGTCAGCAGTTCATTAAGAGAAAAACAAAAGTACGATAGTCAGATTCAACTCAAGAGAACAGCAGCGAATGCCCCTCAACGAAGGCCTTCGAGCTATCTGCGCTGACAGGTTCTCGTGACCGTGGTTGATCCCCTAATGTGAAACTGCAGCTGGCTGTCAGGTGCCTCCGTGAAATAGGATTAACCGCGAAGTCCTGACAATCGGTCAATGTCATTGGCTGGAGGGCTCCCTTTGAGGGGCATTTGCCGCTGCGTTCGTGAGTCGTATCCGACATAGGTATATACGGTGTGCATTTTGTCTCAACGCAGCCGACCATCATTCCATGATGCTTCGGGACAGCGCCGGTTGAAAGAGGGGGTAAGCTCCGTCATGGGCGAAGCGGAGGTAGCAACGGGAGTGCCGCCTAGATAGCTACGTGGAATTCCGCAGAGCAATTATAGCCTTTTCTGGATCCGGCCAGCGTCGCGAGCAGTTGTCAACCGCGATGCTCCCCGCCTCCCGCCGAAGGCGTACGGGAAATCTCGTCTCGCGCTGTCGCCGCTCTTCTGGTTTTGGGCAGCGAAGCGAGCAGAGCAAAAGCTCAATAGAAGGCCCCTTGCGTACGGCCGCCATTCTCGGCGCGAGTAAACGCTCGCTGCCGTTACCGCCGAAGTCACGCCTCTGCCTCAGCCGGTAAGTATGAAGCCCTTCTTACGTAGCCTTCGACATCGTATAGGAATGCCTCGTTGATGTTTTCTACCTAGCCGGCCCACTCTGTGTATAACCTGCAAATGTAATAAATAGCACCCGAGTGTATACGCCTCGTCTCCAGCCCTTTGTTACCTCGAGCACGGAACCTTCCGCGATTAGCGGGTGAAGACTAAGTGTCCGCGGAGCGGAAGCTGGGCGGAAAGCTACCCCCACTTCGCCACAGCGTGCTTGATCTCGCAGCGATGAACTTCGAATGATTTGCAGTACCTTATCGAAAGAAGCACTTAGGACATGTTTAAAAAAAAGTGCGGAAGAAGCAGTTGAAAAAGCGCCTAAGGACACGCGTACTAAACTCGATGCAAATACGAAATGTAACGGCATAGCTAATGGAGCGAAATGGAATGCGGCATACGTGCGGAGTTACTGCGTAAGATAAAACAGAAGGCGGAAAAAAAAAACGAAGGCCTCAGTAGATGAAAAGTGTGTCACATGCTGTACACGTAGTTAGGAATTTATTTAGCGCTGAAAGTTTGCTCGTCGTGCTCTAAGAAATTGGAATAGTGAAACCAACATGGAACTCTTCCAGAGTGATCTATTTTAATTGGATGCCACCTTTTCTCACTGCGTCGCCAACGAATTTCGCCAAGCATGCAGGGAAAAGTAGCGAAGAAAACGAGAAGACTGAAAGTGCAGCACTGATACTAAAAATATGTGCAATAAAAAAAGAAGAACCAGCCAACCACAAGTTGCGCGCTGCCTTTCTTGGTTAAGAAGTCGGCAGAATCTTGTGCTAGACGGTGTAGGAGCTCTTGGCATTTCCAACTAGTACAGCCCACGAGTGTTCTTTACGTCAAGACGCGCAGTAGCTGCCAGCCAGTGTTGGGCCAACACCGAGGCCGACATCCCGAGGCTGAGCAAAGGACAAGCGTTGACGGTCGAGCTTTTATCTCGAGCGCACAGAAGTCACCGACCAAGTACGGCCCAGACACCGCAGGCTGTCCCACACTTGACTTGAATGCGGTCGTTATTCTCGACTGACGATGAATACGAGAGTGACGAGCATGCATACGAGGGAAAAAACTGCGGCGCTTTGGAGCCGCAATGTCCGTTTCTGTAGACGCGGAGCGACGCGAGTCGAATACTGCCGTCAGCACGCCTACTGAAAAGACATCAGCGTGGGGGTGGGACTGCCACAGGGCAAGCGAAAATCGCATGAGGCTACCGCCAGCGAACTTGCCTACGGAGGACCGAGAACGTGCGAACCCGTTTTTTAAAAAAAAATGTTTCGGTGCCGTTGCGTTTCTCGACAAGCCGAGCACGACGCGCATGATGTCCTGTGGGCGCCATGGTCCCGTCGTGTCGTTGCAGCTGCGAAGATGATTGGTCGCTTTGCATTGGAAATCGACGCCTCGTGCTATACTCGCTGCCTGCAGAACGCCGGCTTTCCAGTGCGAGCCAGGCCGGCAGTTCTCGCGCGGAAAAGAAGGGTTGGCTGCCAATAGGCTGTGATTCGTGAGGCCATCGATTTTACAATTTGGCCACGCCATCGCTCGTGTTCAGTCCTGTCCTCGAACGTTTCCTGCGCGCACTTCGTTCCGTCGCTGCCGTTCAAAGCGAAGATCCGGTCGGGTTTTCTTCAAACGAACCTCAGACACGACACGTGCCCTTCTAGCAAGCTCGGCGAATTGCGAAGCAGCCGAGAGATTGGCCTGTGGTAAAGGTTCAGCGTAACGGGATTTGCGACTCAGGAAGGAATGCTGTTTGGGCGTGAAACTTGCTTAGTTGCGCAGTTACTGCGAAGCTAAGCTCTTTGCTCGCTGTGGGTTTTCGCTATGGCGTCTGCCTACGCTTTTGCCTACGGCGTTTGCTTACGCTTTTCGCTAAGGCGTTTCGCTGCTGGCGTTACGAAGCGAACAACGGATAACTTAGGTCTTGCCTGATGCTCTATTTATCTGGTGTTTATGCTAGCACACCTTAATTGCTGCCTGCCACTCCAGTGCACCTGTATGACTACAGCTGACGTATCTAATTACATTACCCTTAGGCATATATTTAGTGTGATGACTGCTAGCAGCATGCAGGAAAAGACCCCTAGGCCCATTTCACCCTGACTCCCCCCCTCTTATTTATTTTTCCACATGTAATTCATTTCTTGCCATTGGGCTCTTTATGTTCCGGGCAGTTTTGGATAATTTCTGTTAGCAGATACGTCTCAATCCTATTTCGCCGAGGTGTTTTTCCTCGAGGTTTATGAGGCCGTGAAGCCATCCCAAGCTATACTTGCAGCTCTTCTGACTGGTTGTTGCGATACAGTTTGCTGCAGAAACAAAAGCACAATTCACGGTCCTCTCACGCCCACTTAAAGGGACACAGAGCAGAAATAGAAGTTGGCCTGTACCGATTCAAAACGGCGACAATCCGTCCTTTTCGGTAAGGCGTCAAGAATTTGAACAGACCGGAGGAAATATTCTTAAAACCAACTTTCACGGTGATAAACTGTTCTTTTGCTGCCGAAATGCGCCACAACAGCCAGAGAGAGCCAAAAAACCAGCTTTAATGCGACAGCATTAGGACGGCCAAGAAGGCGGAAACTGCCCGACGTCGGCGTCCACCTGTCAGCCGTGGCAGGTGGTCTTGAGGGGGATTTCCCTCTCCACCTGTCACGGTTGGCAGGCAGAGAGAAATTCCCCTCTTCCTTTGCAGAGGAGCGGAGGAAGAGGCCAGACTAAGAACGACTTAGCAGAAATGAATAGAAGAAGTGATTAGGAACAGAAATGGAATAAGAGCAGATTGAGAATGGATCGGTGAGTGAAGGAAAACGGCTATCCTTCACTCCGTAGTGTCCTCAAGCTCCCTTTAAACTTCAGGCCGTTCTTGTACGTGAACAGAGGCCGTATGTTGTAAAGATTTGTTTCGTTATTCATTAATATTCCGCCCTTATGCTTTGGTTAGCACCATCCTTAATACTAGAGACAGCGACTTGTATTATTTGCTTGCTGTCAGCTGTCGTAGGCATTAGCGACGAATGGTGGAGGAGAAAAAAAGAACGCTGAAAAATATGCCCCAAATTAACATTTCTGGTCAGGATAATATGTTGGTTATGCTCCCCCTATTTCGTTCTGATTATACTTCCGCTTGGTCAGAGGGCCAAGCGCTGCAATGCCTGGCACAGGTCACTCAGTGCGGTAGATGATAAAGGAATAGAATAAAAGAAGAAACACTGTTACTTATGCCGACCCTCATGACCTTGCGGCCATCTCGAAGGACATGTGGGAACTAAATAACAATATCTCGAAACGGGAATCACGGTGCACAAAATGAGACAAAGGCGGCAACGGACGGCTGAGGAAGCAGCTCGAGAGTAATTCGGACTGACTTGCATCGCATTCCAAGACACTACTCTGCACTTCGCTCCCGTCAAACGGCAGACACACAATCGGCAATCCAGCTCTGTGATCAGGTATTCAAGACGCAGCATCCTCATTAGGGCAGCCTACCAACGCCAAGCTCTTGAAAGCTGCCCTCATTAGTGCGGTGTTATATAGACGCCAGATTCTTACAGCTGGCGAGACAGGGGCATAAAAGCGCCGCACGCCAGCTGCAGGATCTGAACGAGCAAGGGCGACGAGCGTCCCTCCGCTCCTCCTCGATTAGTTATTCAGTGGGCACCCGTCGAGGCCACGTGGTTCTCTGACCGCTGACACCTATCTGGGAGCCTACGCTCGGATTCGCATCCCTGATACACGGAATCGGAGCCGCAATTAGCGAGGGTTCGCCAAGGATTCGGCTGGCGCTACCATACACGTGTGGTGTCGCTGTAACCTCCTGACGGTACAGAGCCTTTCCCTTTGCGAAACACGGCTAATAGTTCGTCACCCAACCGCCAGGAGCAGTAGTGCATAACTGCTTCAGCTTTGGTTTCAGTACACAGATTAGATTAAGATAGAGTGATTAGATTAGATTAGATTAAGACAGACAGATATAGATAGATGAGAACAAAACATAACAGGCAGACAGATGGATAGATCGATAGCAGTCAGGAAATCAAACAACGTGTAATTTACGCCATTCTGTGCCTGTAATGAAGACAGCAGAAATAGCTCAAAACTCATCATGCAACAGACAAAAATATTAGAAGCCATTCTGCCTTCTTCCCTACATAGCCGTGGGGCGGATCGTAAATTGAGCCCATTTATACGCAATCGTCTGAGGCACGTTACTCACGGGTGACGCCACGTTGAGCTACGCACGCGTTCAGAGGTCACCTTGAAGGAGAGCTGACGGGAAAGGCAGTAAGACTGCGCACGCAGACGACACCGGTGGGTGAAGCGGGCGTCTGTGGGCTACGCTGCGAGGCGCGAATCAGGAGGAGGCAGCAGCCACGAATGCGGCCGAATCTAATTGCTTCTGTTTGCAGTGTGGTCGGGCGCGAAACGTAAAACGCGGCAAAGAGCCCGCGGTGGAACGCCTCTTCTACCGCCGAGTGCCGTCGCCAGCAGTGGACTCGTTGTGTCCCACCGCACCCCTAAGTGATCTGGCCGCTGACGACGACTCGGCGAGAAGTTCCAGGCCTGGCCCCCGGCACAATGAGACGCAGACAGAGAAGCCCTGTCACCGTATTGTGTCGCACGAAGGTGACAGAAATGTTTACACGGTCGGCGCCATCGATGACAGCTAAGAGCAGGGTGATATGAGCGCGTTTCGGCAAGTCCGGACAGCGGCAAATAAGAAGACATGCCTTCCTGACGTCGCTGAGAGCGGCCTTTCGGGAAGGCGCTGCAGTGCTAAGAGTGGTCCGGATGACGAGGCGTTCGCAAAATGATCTCCTTTCGTCGCATATCTGGTGCAGGCCTGAGTGCCCAGACACATTGGTAGTGCCCATCGAAGCCAACTGGAATTCATGGAGAAAAGTCGTTCTCCGGTATTCGAGGCAACTGTGTGCCAACGAACTCGCATATGCCGTATATCGCATCTGCCGTAGGCTTGAGGCTGTATTTTACATTTTTTAATCGCGTTTGTTTAAGCCCCTACTGAATCAGCTCATGAAAGATGATTTAAATTCTTGATTTCAAATGTGTTTTCAAACTTTGACTCATAATCGTCCGCGCCTATGCTGAAGACGTCCGTTCTGCACTCGCGCATCTGCCTTGTCTCCCGTGAGGTGCTGCCAGTCTGGTGAATGAGTTTATAACGACATTCGTAGTCCGCTCGTCAGCAACTCCGATTTTCCTCTGGAATGGATTTATACGTAACTGAATAAGAATTATAAAATTTTCATGGAAGAGGTAGGCAATGCACTGTAATCGGTTTGTTGAGTGGTGACCATGAGCGGCTCGCTCATGGTCACCGTTCAACTCGGTGCCGCGATAATTTGAACTCAGATCCAGTGAAGAACAGACTGTACGTATACAGGGTGATTTTTTTTAGCCTTCACCAATTTTTGTTTTAAAAATTGTTGGAGATACGTCGGTGCAGTCAGCTGATCTGGATTGTGCAGCAAGGCGGACATTAGGTACCGCATACAGACGAATAATTATGCGATGTGTTAATTTAAATTTACTAATAATTTTTTATTTTTGTTTCAAAGGGCAATGTTATATTGCGAAATTGATGACCATCAACATCGAAGGTGAGCCCTGTTTTAAATTTTTCTTAATCGACAATTTGTCTCAAAATATCGAACGTCAAAAGCGCTGTGTCCTGTCGACTTCGTTTCTTTCTCCTCTTCTTTCTGCGCTAGGAATTCGGTCCGAAATACCTATTTGAACTATCCTTGAGTTGGCTTTCCCGCATCACCTAATTATAATATGGCGCTGCTGAGCGTGGTGTCGGCGCCGAAATCAAGTTAACTTTTTCCGCACCATCAAATAGACCAAATGCGCCTGTATTCTATGCATAAGAAGCGCGAGAGACGCAACTTTATAAATATGCGATGTGGGAGCGCCAACTCAACCAGCTTTCAAATGCTTATTTTTGAGGTTCCATATTTCCAAACGCACTGCCTCTTAAGCAAATTTAAAAACATGGCTCATCTTCAGTGTTGACGGCCATGATTAATCGCAATATAACCTTGCTCCCTAAAATCAAAATTAAAAATTTCTTAGTGAAGATAATTAATCGTCTAATTATTGATCCATATGAAGTACATAATATCCGCTTTGCTGTGTAATGCCAGTTTAACAGACCGCACCGATGTATCGCTCACAGTTTTTTAAAATCAAAACCTGTAAAGGTTAAAGAAAATCACCCTGTAGACGAGTATCAGTATAGTCGAAATTTTGAGCACAAGTTAAAAAGCAACTGGTGCGATCCGCGTTGTTGCCGCTCAGTAGTTGGTCTCAGGCCCTAATTTTATGCGCAAGCCAACAAGGAGGAATTTCATGGTTTAGAGCTATTATCAAAACGAACAAAGAGAAGAGCGTTAGTGCTGACCTCACCACAAGATAATATGCTGTATCACCCGTCCTGCGACTTCACAGATTCGGTACTTCAACGGTACATTTGTCGCCACAAATTTCGAGTGCTGGTATCTCTCAAGATCTAAACCCGCCATTAAAAAGCAGTTCACATAGTCAGTGCGACTAAGAACAGGCCTAATAAACAGACCTTATGTTTAAATCTGTACGGTTTCACAAGCTTCAGTGTTTGTACTGGTCTAACAAAAAACCATTATCCCGCGCCCTCTTGGTGTAACGGCAATTTTTGCACATGTACGCAGCTGTACTGCTGGTTAGTGCAGCTTGGGTGGCAACATGTCACTGACCATTCTTTTTAAGAATTCCAAATATCGCGGTGGCTTAGTGGCTGCAGTGTTCGGGTGCTGAGTCCAAGGACGGTGCATCGAATCTCGGCGGGGGCAGAAACGCCCGCGGACTGTGAGAATGTCAGGCGCATGCTAAGGAACCGTAGGCGGTCGGAATTAATCACGAGCCCTCCACTGCTGAGTCTCTCATACTCAATGTGAAGCTTTGGAACGTTAAACCCCGCATATCATGTCATTATCATTAGTTTTTTTCGCAAGTCGTCTTACCTCAGTATTGATTCAGCCGACTGCAATGACTCGATGTTAGCGTCCTTCCACAAATCCCATAGTCCCGCGCTCAGTGAATAGTACAAACAACCATGTTTTAGCCCAGGAATTAAAATTTATGCGAAAACATTCCTGCAGTTAGAGCTTCCTGTGTGCTATAAGACCTCAGGTGGTCTAAATATACCGAAGCACAGCAGCGACACCGCTTGCTAAAAGCACCAGTTTCCCCGGGGTATAAAATCTCGCATGCAGCACTAAAATATTCTAATATTCCCCTCCAAGCGCCCTGGAAAGCGAACAGCGCCTCGCACGAGGACACGCTCCTTTCGCGAGACTTCATGGGATCTGCGTCGCCGCCAGAGGATCCCACGCTCGCAACGAGTTTAAGGGAATCAGTTGCGCTCTACTCTGGAGAACCTGTTTTTCGGCGCAGGACCGTCTCTCCTCATTCTTTTCGCCCGAGGACACCTTCCAGTCGTCACATCTCATTCCGTTTCCACCTTCGGCGCTCCAGCTAGCCCGCCCCCTTTCTTTATCCCCATCTCTTCAGACTGCGCCATTCACGGGGCGCCGGCTGCTCATCCGTTTTTCTTTTTCTTGAATGGGGCACAAACATAGCTGCGCAAACCGAAGCAAAGCGCGCCTGATTCTCAGTGTCGCGAAATGAAAAGGAAGAATAAGGCAAGCGGCCGTCCTTTTTTATCCTTAGAGAAAAAGCTAAGGGAGAAAAGATTTGCATACTCCTCTTGGTTCGCAATCCGCCTTTCAAGAACGCACGTAGCGCCGCCGCCACGTCGCTATGCGTCGTGGATATCCTCGGGCCCCGACGAAGCTTGGGGTCAAGTGGGAAATCTCTCGAGCGAGCGCGCGTTTCCCCATCCTCTTTTGTCTTCGTCACTCTGAGAGCAGGGGCGATAACTTTAATAAAAACAAAGTTACCGCCGCCGGCCGCAGGAGGGCCCAGAGAGAGCGACTCGCGTACGCGTACTTCATCATCATCAACTGTTGTTCTCTTGCCCCGCAGTACCACGAGGCCCCGCACAGTCGCGCGCTCGCCTTCAAAAAGAGAAGATGAGGAGGCGCGATGATACGAGTTCCTCGGAGAGGTTTCATAGCAGCGTGAGTCCTCGGAACGAGCTCTAGGTGCCACTTCTCAGGATGACACGCATCCACCGCGTGCCGCTTGAGCCAGCCAATGGGCGCCTGGCCCGCAATCCCTAGAGGCTGGCTTCACAGCTTCGCGCCTTTCCCCTGAGACGCATGCAATCAAGCGCGTCGCGCTCGCGCCCTTTGCGCATTAGGAGGGCGCGAGTTTGCGCCCTCCCTAACGCAGATTCTGTGGCCAGGGATGACGATCATTCTTCGGCGGCAACCATGTTTTCAGCAGCCATTACTTCCCGCTTTGTTTCCATCTCTTGGCGAAGCAGCGGCGCTGTCTGATTAGTCGCTCGAAAGAGGCACCACAGCGCGTGCGCGCGCGAGCGCAAGGCGTCCTTTCAAGGGTCACGTCGCGTGAAACGAGAGTTCGAAACAAGACGTGCGCACAAAAGAAAGAGAGAGAGAGAAAGAAACAAAATGAAGACAGGAGCTGGCAGAGTCTGTCAATCGCCAGAACAATGAGGTCGCGAAAACAAAACACTCGTCAGATGCGACGCTCCGTTCCAGCGGCATTTTGCAGCGCGGATTGACAATGGAAGCGGAACAACCGCTGATTTTTTCTTCCACGCTGGATTCTATAGCTTTTGTCGCGTGTTTGGAACGAAGAATAATTTCGTGCACCAAAGAGAGAGAGACCCGCCAAGAAAGCGCAAAAATTATACTAACCGGAAAAAAAAGGGAAACAGGGCGCTATTGTTGCACACGACGCGAGGAGCGTCAGCTCTTTCACACGCGCATCAGTCCTAACCAGCGGTGAGGCGCATAGCGTGAACCACACGCGGGCGATGAAGCAGCCCGCCTCATTCTTTGTCAGGCGTTTCATCCTAACGACGACGCCGTCAACTTCTGTGTCGCGTCTCAGAGGACAACGAAATGAGACAACCCGAAAAAAAAGGAAGGGAGAAAACGATGCGGGCTGCATGCGAAGACGTGGTTAGAGCGGTGTGCTTCTGACAACCATTTCCCGATGATGTCGAGAGGCGCGCTAAAAATTCCACCCTAGTGTTCCGCCCCCGCACAGAGGCAATGAGGCGAGCTGATAGAGGGTACGTGACCTCTGCGCTTCTTCGCGCTTCGCATTTTTGCCGCCGCCACCATGTACCCATCGGCCCCGAAAAAAGAAAACAGCACACAGCAATACCCTGGAAACAGAATGCATGTCTCCGGCTCTGGATGGAGGAGGCAGCACGTATGCGGAGATAACGCACAGATACAAAAACGCAGCCCGCAAGTCTGGGCCCGACGTTGTACGGCCGGAGAGCGGTTCATGATCGCAGATATGAGGCGCCACCGCTGTGAGCAGCGGTTGCGAAAGTTCTGCTCTTGCCAGAAGCACTGCAGATGCAGCAAACACGTGCCGACGAGCCATTCCTACGTGACAATGCGCCCTCAATGCTGCTCCCAAACTTGCGTCAAGGTAAAAGTATTCTGTTCGCTGCAAAAAAAAGCCAAAACGGTCGAATATTACGGGGCGAAATACAGGGCCTAAAGATGGATATAGCGTTCACCAAGCGTGCTCAGTATGTAGTGAACATGAACCGTGGTTAATGCCCTCTCCTTCTCTATAGCCTGCGCAAAGAAATGCCGGCACTTTACGCGTCTCTATACAGTATCGCAACTGAGCTTAAGTTAGGTGAAGCAAGCCTAACAATGGTTGACCTGCCTTAACTGAGCGCTCAAAGAGCGTGACTCAGAAAGAAATTGACCTGGGTACTATTGAGCTAAAATGTTTGCGTATTGGTAAATGCCATGAGCCGTAGTCAGCCAACAAGTGATTATCTCACAACATTTATTTTTGCAGCATGAAACAAGCGTAAGTCGACTCGCGTTAATTGACACTACTCAGAGTTTGAAACGCCTCTCCGCGTCATCATACCCTAAGTGGGCGGAATTCGATGCAAGACAAGCAAGCACCTAAGGGTAAGTTATTAATGCAGAAAGTAAAGCTGCGAATTAGCCTGTCGTGAACAGTGATTCTAGAGCTCATATTCACTGACACAGTGACCCTGGCGAAGGTGTACTTCGACGCCGTATTATTTCCCTTACGTGGTGCAGCATGGGTGCTAGGTTCGCGCGGCTATGTATATATAGCTTATTTCATTTCCTGCAAATGACTGTGCACAGTGGCCGCTCACTCGCCTTGTCCGAAAATAATTTCGGACAAGGCTTGGACATCTGCGCGCGATCGGCGCGAACTTGATCACTTTGTTATTTTGTAAATAGTGTACAAAGCTCTCTCCTCTGTCCTTTCCTGCTATTGCCCCCCTCCATACTTCTCCTCGCTACCCTCTACCTTTCACCTCCGCCGGCTGCAAGTCGGGTGCTTAAGATATTAGACAGCAATTGCCGCGGCCGGAAACACTCTTTTCCTTCAACTTTTCTCTCTTTTTTTTTCTTTTGAATAAAACACTACCACCACACCCTGTGAATGGATGTCGTGTGTGTTCATGAAAACATAAGAGCCAGAGTCTGGATTTGATTGACTAATGTAGCCGCCATGGCATCAAACGTCACGAAGCGATAATCAAAGCCTGCTAGTACACATGCTAAAATCCTGGTTTTGCAGCACTTTTTGCTTGAGCACGACGACGTACCATATTCTTATCCAGAGCGAAACACACTATTGGTAGGTTTTTACCTCTGAAGCAGCATTGTTTGCGCACCTGAATGTTCCCGAATAAAAAATATTTGAGCTGACCGAATTCACCGCTTGATTCAAGAGCTTAGAAACGGCGCACGTGAAGCGATTGTTGACCAGCCATTCTATCGTGTTTCTGTGACTGAGTGCCGGATGTGACTTCGACGAACCAAATTATACGAAATAATGATGTTATGAAAGCATATGCTTTCATTTACACGCAGTTATAAAAGGCTGATCAAAAAAATGAAACAACTGAACTGAAGCAGCGTACTTGACGCCGCTTATCGTAAAACAGCGGTGCAAAGACACCTCTCGAACAGCTTCGAACACCTCTCGAACAGTAAGTGCCCTCGACATGATCGCACTGCACAATGCAGGAAGCACCCCAGTAGGCCACGAATCTGTGCTTGAAAATAAGTCCGAATTATTTTGTGCCATTCATCACCGAAGTCGCGCTCTTGTTGAACAGGAGGAGCCTCTGAGCTGCTACGGTGAGCGGTAGTAGGCAATGTTCAGAACTGTTGCGAGTGCTCAAAGCCTATATATAGGGTCATTCGAAAACTGTACCCGATTTGAAAACAGTGGCATCAGGAACTGCCGCAACTTTAATTACGACGAGCGAATGCCACTCGCCCGTCTGTGCAAGTCACGCAGAGCACTATAAGAGGGCCATTCGCGTGGCCTGTGCTGATCGCGGTGCTTGCGGCACTTCTCCCTGGGGGGCCACTAGAGAACCCTCTCGTTGTCACTAGGCGAGAAGGAAACGCGTCGCCGCGGGAAGCCTCGTAAGGCCCTGGCGCAACTCCCGTCAGCTTCCGGGACCTACTTTCTCGTCAGCTGCAACATCACAGCAGGACGGCGAGTGATCGGGCAACGCGGCAAAAAGAAAAAAAAAAAGAAACTGGCAACCGCGACTGTTCCTTGCATCTCTGGTGGGCAGTGAGCGGAGCGTCTGACGCTGAATTTGTTTTGCAATAATTCTTCGTTCGGTTAACTGCAACTTTATTCAAAGGGGCAGACTTATCTGAACAGACCGGAATAACTTTGACGTCTTCTTTCTTTAGCGAAGAAAAGAGCAATTTGTCACTTATGCAAAACAGGCAGAAAAAAAATTACAAAAAATAATATCTTACAGGGGCTCATAATGGTTTTATAAAATAGAGCCGCCGCGATGGCTCAGTGGTTATGATGCTCGGCTGCTGAACCGAAAGACGTGGATTCGATCCCTGACGCGGCGGTCGCATCTCAGTGGAGATGAAATGCTAGAGGCCCGTGCACTGTGCGGTGTCAGTGCACGCCAGAGAACCCCAGGGGGTCCAAATTATCGGCAGCCCTCCAATACGAGGTCCCTCATAGCCCGAGTCGCTTTGGGACCTCAAACCCTTTAAAACCAAACAAAACCAATTCAAAACTGCTCTGACGTGTGCGGTAGCTCTAGAATTACCTCATGAGAGTCTTGATACTTGCGACAATAAATAGGGCTTTTGAAATATCTGGTAATTTGCAGAGAGAACGCAATTGTCTTTTTAATTACATTGTCCAATTTTGGAAAGGTATTACCTTCTTGCTGCAACGTGTTTTGCGCACCTTAAACGCATGCGCCCAAAACTTTAAAAAACTAACAGCATTAGCTTTCAATTCTTGAAAAGTCGCTCTTCCAATGAGCAGCTTGGAGGAAAAAAAAGATAACATAGGCGGTGTGCTTGATGGGGTAGGCGATTAGCAACTGACTATTTCTCAGCTACCGGTTGAATTTTGCGAACAGTTAAAAACAACAATCTCGCACCGAACGCCTGCGCCATCACCATCGTGCCGCTCTTCTGTGCCCATTTACTGCAAAAGTCATCAGCAAAATATGTTAGGCAGAAAACATCGCTGCGTTCAAAATTACGCAAGTTTATGCAAAAAGGACGCGTGAATAGGCCACCAGTAATCGCTGCAGGGTAACCTCGCAAAGGTCAAGCTGTTTGCTACGGCCAAGAACAGGCAGCAAGCGACGTATAATCTTTTGTTACGATCCTATAGCAGGGAGGAGCAATTTATGTACACCCGGACGCAGTTAATAAATAGCGCTCAGATAAGCTGGCTGGAAACGAAGCCAAATACAAAACGCCGACGTCTACGATAAGGAAACAAAACAAAGAATAATAAACCAATCTGCCGTTTGAAAACTCATGACTCGATTATAAAGTGAGCGCCGAAAACAAAACAAAAAAGAAGGAAACGTTATTTTTCGAACAGCCGCTTTCGCTCAATTTTCTCCGGGGCGCGCCGGCCGAGAAACTACCGCAGCAACTGCCGCCCTAAAATAAACGGCAGCGCTACACCCGCGCATTCTTCTCGAAATCCGAGAAAAGCTTGTTTATCTTGAGGCTCGTAGTGCCGCGCGGGAAAGCCAGTGCTCCCGGGTGCGGACCGGCCACTTTCTCCAGGATGCCAGAAATGCGCGCACCTCATCAGTTAGGCTGTGCGTCGTAAGCCTCGGCGCCGACGACAGCCGCCTCCGTAGGCTGCACACGGAGCGCCCGAGCCGCTTATTCTTCACGACCCTCAGTCACACGATTCCGGTCCGACATGATTAGGCTCTTCCCGCACGCGGGGGACCCGAACCAGCAACGATATACGCGGGGAAGGCTCCATTTTGGGCTGTGGCCCAATATGCGTTGCAACATTTATCTCGCTTGACACTTCCGCGCCTCTGCACGCTTACAGCGTTGGTTAGCCACAAAAACTAGCGAGCGGACAATGAGGCCGCCTCAAGTGATGAAATGGTCCCGAAGGAAGAGCTGCACGCTGCATATTTTCGTGGAGCGATGCCCTGAATGATAAGCAAGTTTAGGGCATGACGATGAAACGTGGGTGAATTTTTTTTACCTCAGAACAGAAAATCACAAACAAAAAACGGTGTAATTACTATTTTCTACAGGCTACTTACAGGATCTGGCCTAGTATAGAAACTGACGTAGAATAGTGATTTGGGCTAGTTGGTTGACTGACCGCCCAAAGGCAAAGCAGCGCAGCGAATAAGGACGACAGGAAAGACGACACACATGTTGACTGCTACCAATTCATCATCATCATCATCATCATCATCATCATCATCATCATCATCAGCCTGACTACACCCACTGCAGGGCAAAGGCCTCTCCCATGTCACTCCAATTAACCCTGTCCTTTGTCAGTTGCCCCCACTGTATTCCCGCAAACTTCTTAATCTCATCTGCCCACCTAACTTTCTGCCGTCCCCTGCTACGTTTGCTTTCTCTTGGAATCCACTCCGTTACCCTTAAGAACCAGCGGTTATCTTGCCTTCGCTGGTCCTTAAGGGTATCTTGCTACCAATTAAAATGGTTTATTTAGGTGTGCAGTATGTACCGACGAAAAAAAGATTAAAAACACAACGCGGTCATAGCGGGCGAAAACAGGGTTTTTTCCCCCTATGAACGCGTGGCGTCTTCAGTCTTTTTCCTCGTCGGGATATACTGCGCACCCAAATAAACAGTTTTCAGTTGGTAGCAGTCAGCGTGTGTGTTGTCTGTCCTGTCGTCCTTGTTTGTTGTGCTGCTATGCCTGTTGATAGAAGTTGGTAGCAATTAAACAGCTAATGTAAAGAAAAGTCCTTTCAGTAATGTCACACCATGTTTAAACGAGGTAAATTGACTTTTCTTGTGTATGTCTATTGCCCGACTGAAGCATGCTCCGGCGAAAATGGAGCCAAGAGTATTTACGAAGAGAGACTCATCCACGGCGCCACCGCTGGCAATAGCCATCTCGCACACGCTAACTGAAATGCATCAGTGCATTTATATTTTTCCACAACGGCCGGCCGGGCAGCAGCACCTCACAATCCTCGCAGCAGCCTAATGCTATGCGCGAACGACTGAGAGACGGGAAATGAAAGCGAGGAAGGTGAAATGACGACGGTCTTCTCAATGTGTTTCGTGAGCTTACTCGGCGCATTTGGACTTGTGTGTTCGTTTTTGCAAGCGAGGAAAAGAAGTCCGAGACTTCCAGGCGCTGCACGTTAAAGAAAGCAATTCGTACTTTTATTGCGGCCCGTTAAGAGTGAGCCAGGTTCCACTTTTATAAGCGACTGAAACTGTTGTAGAAGTATTTTCTGGGGGGGGGGGGGGGGGGGGGGGGGCTAGTTCAACGGCGAGGAGAGTTGAGTGGAGCGGAATAAAAATTCCTGAAGTTTGGCGACCCATATGCAAACAGACCAGCAATCTCGTGTGTACAAAAGCAGTCAGTGCGTCATACCCATTTAAAGCGAGGAATGGATCGACTGCATTCTAATACCGTAGGGAGTCACGATGTGTCGCATGTGTGTGCTTCAACGCGGCGAGGTTTACAGCGCAAACAATGAGCGCCGAAAAGCCACAGCAGGAGGCAAAGAGCCAAGGACAAATACGGGCGCGCGCGCACATCGGGCAGGCGGACCAAACAAGATGAAGGGGCGAGAACGAAAGAAAGAAAAAGAAAAAAATGCGGGGATGGCTGCGTGAGGCAGCCGACAATTATGGAGATTTGGCGTCCCAAAGCAACGCCGCCGCCGCCGCCGCGGAGGTCTGGCCATCGACTCGGGCTGCGGTTCTTTAACGCGCAGCAGAATCCCGGGAAAAGTGTTTGCATTTCCCCACGATCGAAATGCGCCGGCCGCGGCTGCGCGCATCGGCGCTGCGGGATGAGCAGCAGAACGTCCCGCTGCGATAGTTGCCGCTTGTTCGGACAGAAGAGGAACACAACCGCCAAGATTGGGAAATTCAGCGTCGCGTTTACGAGCTGCCTCTAAACAAAACAAGAAAGAGGCGCTGAAACATCGATCTGCGCGCTAGCTTTCGCCAGAGTGGGTAACGTCAGCGCAATTTACACTCTAATAAAACACCCTCGTTGGCCGTACATTTCCTCTTTTTTCTTTTTTTCCAGTTGATGACAGGGCGCAAGCTCATCAGATTAGAATGCGCGCGATGTGCCACCCAGTCGCAGCAGAAACCAGGACGGGATAAAGAGAGGAATACAGCCGGAAAAGTGGCGCGTGTATACCGGGTGTTTCAGCGAACACTTTCAGAAGTTTTCAAAAAGAGGGTTTTGGGGCAACGTATTACCAAGGTTGGCGGACACCAGAAAACCGGAGAATCGCATTAAGTAGTAAGCTGGTTAACTAATTTTTGATCATTAACTTCTTAACTAGCAGAGTTATGCGCCTAGTTGCAATTGAAGATTTGTAGCCGGTCGTTAGTAATAACCATATCAGTTTTATAATTTAGAAAACAAGATTACCCTTGGCGCTGTGCGTCGACAAAATTTGTCTTTTTGACTGGTTACGTGCACTGGAAAGGTTGGTTTGCCTGCATGCTTTCTAAAACGCTTGTATATTCGCAGGATGCAGCCAGATTTTGTCGAACCACAGCGGCGAGGCTAATCGAGTTCTCGAAATTCTAAAAGCTGATACTAACGACCGGCTATAGTGATGGCAGGGCTCGGGGGACAAAAAAAAAAAGAACTTTGGAGAAGAAAGTTTTTTTTCTAGCTTTTTACGTGAGGCATGGAAAGTTGTGAAAAAAAAAACCCGGCTCGGTCTAGTGGCTCTTAGCAAGCATGACCAGTAGTTATTCCGGTAAACATTGAAAGTGTGATAGATGAATGTGCCAGAAAGTGTCAGGAGGAAAACGCAACAAAGTGTGAGTTTTTCGACTACTATGGAAAAAATAAGCCGGGGTTTAGCAGAGACATCGTGCTTACTTGTCAGTTCATAACAGAGGCATAAACGCCTGCGGCGCGAAGTAATGGCATGCTGCATTTTCGTATTGTGCCATTTGTGCAGCCAGACATTGTGCCTAAATTATGGACTTTTTCAGCGTCCTCAAAAGTATGCTAAAAGATCTGTTGAAGATACAGTTGGAAAGGTAAACTAAAACGAAAAAAAAAACCAGATAATGATACTTTTACAGCTTCTAAGCTCTTTTTTTTCTGTTTAGGATAGGTCTACCTATCTCTGTAACGATTTCTTTTTTTTTTTTGCACTTTCTACCTGTGGATGCATATTAGTGCCTCTGTTGTGTACCTAAGGCAATGGTCATAGACGCCAAGTTGAAGGGGCACTGAGGACAACTTCATCTCATTTTGTTCTCGATAAAAAAATAATTGGCTGGAGGTTTAGCGTTGTTAAGCATGCAATATTGTGGGAAAACAAAGCTTCTTTTTTTCAGGTGGACACCACCTGAAAGCGCACCACGTGGCGGTGGTGCGCTTTCAGGCACCACCGCCATGTGCCTGAAAGCGCGATTGAGGTTGTCCACTGACCCAGGGAGCCCAGTTATGCACGTCTTCAACTTTTTCATCATCAATGCCACTTTACCCGACGTACGCAGGCTGGCTATGCTCCATCGCCGCGTTTCTACAGCAGTATTGTCAGCGTCAAAGGGTATCTGCCATGTTTCTGCCACAGCGTTGTCCACGTCAACGCATGCAGCGCTCATCTCTCTGTCACTACCGCCACATAGCTCAAAGCGCGGATATTAGTTTGATAGCAATATTAGATGATGCAGAAGACGACGTGCAATACACAGAGCGAGAGCGTGTTTAAAACGAGGTCTTTTTTGTGATTAGAACGCGGCAGTGCACCAATACAAGCCAAACTTCAATTTATCCTCAGTATCCCTTAAGGCTTAGAGCGGCCTGTTTCTGCTGTAATAGTCTTGATGGTGACATTATTATTATTATTATTATTATTATTATTATTATTATTATTATTATTATTATTATTATTATTATTATTATTATTATTATTATTATTATTATTATTATTATTATTATTATTATTATTATTACCTAGTCAACATGACAAAAGTAGCGCAGCGGCGACTGCAGAGAATTTTGTCATCTCGACAACCAGCTACTGGGCGACAGAAACCGTTGCTCTAAATCAGGTGCGGCTCCGTCGCAATGACGAACCTTTTTTCGTTGCTTTTCCAATTGGTATGTAAGAACATTCGCGTTGCGAGGTTCCATTTCACCTGCCATGGCGCTCCTGCGACAAGCCAGTGATTTTCGCCTTGAAGCGCTGGTTTTTAAAAGCTGAGCTCCATGTACGCGAAAACTCACACGAAGGCGGCAAGCGATGAGCGACGCCGTCGCACGAAGCTGTGTCGCTTGCCTCGTCGCTCGGACCTGCACCAACAGAAAATTTCGCTCGTCGGCCGGAAGTCCCCCCGCGATTAGCCAACCAGCAGACCCCCACCGGCTGTGTCCGGTTTGTCACATAGCTTCTGCTCTGAGATCTGCCTTCGCCTCAACAGGCGCGTCGTCTTGGTCATCGCCGCGGTAGAGAAAATATTTACTTTGCTGTAGCTGTAAGGCAGACCTGCAACATTTAAACAATGAGAACAATCTGCTTGTTGGTTACGGAGGGCTAACAACATTTGGAGCGGCCGCACTGCAGGGAGAGACGAATGTCGAGCCGCGGGTACCGGCGCTCGATCCACCGTGCCGCTGCACTGTTCGTGCAGAAACACTCGCGGCGAGTATTTTTGCTCACGTACAAGTAGACTGCGGTGACAGGTCACGGGTGTGTTTTCCCTATTCTGGAGTGCGCATGCACCGAATGAAAGCACACCTCCCCCGTGAATCCGTGATGTGACTTCGTCTTGGCTAGCACGCCGACTTGGTCATCGCCGCTGCCCCTGTACCGCCGCTGTAGAGAAAATGTTTCTTTTTTTTCTTAGCTATAAGACACACCCACAAAATTTTATGAGAGATAACAGGTTACAGGCGTGTTTACAAAGATCGAGTGCGCAAGCACGGAGACCGCTGTGCCCGTCGCCTGCTGCCTCGCCGCGTCGCTCTCTTTTTCGCGCACATGGAGCCCACTCTTAAGAAGCATGTAATGTCTACACTAAGTCAGGAAATGCCTTGGCAAAAGATTATATCGGGGATTATCACTCTAATGAGCAGAATGAAATTACCGCAACTAACATAATCATATTCACAATAATTTAGCTTCTTAAATGATTTCAGTAAGAATGATTGCTACAATTTGTTCTTGTTTCGTTCTTTTTTGCTATCGTTTTGTTTTTCAGAACGTTGTTTTAAGTCTTCAGGAAAATGTTCTTTTTTTTTTCAAAATTTAAAAAATAAATTGAAGTGAAGATGCAATAAATTATTGGTATTTCATGAGATGTGATAATACAGTATTAATACGCCGGCACATCTTTCAATACGCTCCCTGCAACTGCTTGTACTTTCATATCTCTATGTATAAAATTACCTCAAAAGTTTAATGAGAGGTAGTGAAGGTCCTGTGGCCAATAAAAAGTAGACATACCTAAGTTAAGTTACTCTACATATATTTTTTTTTGCCTCGACTCCTTCAGTAGAACAAGTTTGCATATTACAAAGTAAAAATGGGAGGCGACTTGTGCTTTCAAGGCGTTTTAAAAGAAATCCCAGGCAATCACATCATGCCTACAGTTTCCAAATGCCGAGCATTTGTTGCGCCATAGCAGACACATCGAGCAAAGTAGACAACACTCGAGACCAGAGGAGAAGCGTGCCACTGACCTTTGACGGCATTGAGCTTGCTGCCCATCATCTGCTTGGCTACGAACGCTGCCATGTTGGGGGCGCCTGTCTCGGGTCACGTCGGCCGGGAGCCAAGGGTTAACCAGGGGGTTTTACAACGAGCAGCGGGAGTACCTGGTCAGACGCAGGGTCCGTCCAGGGGCCGAGAAAGGATACAAGGCAGGAAGGCGGGCACAACGGGCAGTTGCCAGGCCAGACTGCAAAGATACGAAGTACGGAAACACACGCTCAGCACTGCGCAAGGTCATCCCGGGATAAACTCTGGGCAAACAGCACACAAAGCCAGGTACAAGGCTGTGGTTCAATGGCTCAACCAATTTGGGCCATTTCTCGTGCCGTTCGAAAACCGCACGCCGGCGGAGAGCGCAAAGCGACGCCCATCAAATCGCAACACTAAGCGGCGATGTATTACTTGACAATCGCTGCCCCGCCCGCGCTGGAGCACATCAGCGAGGGCAGGGCAGCGATTGCCACGTGGTACGCCGCCACGCAGTGTTGCGATTTAATAGGTGTCGCTTGGCGCTCGCCGCCGGCGCGCGGTTTTCGAACGGCGCGAGAAATGGCCCAAATTGGTTGAGCCGCAGCGACGAGGGTAGCTGGGTTTTTGCAATTCTAAAAACTGATATGGCTATTACTAACGGGCGGCTACGAAAGAGAGACTGAAGATGACTGCGGGGAGCATGAAATGCGACGGGAATGAGCGACAAAGCGGTGAATATGTGAGCAGGGTTATGGGAGAGGAGTGCAGAGCAGCAAGTAGACAAGGAGCTTTGTACACGGGCACCGAAGCTATTGTTGCTTCGTCTACGGGGCCGTGGCTCTTCTTCCACAGCATGCAGAACATAGGATGTCACGTCCGACCACAAAGAACCACGCCTCACAGCTGGCCTTATCTGTGCACCGAGTAGGCGAGAAGCCTCGTCCCCAGTGTCCTCAGGCAAAAAGTAGAGCAACAGAAAAGAAAGCAAACTAATCAAACGCCCGTACTGAGCGTCAGAGAGTGAACGCTGAAGGTTATGAGGAATGTAGAGCGCTCTCCACTCGTGTTTGCCGTGCGGCGCGCTACAAAGTTTCTCGCGCCCGTGTTAAGCCTTACGTAACAGCGAACTCTTTCCTAGAAAACCATTTGTTTTACCGACATTTGCTCAGGCGACCAGATACTTATTGAATAAGAGTTGACGAGAGGAAAAGAAAGGAAGCACAGAACACGGTTTGTGGCGCAGCTAAAGCAGATGATGCAGGGCGGTGGATTACGCAGAGGTCAAAGGCGGAGGCCTGTATTTTTTTTTACAGCTAAAGCTGTAATAGCATTGTACAAACCATTTAGTGGAAGAAATTTAGGAGGTACAACGGCAGCTGTGTAACGCGTTATGCGTGTCGCGTTGGGTGGACACCACCGCCACGCACCTTAAAGCGCGATTGAGGTGTCCACTGACGCAGGGAACCAGTTAAGCCCCCTTTTCTTACCTCAAAACCAAAGAAGTCTAAACCTTCCGTTGGTTTTGGAAAGGAAAAGGCGCATAACTGCCTAAATTTGTAGGCGGACACCTCCTCCACCTCACAGCACGATTGAGGGGTCCACTGACCCAGTGAGCGAGTTATGGGTCTTTCATTTCTTCAGAATCAAAGGAGCGTTTAAACTGCGAATAAGACAACACTGGGAACTAGACAACTTGCTTCGCGCAAGAAGTCCCTAGAGCCTGTGAGGTGTGCCGGGAACGGGATCGAACCGAAGACCGGAAGCGGGAAAAAGGGCGAGTATGTGCGCGAGCGAGAAGGCGCCAAAACGGGCCACTGAGACGCCCAACCCGGCAGTCACCTTTGAAACGTCATAATGGACATGCCACCCCAGACCTCTCGGCTGCTAATGTCAATGAGCTTCGCTGATTAATGCGCTAAAGGCCGGCAAGCTTAGATCTAATAATTTTTTCATTAGCTTTTTTCCCGGGCGCGCTACGAGTTCCCATTTCAACAGGATCGAACCAGAAGCATTGGCATCCAGCAGCAGCTCTTCTGAACTTCTCCGCAAAAGTGGCGCTTGTAGCCCGCGAACCCACGACCTTTGAACTTTACGTGGACTCCTCTATACCAACTCCGACAGCCGTGGAAGTCGGTTGCCGTTCCGAATCGCGTGCATTCTCGAGGCACTCCACTCTGTTCCTCTCGGCCACATGGAGGCCTCGCGATGCCCGAGGCTATTTGCATCCACAGACAGCACAGGGACGTCGGAAAAGCAACGGCCGAAAGCGAAAATCAATACCTCGCCGTGCGGCGAAGAACGCGAGGACGGCGGGAAAGACACACGCGTGCCCACTGGCAACGGCGGAGGAGAGCGGCCGCGAAGGCGACACGTGAGCGGCGGGCAGGAGGCCGCCGTGCAACGCGGAGCGTGGGAGGCGCAGCCTCTTCGCCACAGCTAGCTGACAGAGGGAACGAACGGAGTGTTGCGTTCAATTTGGCAGGCCCACAATGCGCTGTTACGGACACAGCTGTCGGTGGCATTGCGAATTCACGTTCTCCCGGAGAAATTGGCCGCCGTGCGCAACGGCTCCAAGGTGTGCCGACTTATTGCGCATTTAGTATAAGCCGCCACTCGAAGGCGACTGCCCACTCTGACCAGCATGCACGGTATTTTTTTTTTTGTATGTTGCTCAAACACCTTTTCGGACGATGAACTCGATTCAGAAGCCTTTTGAGCCGAGTTTCTGATTTGCACTTGTCAACCTGAAGCTGCAGAGTGCGCCGAATCACGTGTTTGCTTTGTGGCTGTGCTATACAGCCGGCTGTCAGTTAAAACTTATGTGAAGTTATGTCGTGCGATTGTACCCAAAGTCGTGAATGCGCTGTCAATCGTTCGTTTGATTTGAGATTTTTCAACGAATTTACCATAATTTTTGTGGCTCCAGGAAGCAGGGAAACCGAAAGCCGAAAATATTGAAACCCGTTGTACAGTCCCTTGAATGTGAAAGAGAACTGAGTTTGAGCGATGAATAATTGAATACTTCGCTAAATTGGTGCGATAAGCACACTGTTTCCGGCTTTCTAACTAATTTTCCTGTTTCCGTAAATTTTCCTAAAGTCGTTATCAAATTATGTAGAGAAAAACCCAACGAGTATGTTTTTTTTTTCTTCGCGCAAACTGGTTGTTCCCTTTCATATTGGAGGGACATGCTGGAAAAGCGTTATGACGACGCATCATTAGTAGCTGGGATGTATTTCCAATAATTACAGTCTAGAAGGTAAAGAACAGTTAGTTCTGAGGTGTAGCTCTTATTTCACATCAGATTTCAAGAAACTTGGAGGATTCTTTGAACAAATTAGTACGGTGCGGGATGTCAAGCTAGACAGTTTGGCACATACTTATTTCGTCAGAAAAGCACATATATCTTTCTTTTCTTGATTCGTCGGACGCACAGATTGGCTACAGAATGAAGGGTTCAAAGTCGTCACCTAAGTGATCATGCACCTAACCAAGAGCTTTGTACTGCAAGTTTGTGTTCTGACAACCCTGTAGCTTTTCCTAGGAGCGTGTAAAAGCATACCAAATAGCATCTTAGACAGCTAAGAGCAGATACTCGTGGACAAAGGCGGGCACAAAAAGTGTCGCTAGCAATGACTGGAACTTCTTGGTGGGAACAGCCGAAATAACAAAACGCAGACACAGAAAGGAACACATAGAACGTTTAGTTGACAGTCAGCTTCGTCTACGTTCTGTGTGTTCCTTTCTGTGTCTGCGTTTTGTTATTTCGGCTGTTCCCACCAAGAAGATGAACCAACTAGCTCAGTTTTCTACTCTTTTAATGACTGGAACTTACAAGAGTTGAGGTGCGGGCTAGATGGTTGATCATGTTTGACGAAACAGCGAAAGGAACGAGGACGTAGACATAAGAGGACAGACACAGCGCTGGAAGTTAACTGGACAGTGTGGTCAGTGCGACGTTAAAAGAATACAGCGTTGGTAAGAGCGTATCTCTGTGAAAAGCGTGAAAGCAATACGATGCGTCAGGAAACCTACTCACGGTCAGATGTAGATCAGTGTTCAGGGGTAAGCAAGCACAAAATCTTTCGCGGACCGTGACGACAGCATGGTCTTCACGCAGCGGGCTTCACGTCGTATAATTACGGACTTATCCAGCATCTAGCTCCTACCGGTCTGAATATGACGCCTAATAAGCAAAACAGGCCGTTATACTTTCAGGTTGGTACGCTACAAGGACCGCACCGATCGTTCGTAGTTGACTTCGGCTGCATTAGCCCCCTTGATATCTTCAATGTTCTACTAGGCGTATGTTTTACCTCAACGACAAGCAAAATGCACAGCTTGGAGAAGCTTGGTAGAGTGGCAAGGGGGGTATATTTAGATGTAATGTTATAAGTGGTAGAGAACTCGAGAAAACAGATCACGAAAAAAAAAGGAAGGAAAGATGGAGGGTAAAAGGGGAGGTGCAATTTAAGAGCGCCTAAGGGCTCCTGTGTCAAGTGATATAGTCAAGTTCGCGTTACGCGATCAGTTCAAGTGATGTAATCACGTTTAGTGAAGTCATTACGCCTACGACTAATCCGCTCGACTAGCTGGGCCGCCATCGGCCATTCCAGGTGAGTGATGCTTTATACAAGATTATTGCAACACCGAATCCAGCGTTCCCTTCTCGGGTGCGGGATTAAATAGGAGACACGAGATAAAAGAGCAGCACTTAATTATACATCAGCCGCCAAGGGTTCTAGAGTTCGCTTCAGAGGTGCGCAATCAGGGCCGAAGGAGAAGGACGCGGTACAAATGGCGGCGCACCACGCACGTAACAAGAAACGCCAAGTACGCTGCTCACTGCCTCCTAAACGTGGAACGTATGCACATGCTACGCCGAGAAAAAAAAAAAGAAGAAAATGCCAGTGCAGCGGGAAAAGAGAGATGACTGAGGCATTAACAGAACGGGCACCGAAAAACGGCAGCTAAGCAGAAGCGAAGCAAAGCTGTGCTTATCCGAGCGCGCTGCTAGTTCACTTTCTCTGACGCTTGTTCCTGAAACTCGCCATAGCCGCCCCCGCCATCTTGCCCCACCCGCAGCGAGAAACCATCAGTGCCGCGCTGGTGCATCGGCGTGGCGCCATCGGGAGCCCGCCGCTGCTCTCGTAGAAAGGAGTTAATGGTTCGTGGCGCCCTTAGGTGAGACTCCGTGCATACGGCAATGTCGCGCGCCCGCGGCTGCCCCAGCAGCGTTTTGTTCGGCGCTTCTCTCTGCTTTTGGCGTTGCGCTGGTACGCGTCAGGCGCGAAGAGTGCGCGCGAAGCACATAAAAGATGGCAAGCACCGCGGGAAGAAGACGGCGCGAAGGGAGGCCGAGGGAAGCGCGGCAGTGGAGCGGTTCTCCGGCCCACGTTCATAGGCGGGATTTTATGTCCTCCCTCGCTGCCAACGTCCAGAAACACGGCGGTGAGGCGATAAGAAGCGCCGTCTTTATCTGGCTCATGGCAGATAAGGTGCTCTGGCGGGCTGGGCACGCGCCAAACGATCCCATTAGCGATACAGTTTTTAAAAAGGCCATTTATTACTTGCCCCGCAGGGCTCCTCGCTGTGTGAGCTGCCTATCTATCGCGAGCACGGGAAAGCGAGGACGTACCGGTGATGCAGCGGCCAAAGTGAAACACAGGCGAGGGGGAAAGGAAAACAAAAAGGCGAGCAAATGGGCGCTGCGCAGAGAAAGTGGAAGTGCAGCGGGCCAGCGCGTCGGCGACGGAATGGCTTGAAAGGGTGCGCACGCATATCAGAGGAAAGCATTGCGATAGGGGAGGAAAAGGACGGCGAAAAGAGACGGAAGAGAACGAAAAGAATCAGACCGATCGCGCAGCCTTGTTTATCCGTCGACTGTTTTCTCAATCTTTATACACTCAGCTGAAATGGCGCGTCATGGCGACGCACTTTCACTGGAGGCAAGAGGGGGCCCATGAAGCGAGTTTCTGCCCCCTCCCCCTCCTTGTGCATTGCAATTCTCTATCCTTTTTTTTTTTTTTTTCATCTAGCTTCGATAGAGGCTTTCCAGAGTTCCGTCAGAGCCAGGCTCGCCGATCGCGAGACGCGCCGCGTGTGTTTGTGCAAAGGAAGAAAAATAGAAGGCAGCCGAATGGGAAAGGTTGGGTGCAGGGGTCTAAAGGGGGCTCGCCGGCACACGCTTGTATCGCGCAGCGGCGGTGCGTCCTGGAGTGGCGTGAACACACGTGTACACAATCCGGCAGCCGCCGAACGCATTAGCAGGCCCGCGCTCCCGCCGAAGCTTAGAGGACGGGGCACGAGCTCCCCTTCCTCTCCCTCGACCTTGCCACGAATCAGAGAGATGACACAAGAACTGGGTCGCCTAATTTCTGGCCCACTTCTTTTTCAAGGGTGCGCAACGAAATCCCGCTACACACGCGGCTACAGACGGCGACGCCCGAGACCGGCTAGGCGAAAACAAGCTCCTCTGCAGGGGCGGAAGCGGCGGAGGTGGTTCTGCTTCCTGTATCCGGGCTCAAAAAACAGTCCCGCTCTTCGCGTCCCTCCAAAAAGAGGAACGTTTTGGAGCGCGACTCTCACTCGATACTGCCGACTGCAATCCTTTCGCAACTTGGCAATTACGAGCGAACCAACTTGGACAGAAGGCGGGCGCGTGGCGTTTCGTCGAGCTGAATGCAAGCGGCACTTCATTCCAGCCGACGCACTTCTGACGTGGCGAACACGAAAGCTGGGGTTGCTGCTGCTGTTGCCGCGTTCCCGCGTTCCCGCGGCGTCTTTTTTGTTGTCAACTTTCCCGATCCGCGCTCGCAACAGGTAAGAGAGCCGGTAACAGCTAGTTTCTCTCGATACCATGTTGGAGAACAGGCTTTGAACGAGTAATGGGACTTACACGCTGTCGACACTACAGCGCGAACCGGCAATGACTGTTTTCATTTGGTTTCGCTCTTTCGCGCGATAATCTGTTTCGTGGCGATTCTGGAGGCAAGGCGGGGAGGCGACGGTAATGTTAATGATGAGGTGAGTAAACGACCGGAAAGAAAGACAAGTGAACAAGGAACTGTTGAATTTATCCGCCTCTAAGGTTCCTATAGAGTAGCAGAAACGGTGTGAAGACAAAAAGTAATTATGGCGCGATCAATGTAACTGATGCAGCGGAATGCGTTCGCAGTCACTTTGCGGCTCGAGCGTTCCGTGTTGGTCGATGCGACTGGACGCGACTTTCGCAGAGCGACGTCTAGGTGTCCAAAATCGCCGCGTATCTCACGTATCTCCTCTTTCTCCCCTCTTCGGTTCTCCGACGCCTGCCCTCTCATTGGCTGCTTCCGGAGAACGCGCGCGTCCTGTCATTGGCCGCTTCCAGAGCGTGCGAGCTCTCACTCTCCCTTTCCGCGTCTCTTCTTCTTCCTTCTATTGTTCTTGCTCTTTCCTCCTTTCCAAGCATCTCTTGCTCACAGCGATTTCTCCCCTTGGGTACGCTCATGCTTCCTGCTTTAAAATACGTTCCTCTTGAGAAGGTTTCACTCGTACGAAGTAATTATGTCCTGCGAAAACCATTGCTACATTCCTCGCTAGATATTTATCTAGCCAATTCTACCCCCCGTGTACTTCCTTTAGGTCTGTAGGTGTTTTATAAATTAAGCAATAATAAAAAAATATTCATAGCGAAGGCCCTGCGGCAATGGCAGCATAACTGAGGGTAAAGCAGCCCTCCGCTTTAAAGTGGTATAATTGGCGATTTTCACGAAATCGACGCCCCGCTGCAGAGAGAAGGATCGGCGCGTGCGGAACCACGTCGCTTGCTCCGTTGCTTGAGCAGTTCGCCCGCATATTCCGACGCTGTTTTCAGAATTTTGCTCAAAAATATATCCGGAGCAATGCGGCATAAATGTTTGCACGCCAACCAGATAGATGAGCCGCTAAGACTCATTGCGTCAGCTTTCTGGCGGCAGCAATACCTGTAGAGAAGGCATGGGAACAGGAAGTTTCTGAGCTGTAGTGGAACGCTCGCATATCTATGGCAGCGCAGTCCTTATCAGGCGCCCAACGTATATTTCTAAGACGATCTGCCTGGGCTAGAAGGGCCTATATAAGCACGAGGAGCTGTTTGTTTCTCTGAGCCCACATGACTAGCGGGCACATTTCAAGCGCGAAACGTTTTGTGTGTGTGTGTGTCTGTAACTGTAAGGCTTATTACGCCGTGCGTGCAAGGTGACGTGCTTTGTAATCCACTAAGATGGAGGGATGTCGTAGACTGGGCGGTTAGCTCAAGGGTATACAGCAAAATGGAAACTTGTGTAAGCTGGTTTACTTTCTGCGGCACTACTTCCTCTAGTCGACTTTGTTTATGTTGTGTTCTTTAGTCTGTTGCCCTTTTGAGCCGTGTAGTTATTCGTCACCGTGCAGCAGAGACGCAAGGCAAACCGTCAGCGACGGCCGCTTCAAATCAGACACGCGCACTAGTGGAGTGTCCACTCGGCTGTTATGCGCAACTTGACACGAGACACCTGGCCCCCTTCGGCCAGATCAGTACGCTGTGACGATGTATGCATACTTGCATTCGTCGTTGCCCTGTGTCTATTCTCTAACTGGTTGCAGGCGTGCGCAGCACTCCGATGCATTTAAGTGATGCGCAGAGACCATTGTATGTTACGTCTTGCTTACTGATCCTTCGCATTTTTTTTGTTTATTAATTCCGCAGATCGTCGACTGCAATTCATTGACCTCAGTACAAAAAAAGTTTCTTACACGAGAGTAGTACAGGTGAAAGCAATCTCCAAGCCGTTATTTTTATGGGAATGCTAAATGACGAGATTGAACATAATATGAACTATAAAAGGCTTCAGTAAAAAAACAAAAAAAAAAACTGACAGACGATTACGACAGTCGATAATGCGAAATTTGAGCGCAGCTCTTCATACGCCACTTGCCACCGCTGGAAAGTGGCGTGTTAAGCTGCCAGCCACCCTCCGTGATCTTCCCGTGGCCTCCACCTTGCGGTTGTCAGTGGCAGGTGGCGTTTCGCTCGGCTACTATACATGCCACGGTTGTCAGGAGGCGCGTTACAGCGACTTCGCTAGCTACCCAGAGAACGCGACAACTACGACGTGGAATCCAGGAACGGGCTCCTAAGAGCTGCGCTCTAAAAACCACCCAACTCGTGACTATTTAGAACACAAATAAAATATTCTTTCGCAACCAAAGCCAAGGCCGCATAGCATTACAAAGTTAAGCACTTTGAACGAGAAGTGGGGATGCTAAATTTGCCTACCGGCAGATCCCTAGCCCAGGACCATCTCTGGTTCGATTTATTGGGGTTTAACGACCCAAAGCGACTCAGGATATGAGGGACGCCGTAGTGGAAGGCTCCGGATAATTTCGACCATCGGGGGTCTTCAACGTGCACTGACATCGCATAGTATACTGGCCTCTAGCATTTCGCCTCCATCTAAATGCAACCGCCACGGCCGGGATTGAACACGCGTCCGTCGTGCCAGCAGCCGAGCACCATAACCACTGAGCCACCGCGGCGGCTAGAACCATCTGTCTTTATTAAACTGAGCCACGATGCTGAGTCACGAAAGTGTGCCCCTAATTGGATGCCGATTGGGCAAATAGGGCATTTGAAGCAGAAACCGGTGTTTGCACGCTCGTTTTGGGATAATTCACAAGGAAGTTTGCTGATAAAAGCTGGCACAGAGTCACTGTTGCTTGACGGAGCCGCGCAGAGTACGTAGGTGAGTGGGGTATTTGCAACAGCGCAAAAAGCCAGCTTCGTGGTGCAGCAAACGAGTATCAGCTGCGTCGAGACAACACCACATCACTACGCACTACGACGAAGACGAAAGGCAAGCTCTCCACGCTGTTGTAAAGAGCGCATCCACGTGGCCTGATCATGCGGTCTAATTGTATGAAGACGATTAAAACCAAACTGATCGCCTCAGCTTCGCTAATTAGTGAAGTGCAGCGAAGAAGGGACAACTTCAACACGAGCGCAGTCATGGTCATGCGACAATCACGGAAAGCTAAACTGCTCTCAATTGCAGTCTTCCTCGTCATAACGATGTTCTCTTTCACACCTGATCTTCTTCGTTGAGGAGGCACACAACCTAATCCGGGGTTGGTAGTCGATCTGAACCGTTTTTCTTTACTGCGGAGATTTGCAGTTCTTCGTAACCGTATGGCTCCGCGCAGGTGAACGTTAACTTCATTCCCTCGTTATAAATGTAATTCATCCAAGGATCCCTCTAAAACTGCTTGGCGGAACAGAGGGCACTGTACTTGCGAATAAGATAAGAAATAAGCGACTGACGGAGCGCTGTTGCGACGAGAACAACGCTGCGTGGTATTCACATGTGTGTGGCGCCACCTCTGCCGACCGCTGGCTGCGCGCCGGCACCTGTCGTGATGGAACGACGCTACGGAACAATCGCTGCGACCGGACGGGAGCGAAACAATGCGTCCGCCGCGTTTTATTCCCGGCATGTGGACGGCCGAGCCTGTCAACGGGGCCGCGCGCGCACGACACTGTAGCCGGGCTGTATTCTTCTCCGTTAGCACATCGAGGCGGGCGACGAAGAAACCTTATTATTCATTCTTTTTCCTGGGACGGATCGGGAGCCGCAGCATCTGACCTTAACGGTGCTTCTCGCGTAAACACCGACCGCGTGACCTATTGCCAGAAAGGGCAACAAAATGTCTTCTTATGGTTACGTATTGCTTCCTGTCCTTCGACCTCCATTGTACAAGAGACTTATTTTAGACGAGCCGACCTAATGATCAAACTAAAGGTGCAAGCAAGCTACTTATGAGCATGTCAAAAGCAACGAAAGCGCCAACACACACACACACACACACGCACGCGTGCGTGCGTGCGTGTGTGTGTTGGCGCTTTCGTTGCTTTTGACATGCACGCACGCACGCACGCACACGCACGCACACGCACGTACGCAAAAAAAAAAACAGCGTTTGTGTTTACGCTGTTTTGTTGAACAATATATGAGCAACTAAGAAAGTGGTGCTTGACGCCGTGGTCGATCGTTATTACTACGAAAGGTTGCATTAACTTGCCGGCGGCTGGGCTCAGGCGTCTTCCTACGCACGAAGCAAAATCGTTACCTCTCTGGCTTGACGCAGGCAGTGAAAGCAAATGCTTCAGCTACGAGCTCAGTGGCACGCTCGCACACGATCGAACGGAGGAGGCGTTGGAAGCTCCGTGAACAATGTCCGTTTCGAGCAAGCAAGCGCACAAACGAGAGGAGTTTCGTCCTCGAGGTAAGAACACCCCGGCCGAAGAAATCTGGCTTCGAGAGGCGGCCGTTAGCCAACGATTACGCGTGCGCCAATTTTTAACTTTCTTATAGGTTAAAGTTTCCTTCTACTCATACCTCTAGTTGCGCAACAATAATTTTTCGAATGCGATTCAAGCACTTCTGACACTTCGGCAGCCTCGTGTTCTTACCGGCACTTCGGAGAGGCAGCGGCCTCTCGTGAGCCATGCATAATAAACGCCAGCGCTTCACTCACCGTGGAAAGCTCGTTTCGGACCAGGGAAATGCGTCCACGGTGGAGGGACATGCACTATTCCTTCCGCAACTCGGCAAGCAACAGCGGCGAGAAAACACACGAGTGCGGCGCAGGAGTCCGCGAAGGAGGAAAGCGACGCGAAGGCGCCGATGCGGCCGCGCTGCTCGCCTCCGAAGCGAGCGCGCGCGCTTGTCGCCAGCGACGGCTGTTGGGGGTCGGCGAGCACATGTAGTGCAGTGGCCACACACAGAGAGGCTGCGGCCGACAGCTGCGGACGCGCGCCCGTCGCCGACGTCAGTCACGCGGCAGGCCCGAACCTTCGGCGCCGACGTCACCCGTGACTCCGCGGGAGCACCGATGAGGGCCCGCGGACGCCGCCGTCGCGAGGGCGGCCGACCGGAACGACGCGCGGCGCTCGGACGCTCCTCGGTTCGCAAACTCCCGCGCCGCAGGAGAGCGGCTTGCGAGTCACGAAAGCGCGCCAGTGCAGCCGCTAGCTTCGTTATTTGTCTCCGAATCGAGCTGTCTTGGCTCCGCCCCGCTGGGCGATTGGCTGCCCGAGCTGTTTACTGGAAAGTAGTGGGTTTCCTGACACCCACGAAGCACTATGACACTCTTTCATGATGATGGACGCATGTAAGTTAAGTATTTGTGCAGCTAGCTGCCTGTCATCTGATCCCCATCAGCAAACAGAATGAACTAGCAGCAGGAGCAACGCATATAAATGAGTCTTTTCCTGACTGCTGTTGGAGGGACATACTTTAGGCAACTTTTCGTATGACTGCAAATTGTGACCAAAAGTGAATCATGAGTGTCAAAAGAAGGGAGTGCCGTGTCGGGCTCCAGTGAATCGAAAGTCAGGTCACAGGACGGGGGCATGCCTTGTCGTATTATGCACCAAATCGCCGACGAGCGTAGAACGAAATTACTAGAGGTTTTGAAGTCGACTGCGTGAAACAGAAAAATTGGCACATTCGTCGGCTGGTAAGAAGTGTGTATGCTGGCAACTGTAGATAAAGTAAGACAACGAACAGATCGTGCTCCGGAGCAGACTTTTATTCAAGTGTCTATGAGGACGGAGGGAATAAATTCATTTGTTTTTGTCACCTGTACGAACAACATAGGCTGCCCCAGACCAGCTGTGAAGCCAGATCAGCGAGATAACCGCTGTGCCGCACCCTTTGCTGGCACTACAGGGAATTACCTGCCTGCCATCCGCATAAGCGAGAAAGGGGGAAGAGATGGAGATGTCGGTTGGGCGTGCATGGGTAGAGTAGCGTATACCTGCGGCCCTCGCCTAGACATTCGCTCTGGCGGACGTCAGGTGTGCGGTATGGCGCAATATGGTATGGTATGGCATGGTACGGCACGGTATGGCATGCATGGCATGGTATGGCATATGGTGAGGTTTAACGTCCTGAAGATTCACTTGGGCAAAAAGAGACGTCGTACAGGAGGGTTATGGATTATTTTCGAGTACCTGGTGTCATTTAACGTGCACTCACGTCACGCAATTCGGATCAGTTTTTCCCAAAACAAAGAATGATGCATTTTTACGTCCAGAGAGGTACGGCGGAAGATACCTCCGTTACAACAGATAGATATCCCTTGAGCTTTCTGCGATTTGTACCAATAAGCAGATTTTAGTCTATCGGATATCCGAATCGACTTAGAACATTTAGGTCTCTTTGACGTGAGCCAAAATTTCAATAGGCGAGCATTCTTGAATTTCACCCCAATCGAAATACGACCGCCAAGGTAGCGTATCGAACTTGCTAAGTCGTACTCAGCAGTATAACCGCCACAGCAGCGGGGTCAACACACCGCTTACGGAAACAGTGGGATTGGTTGCCGCCCTTATAAAGGGAAAATTTTCATCTCTTCTGCTTTTACCGCACTTCCATATAAGCTCCCATTCAAAACCGCGAGTCGCGAAGTGTTATTCGCTGCACCACACGCGGAATTTATTCCTCGCAAAACAATCAAAAAAGCTACAGGTAACGAAACAAAACGAACCAAAGTGACACAAAACACACTCGGTTTGAAGCTTTTGTTCGGCGACTGCGTTTCTATAAGGGGAATTGTTTTGCTCAGCGGAAGAAAATCCTAGCCGTGTTTTTCGCAGGTATCCGTCTGCCAGTGTCGTACTCCTTTGATCTTCTCGGCAGTACAAAAAATATGAAACACTTTCAGACAAGTTCGTGCGAGTTCACGTTTTTGTTGCGTCAAAAGAAAAAAAAACTTTTGCAGCGCAATTGAAAACTTGTTCCGCAAACACTTAGTTTTGCCGTTACGCTCGCTGAATGCTGAAAAGGAGGCGTCAAAGGATCGCGATACGGGTGCACTGCGTCTCCGACGTATTTTTAGCTTTTATTCCATTATTTCGCTTTGCGAGAATGTACTGCATGCAAAGCATCGCCGAGGCAGTCCAGGGACGGCCGCACTGGAAAACAGACCCCTCCCAACGTAGTGCTTGTTTCTTGCCTTTAGGCGGCGCCCTGGCACTTGCTCTGCGCGCTGATGCGAATTTGCATCTGAGGGCGGTTTCTGGGACGCTAGCCGCCGACATGAAAGGATTGAAAATAGACCGACTGGACGGCCGAACTCTGCTGTTGCGCGCAAACATGGTCGACATTGTAGTGCACCTTATGCAGGCGTATAGCGTTCTATCCTTCTACTAAGTCAACGAGGACAAAACAGAATTTCCGTGTGCGTTCGCCCCGCTAAAAAGACCGAAAGCGAAGAAGGAAGCTCACTTCCGTTTCTTCCGCGAAACGCTGGGTTCGATTGTTTCCTTAGAGCGCCATTTTGGTGCCGCCATTCGATTTGCCGCTTACATCGCCTCAAGCGAGGCGAGCAGAAGCAAGAAAATGTCGCACCAATCGTTGGGTTGATTTAAAACGTAATATAGGGCTCTTCAATTCTTCTTTCCCTGAAACGTTACCTCGGAGGGTCTCTTTTTTTTTCCTTAGTAGCGCGAAGAGACCACTTTTTCAAGATTTCTTATGCTTCCCTTCGTTAGCTAATTGAAATCGGTCATACCTTCAGGCGACAGTGTTGAGTGAAACCTGTCTCGCACGCATTTCCTTTAATCCCCTGTTTTTTTCCTCTTCCCTTTGTCATTAAGTCCGCCTTTCTACTGTATATCATCCGAGGAGAAGCTCACACAAAGAAGTCATCAGGCTCCAGGACGAAGGACTGCATCGTCGGCAATATTAATCTTCGTACGGTAGACTCCGAGCGCCGCGGCTTCTGGCGAAAAAATTAGACCCAGCGGACGCAGCACGGAGGAGACGAGCACGCGAAGGTCACAGCGGGAAAGGAAAAGCGTAATTTCGCCGTCCTCTGCAAGTAACGACTGCTCTCTGCTCGCTCGAACTATAGCGCAGCACTGACAGGAACTCATGCGTGGAAACCAAGAAAAAGAAAAAAACGGACCTCGCATGGGCCGACTAAGAAAAATACCCTGCGGCACGCCTATGGCCGGAGCCGCAGCGAAGGAGTACTCTGAGGGCTATTGTTAAAAGAATTGTACACGTAGCGCTGTGGCCCTGTCTTTTATTTTGTATTTGCAGCAGACTTCATTATGTACACCTATGTGCGCTCGGTATTGCATACGACAGTCCTAGTACAGAGGAAAAAAACACTGGTCTAGAACGACTGAACTGTGTCTTCCGTAGCTCCCAAGGCCGCTGCGAACAGGAAGGCAAAAAAAATGACGATGAAATCCTGTAAGTTTAACTGCACATGCTTGTATCCAGACTATTTTTAACCAAATGTTATCTCTAGATATAGCGTGTTCAGAGACAAGCGTTTTGCCCTCTGTATACATAACCTAATGGCAAGTCGACGACTGCATCGCTAGTTAGCCCTTTCTTTACCGCACCAATTGACCAAAGATAGCCCGCTAACGATACATGCGAACGTCAATTTCAACGCTTCCTTGGGGGCAGAAAGCAGCGATTTTTTGAACTGCCTGTGAAACGAGCGTTGCGTGGACGTTGAGAATTCCAGCTGCGCCCACGGTGTATTTTGTCGACTATCTAGATAGCAGTGACTCTTATGATGCTGCCTCATTATCCGAGTTCAGTTCAGAGGGCAAAGAATACCCGATGAGTAATCGCAGAACATCGTTAGCAGCGCCTTGGTTAGTTTCTAATTTCAGCCCGTTCTGCTCGACTCAGCGACCGTATTGAAGAGGGCATTGGGGTTACCGAGGTTATTTGTCTAATTTGCAGTGTTTCCACATCATCTGGGCAGGATTTGACACCGCCTCGGCTGCGAAGGGTTCGCCCGACTGTTTCGCCCATTGGCCAGAAAACCGTCCGAGCTGGAACTTTGATCTTTTTCAGAAGTATTTGCTATTTGATACGAAGGTATTGTGTGTATTCCAAAGTTTTGCATTCAGGTTTATCTTTGGAAGTTTTGTCGATGTTTTATTTAAAAACCTTGATTCATTAAATAAAATCTGATAATACGAGACGAAACACTTTACCGAAGCTCATAGTATTCAAAACTTTTTAATTGACCTCATTTTGATGTTCATTAAATTTAAAACATCATAGTTCTTAGATCGCAAAATTTAACAAAGCCCCAAAATACAGCCTTTTTTTCCGCAGCAGGGAAAACGTTAGGCAGCCACAACCTCAAATTAAACAGATATTTGCGGTCTCTCTTGTTGTGGAGAGTAGACGTAATCATGGAATGATTTGGAGTACACCGGCGGAACACTGCCTAGGATGGGTTATAACTTATAGATGGCGTAGCTACATTCTTGAAACGAGTCTCATTAAGATCATGTCACATCACACCACAAAACACTACTGCCGCCAACCTAGTTGAAGCGCAGAAAGAGCCACATTCGCACGCGCTCGGGAATCAACGACACAGGCCGAGCGCACACAACTTAATAGCAGGGCCTTCGCGCACTTCTGCTCCAGACGCGACGGTTGCTTCAGCGTGCACCAAGCCGATAGATGGGGCGGAAAGTTTCTCAAAGTTCGGTTTAACGGCGTCGTGTTCTTCCTCCGGTTCGACGCGGTTCCCGGACTGTGATCGCCTGAATTTGCCGAGAACGAGAGCTAAAGGCATTTCATGGATAATAAGACCATACGGTGTCCCTTCAGAAGCTTCCGTGAATTACGCTGCACTTTCAGTTTTTTTGCGGCGTCTATGAGCGGGCTTTCGGTGCCCCGCGCCTCACAACAGGTGCATAGAAACTTTAACGCTGGTGGTGTAATTTTGCAATTTCGCAGTGACAAAATTACGTGTCGAGAAGAATATGGAATAAATGAGGAGGCGCAATGAAACCAAATAGCTAAACTGAAATGAAAGCTGGTGGCGCTGAAAAAAGCGAGCGAGGATGAAATACGTAAAACGTTTAGCTGCAGCGCTATAGACGTGGATGAAGACAGACAGGCTTCCATCACGTCATGAACAGAGCAGCGTGCTTTTAAAAAACTGCCGACAGTAAGACGCAAAAGCAGAGTAAGACTGCTGGATTGAAGACACACACTGCTGCGATAGAACTACACACCGCACGCCCTTTTACTGCGCGCCTTATTTCTCTTCATGCATGCCTAGAGAAAGAGAGAGAGAGCGTGAGAAAGTTTACAGTGCAGACAGTGCTAGTTCAAAGTGCTTATTTGTTATTTACATTGTAGCCTGCGTTAGAACGAAAAAATAGTGATACGCCTTCTTGCTACTAATCGCCTGGGGAATATAGAACTTCAAATGCGGCAATGTATCGGCGCAGAATTTTGACAAACAAGTGTCTACGTCAAGGGATGCCCTTGACAAAGCAACATACAACGTGGCAAGAGGGACAGTGCGGGTCCTGTTAGGAATGAAGAAAGATATTCGAGCAGAGAGGGCACAAATTCAATTGCACGCTGCGCCACCGGCAACGCCGTCCTAATACGCGACGCGCGTCTGTTCGCACCAGAGATTCGTGCCCGGCGCGCCGCGAAATGAGCCAGCCCGAGGAATGGAAAAGGCGACGCTGCCTCCGAGTTCTTCCTCGTCCGCATTTCGTGGAAAATGCACTGGCCTGGTTGGAGGACAGGGGCAATCGCGTTTCCGAGGCGGAACGGAATAACACGCCGCTGAGCAAGGTTTACACAGAGAGGGCATCAGGCGCCGGCACAAAAACAACAAACGAGACAGCCGCACGAAACGGGGAGATGGACAAGAAAAGGAAGAAAGGAATGAGTCGCGCCCACGCCGTGACTCCCACGAGGGTCTCCTCCTTGGGAGAAGACGTAAAAAAAACAAAAATGCTTCTACTCGACACCGAGTCTTTGTAACGCGCTCGAATTTTCTTCTCTCTTCTTACGACGAGCGCTGGCGTTGGAGGACGCGGGCGGGAAGGCTCATTCGGTCCGAGTCCAAATCAGGCGACTGTGTGCACGATGTGCGGGCAGACGACGCCGCTGATGCTCCCATCCGTAGCTCAATGCAGTTGCACAAGCAGGCAGTGCCTGGATCGCACCTTCACCCCCTGCGTCGACTTCGAGCTGCCGCGCGTGTGGCTTGGGTCGGGCCCCTGCCCACAATTCCACTGCGCGGAGCAGGGAGGAACGAGCACCGCGAAACGACGCCGGCTGAGACCGGTTGCCAAACGGGCTCGCTCGTTTCGAGTAACAGGGTACGGTGACACGGCTTACCACCGACGCCACTGCATATACGTGGAGGTCTGTACCGGAACAAAGCTCGCCGACGTGTCTCGGGCGTCAGACAGCAGCGTTTCGGATCGCCGAGGGAGCTCGGCCCGAAATTGGGGGAAGCAGTAGGAGCGAAAAGCAGCGCTGGCGAATGAGGGCGAAAGCCGCGATGCTAGCCGAGACGTGCGAGATTTCGAAAGCAAGGAGTTATGGCTGCGCGCCTTTCCTTCGTAAACGACGCAAGCTGCGCGGGCCCAAATTTTCAGCTCATTACAGAGCGCGGAATCCCAGTCGCTCTAAAAAGAAATTGGATTCGGCAAGAAACTGCCAAAAGCTCTCGTACCGTTGATTTCAAGGCGCATCGTGCCCTAATTAGCCGACTAAGTGTGCTGGCATAAACGTTAGGTTACCTCACTGCCCTCAGTTTATTGCGCAGCAAACGGTCCGCCTTAATCCGGCCAACTGCAATCAGTGCTCTGGCTTACTTGGAATGGTGACATAGTTGAAAGCCGTTTGAAAAGCGATATTCTTGCAAATGAAATATTTCGTTCGATGACCTTCGCCTTCCCCCTTTCCTCCAAGCGAAAAAACAACAACATTAAAATAAGAAAATGCGCGAGATTAGAAAAAAAGATTGGCAGGCGATCGATGCGACAATCAGATGGAAATGCATGGAATTAGACTTTCATTCGCAATTCGTTGTGTCGCTTCCATGGGACCCACTCACAAGCACCGCACAGCGCCGTTAAACCTTCAAGGGAAGCTCGCAAACAACCACTTCAACGAAAGAGTGGCATCTAGCGAGCGCGCGCCTTTCTGATATCTCCGCTCCTCTTATCAGCACACTTTCCCTCCCGCCCTCCACCTTCAATGGTAGCCACCCGCCGGGTTGTTCCCGTGGCAGCCACCCTCAGGCTGCGCATTCCTCTGCCCGCGTCAGAACCTCCTCCGTCCGCAGTAGCCACCATCATAGCGGCCACCTTGCGTCCTCTCCACCTCCTCTCGCCTACAAGTGGGGAAGGGGATTGCCACGGTTGGCAGGCGGAAAGTGTCAGGTTGTTCTCGAGGGCTTCAAAGAACACCGCCGACGGACACACACTTCTTCCGACATGAAGATTCTAATCGTATCGCATTAATAAAGCAACACCCTGCGCTACTGCACCATCCCATCTGGAACCAGCAAACGAGAGAGCAGATTCTCAAAGCACCTCTTGCGCAAGAACGGAGTGCGACTGGCCGCTAATTCTACTGCCGAGCGCTGGGAAACCGCAATTGCCGAACTCGAGGGCTCCAGCCAGTCACGAACAGACATGGACATCCTCACGGGGACAGACCCTCATGAGTGCGCCCTCACCCTAACCTCACGAGGGATTCCGTCGGTGAGGTGAGGGTGCGGTTGAATTAGCGGAGAAAAATTCGTGAAGGTTAAGGTAAGGGAGGGCAAAATGCAAGGGTTCAGGGTGAGGAAGCGTCACGAAGTTGGTTCCTGCCCCGGCCATTCGTTAGGCTTGCCGTCCGGGGCGCAGCAGATTCCAGAACAAGCGTGGACGACGACTAAACAAAAATGACAAAACAAGAACTATCTAAAGTCGAGCTATGGTACGAACGGCTTCTTTGGACGACGTTTCTGTTCGATCGTAGCCATAGACGGTCCTGTACTTATGCCGCACGATGTTCACCAGAGGGTCTTCTGCTTCCTTCCCCGCTATAGCCTACATGTCACACCCCCTCTTACTCACCGCTCACACCCTTTTACCCTTTAATTGGTCCTCTCAGAAAAGTAAAAAAATAAAATAAAATAAAGAGAGAGGGTGCCCGGACCAGCAAAGCTTTGCCAGGCTTAATGCCAATTCAAGATAAATGAAAGGAAATAAATGTTCCAAAGAAAAAAAAATTAAAGATAAAAGCTGAGCCCCGCCCCGCATGCTGCTGCAGGAGACTGCTGCAGGAGTAGCAGGAGACGTGCTACTCGTGAGGGATTTCGCCCCGCGCTTTTATTGTTTTTAATGCGGAAACATCAGAGATGCCCTCACAGCAAATCCCCGCCGATGCCCGAGACAAAATTCGCTGATTGGTATATAGAGGCGACGTGACCTGTGACGTCATCACAACTGCCCACTGGATTCTGAGCAACCTGTCCACCGTGGCAGGTTGCAATTAAAATAATTCATACTCAAGCGAGATCACATCACCTTGTGGCGCCATCACAGCCTGTTTTCACCCATTATACAGTTTTTTTGTAGCCTTCCCTCTTTTGCCCCGCGCTCTACGAAAGAAATTCTGAGTTGAAAGTTGGTGCTCCTCCTATTCCTGTTGCTGCCGCGATGCATCTCTTCGCGTTCCTCTCGAGATCTAGCCTTAGCGCTTGCGCGCCGGTCCTTTAGATCGCCCTTCTTTACTTAGGGGGACGCAGCGGCTGAAAAATGCGAGCCGGGCAGAATGCGTGTAAGCAGTCGATGCGTGTACGCGTGAGTCCAGCGACGTATGTGGCCGGCACGTGCTTCTGGCCGCGGTCTGATGCAATGAGTGTGACGAAGGCGCCCCAAAAGCGCGCGGCCCAAGCCCACCCGCATTCGCGACACCATATCGGTTGCCTTGACTATTAATGCGGTAGGATAGAAGCCTCATCACAGGAAAAGGCCACTCCAGTGGCTCAGTGGTTATAGTGTTCGGCTGCTGACTCACAAGACGCGGGTTCAATCTCGAAGCTTGCAATCTCGAAGTGCGAAGCTTAAAAGGACCACGCTGCTCAACGCAGCTAATGCCGGACCCATTGAACAATAGCTTGCGCCTAGCGCGACTCAGTAGCATGAGTACATATCGGCAATGATGAAAAATAACGCAAATGCTAAAATGTTAAAACTGCTGATTCTGAGGGTGAGGGTGAAGGAGGACCAACAAAGTGAGGTGAGGGCAAGGGCGAAGCACCTCATTTTAGCAAGTGAGGGTAAGGGCGAGGGGGGAATTTTACAAAATGAGAGAGAGGGAAGGCCAATGATTCAATGGTGAGGTTGAGATAGGAAAGGCGAAAATGAGGGCATTCGTCCACCTCTGGCCGCGAACCTTTCGCACGGCCCTCGATTTTCGCTGCCAGCAAAAAATTCAGATGCCAGACTGCAGGTTGGCTTCAAAGCAGGAAATTGCGCGCAGGCATATGTTACTGACCTCAAATGTGACGCGAACGAAAGCAGTTTTTTCCGTGTAGATAGGCTTTGTAAAGCGAGAAACCTGTCTAAGGACTTTAATTCGAGATAGCTCTGATCAGGTGAAAGGCCACTGCTAAAGGTGACGGATGCGAGATAACTGTTGTCAAAAGTTACTGCAGGCCACCTATCTCCGCCTGGCATGCCTGCGCCACTATGCATAGTCAATGTCCTGGCATAGCGATATGCCGCGACCGTTATCTCAGATCCACCATTGTCGCTGACGGCCGATGCGTTGTTAGCAGTTGTGTGGAGCTACTTCCATTGTTCAGTGCGTGTTTGAAGGCAGCAGCCTCTCGTGCGCAAAGGTTTAGACACCTGGAATAACTAAACACCTTTCGCGCTTCCTTTTAAGAAACGAAGAGATCTAACTCATAAAGGCTAGTTTTATTGCAAGAGATGAATTCAGAATTTTTACGCACACCCTACGCCTTCTACGTAAAAATTGTACGTTTGAGTCAACATCGTAAGAACTAGCTAATCATCCACTGCGAGTAACTAATTAGGGAACATCGAAAAATACCATTACCTGCACAAAACGGCTTTCCAGGACGTGGCGTTGCGAGTAGTGTGCTCTGACCTTTCTTTAAAGCTTTCCTTTATTTAGGTGAAACGCCCTGTATGTCAAGCACTGGCTACGTAGTTATAAACTCTGCTTCAGGGTACAGCGGTGTTTTTTGCTCAATGTTCTTCCCCCAATTAAGTACATCATGCAAACAAGTGCGCACCATGAAATACGCTGAAAACACACACAACTACACGCGCGCGCGCAAGCACGTCCCGAAACGCCTGTTTAGATGTACTTATTATTGTAATAAAAGAAGGTCTGAAAACAGCTTGTAGAAATGTGATTGTTTTTTTGTGCCGCTTGGAAGTAAGGATGAAGACTAGAATGACCGAGTAGAGTGAATTCCTCTTTACGGCGCGTAACTTCGTTTCACAGTGCGGATGTAAGGCCTTCGCGTCTGAGTGTCTTGCAAGAAAAAGTGTGACCCCGCAGTACGCTTTCTTCGCAAAGTTGAAGAAAACAACCTTTTTTTTTTCCTCCAGTTTCCCACTTGCTGGCATCATGTTTTTCTTAGGAGCGCTGGAATAATTCACATATTCGTGAGCCCGAACGAACGGCAAAATTAAAGTACACGAGCACGAATGGAGCAAAGTCGCGCGCATATTTCAGTTTAGGAAACAAAGCCGGAACATGCTTGACGAGCAGACGGGAACGCTCTCGAGAGCACGCGCCGGAGCACTCGCGTAATTCGCTTTTGCGAGCGCACTGTGGAGACGCTTTTGGAGAGAAGCGGCGGAGTGGATGGATGCGTGTCTCTGGGCTGCGTTGTGTTGAGCTCGCTGGGCGTGCTCTTCTTTTCTTGCTCTCTTTTTACCCCCTCTTCGCAGACATCCATCACGCGATGCGGAGAATGCCGCGCAGGAAGAGCGATCCCTATTTGCTCGGGGTCTGTTACACCGCGCAGCGTTCACTAGCTCTTCTTTCGGGAAGACACCACGTGCGCCTAAGCGAAGCTCAAGAGCGCAGTGCGCTCACTAGCGGCGGCGATAGTCACAGGAGCACGGAGCCAAGTCCTACGTAAAAGACTGAAGGCTTGATCTCGATTTTTGAAAAAAAAAAAAGAAATCCCACGCTACATTTACAAAGAAAGAACTTGACTTGGTGGAAAGAACTTGACGAAAACAATGCCTAACCAACTAGCTCCGCAACGTGTTTTGCTAAACGTGTGCTGTATAGCGAGCGATAGGTACACCGCCGCTTACGAATGCTGGCAGACTGGTAAACAAAAGCCGAAATTACATTGGGGATTACAAAAAAGAGGTAGGAAATTGCAATCATTCTCATAAATTACTTTGTTTTTGTTTTTTTTTATGCTCAAAGGTGGCATTTTCGTCAGTCACGTTTTTCACCAACCAAGATGGATGGACAGCTTTTGTTTCTTCTCCTCACTGGCGCTCCCATTAAAGCGCATATATTCTAATAACGCTATCTTTATCTTCTCTCCCTACTCGTTGTTCCTCTTCTCCTTCAAGGCTCACCTGAATGACAAGGACAGCGTATCGTCTTACCGACACACGGCCGTTTATGCTGTGAGCATTTATAAACGCATGCGCTTTTTTAGTTGTTATTCGGGCGAGTTCGATTGTTATTCATCTCAGGCATGCGAGCGTGGAAGGACGAACAGACAAAAAAGTGCGGGCGAGGGCAAAACGGGCTAGGGAGTGTGAAAATGTGCACCTTAAACGCGTTCGGTACGTTCAGGGAAAAATATACACTATCAAACAAGCGTGGCTCTAAAATGAAGTGAGAGTAACCGAGAACGAAACGCAACGTGAGAAAGAGCGACACCAAAAAAAAAAAGGCTGAAGACTGCGAAAAAAAAATGCCTCATTCCGTTCATCTTCGTTTTCTTGGCGCCTCCTTCATGCGAGGGAGAATTCATCCAAGGGACCCAGAGAGCGTGCGCGGCGACCATGGAGGCGGCGACGACAGGCGCTCGAGCAGGAGGGAGAGATGCTCCCGTCGACCCGACGACCTTCCCTTGGGCGGGGGCCACTCGCGATCGCTGCGGAAGCTGCTGCAGAGCGGCACGCGACGCAATTTCCAGATGCCATGCGTCACCGTCACGCAGCAAATCGGACATTGTCAGTGCAATGGTGGCCTGCGCCTGAGGCTGCTTTTGACTTGGACAAAAAAAAAATAAAACACAGAAAGAAAGGAGAGAAGTTGTAGAAAACCGACTGCACTCGCAGCGTGTAGCTGCTCTAGGCAGCGGAAGACGGCCGATGCAACGTGTGCTTTCTTTACTTGCGTGTCCGACATCAAGGACAATGTCGCTCCTGCTTTCGGCCAATCGCTTCGCGAGAAACTCATATTTGGCGAAAGTATCGGAGCGCCATCTGGACAGAGGATAGCGCCAGGGGCTCGCCGGGTGGGGTGGAAGCAGCGCCGGAAGGCGTCGTCGACAAAACGCTTCCTGATCGGGGCCGGAGGCTGCGCCGAGCGTCGCGGTAAATTCGATGGCGCTGGGCAGCAGAGCAGACCTTTTCAGAGCTGTCGAGGCTTTGCGGATTTATTCTATGCGAAAGCCGTCGACGGTGCCAGCGGCGTTGATGATGTCTTCCTGATCGCACTGAGCTCCCACGTGGCCATACGGCGCTCGTCTTTTCGTGATCCGAAGCGCAGTGAACAAAATGAATAGTATAGGCAGCTATGAAAGCCGCGCTCCTCGGAGCCGCTATAGGCGCAGGAATGCGCCTATAGCGGCTTTAAGCTCGCGGGTACAGTTTCTGTAGAGAGAGAAGTAACCAAGTTCACCTCCGCGGATCCTTTCTTTTTCCCTTCACCCCCTTAATTTTTTCAGTGTATCAGGTATGGTGTAATTTTACTACACGCTTTCTAAATATGCATGCAATTCAGTAATTTTAGCTTCCTTCCCGCTTTTTTTCTCTCCTCCACCCAAATAGTTCATAATTTCATTCAGGTAAGACGAAAAAGTTTCCTGCAAGAAATGCGGAAAGGCGGAGGGGCTGCAAAGGGGTGGCTTTTTCAGACTCAGCTGTTGCGCGAGTGCTCATCGTCACACCGCACTCTTGATACTGAGCTGCGCATCCAATATTGTTTCTTATTATTTTAGCTGCGCAGTTTAACTTGCCACCAGGAAAGGAGTAATAAAGCTAATTGCAAATTCCAAAGCTGCCTGTGATCTATACATGCCTCATAGGTCCTAACTTTCAACAGGTCACAGGCGTGACGCCGATCAGGTTATGACGAACGACTGGTGCATCGCACATAGCGCACAAAAGTGATTTAGCTATAGGACATCAAATGCTTGGCAGAGTACGACCATGGAAGTACAGCCGCCGTCAAAAATACGCAACCTAAGGGGTTTGTTTGCTAGCCCCGCAGCGTGCCCGCAGCGACCGTAATCAATCGAAAGAGGAATGGCTTCGCGTCCTCTGTCCTCCCAAGTTTTGGACTGATAGATGTGCAAGCGAGCCGCGCTTAACAGCTTGGAAGCAAACCCCTTGGGCTGTATACTTTTGACGGGGTCCGTACTTATATCTAGCAATTCGCCCCGCCGCGGTGGCTCAGTGGTTACGGCGCTCGGCTGCTGACCCGCAAGACGCGGGTTCGATCCCGGCCGCGGAGGCCGACTTTCGATGGAGGCGAAATTCTAGAGGACCGTGTACTGTGCGATGTCAGTGCACGTTAAAGAACCCCAGGCGGTCGAAATTTCCGGAGCCCTTCACCACGGCGTCCGTCATAGCCTGAGTGACTTTTTTTTGTTAATTTTTAGAGATCTGTGCGTGAAACTTCCGCAGGTATGCCTCGTCTGTTACTGCTTCGGTAGCCGCATGTAGCACTCGAATGAAAAGGGTTTTCTTCGCTTCGGCCACTTTTTTGGTAGCGTACCTTACGCAAAAGTGATAGTATATTGAACCGAGTCTGCTGTCTAGCGCAGTCAGGTTGCATGCTTCTTCGTCAACGCCTTGGGGACAATGTTTTGGGGACAATGCGTACGATACCCCAGAGAGTCTCGTCATGGAGCTGAAAAAAAGATAAGTTGACGAAACCAAAGAAAGTTATAATGAACGCGAGGACGTATTTAGTTTCTGTAGTGCTCATGTTTTGTTTCGTATTGTTTCTCTGCACGCTGCAGCCCAATCCGGCTAAGCAACTAAGAAAAGTCACGTAAGCAACAGCTCCGTTACAAGGTGCAGTTTTTCAAGCAGCCGTGCTTTTCTGAGACATCAGATGGTAAAAAAAAAAAAAAAACAAGTCTGGAAGCTGAGAGCTGCCTGTAGTTGGGGCATCACTCCGCGGGAGTTGTTTACAAGAGCTCACAAATGCTTGGCACTCTGGCGCATGCTTGTTGCAGTAGCTCTTTGACAATGGGAATCACATGAGGCAGGGAAGGAAATTAAAGTCGTGAGATGAAAATGAAATTGAAGAGGATGAGTAAGCCCCGCGTGCTAACGCTTAACGCAATCTATTTTCAGCTGACTAAGTCTGCAACTCCTGAAGCGGTAGGCAAATATTGACCTCCTATCATGACTAGCAGAAAAAAGAAATTTAGCAGATACACTTAAGACTGCTCACGTGTGGGAATGCGAAATCATTACTGTCCCAGGCTGCTTTGACAACCCCCCCCCCCCCCTCCCACTCCCCCGCACATAGCTCACCCACACAAACACACACACGCATATATGGCGCCACCTTGAACGCTGTACGACGAACGGTTGCGTCTCAGTTTTGACACGAAGGCATCCGGGAAGGTCTGGGAAGGCGTATAATTGAAGGTGCATATGTCGTCGGTTCGAATCCGTGTCGCAAGCTAGCCTCCAACTTGACTAGCACATGCAGGCTATATGCAACGAGAAATCGTATGACACTACCCGAAACGCTGCACGACAAACGATCGCGTCACAATTTTGGTACGTATATCGGAACAACCGGACTGACAGCCACTTGATGACGGCAGCGTATTTTTCTTGCCACCGCTGGGATTTTCTGCACCATCTGCGAGTACACACACACGCCGCCGGCTTTTCTCGTCATGGGACTAGCAATTCTTTCGCATTGTAACTATGCAGGGACGCTGGGATATTCCTTTGGTGCCATCGTGCATCCTCGCGCCGAAAGGCCGCTCAGGGGAACGTACGCGTCTGAAGCGACGAAATAACCAGCCCTTCCAATTTACAGGAATATACTGCCCGCAACGCATATCTGCTCAGAACAGGAGATCCGTAATGACCACGACGAAAAAAGGGAAAAGGTACGCCTACCTCCTCCTCCTCCTTTCTTCTTTATTCCTATTTTTTTTTCTTCCCGTCTGAAGTGCACCGAAAGCCGGCACAGACTATAGTTAAACGGCGAATGTTCAAGTGATACACTAAATACAGTGTTAAAGTGCTACACTTTAACTGGCAGTTATACATGTGCCACAGCTCTGTGGCCTTACTTCGGCATCTCTCGTGAAGTGAGAGGCGATTCATTAAAAAACAGCGAGTGTCCTCCCGGAGCCAGCGCTTGTTGGCGTGGCATGCAAGCGACATGATAAAAAAAAAATGTAAAGGCAGCGGAGAGCTCGCATCTCCGAGATGAAAGGCTTGGTCAAGAGGCGTTCTAACGAGCCTGCGAGGCGGCATTCATCGGCTGCCACGAGAAATGGAAGCGCATCTTCAGGAGCCGCCGGGGTCCGGGCCAGAGCTGAGACCATCCGTGCTCGCTAGCGCAGGACGAGATGCGTGGGCATACCAGGCGGCGCAACCGCGCTCCTCTACAGATAGCGTCGGCCGCCGTCCTCTCTACGGGCAGGCGCTCATCGCCGCAGGGAACACTTAGCACAAGGAGGCCGGGAGGCCCCGTCCCTTCTCTTTTCTTCTACGACCTATACGAGGGGCGGCTAACGATGAAGCCGAGATGAAAGTTCGGCGAAAAAATCGCACAGACTGAACTGAAGGAAGGCGCGCGCAAGACGTGGCCGCTGAAGGAGCTTTTTCTGCTTGGTGCAGCGGTGCTCTTGAGAAAAAGCGAGGCCGTGCCGTTCTTTGATCTCCCGAAAAGCTTCGCGTCGTGTCTTGCGAGGGGCCAAACGAGCTAGCGTTTATAAATTTCCTGAGAGTTATGTCAGCCGCGACCTCGTCGAAATACGGGACTCGACTGATGATGGCAGAAAGGAAAGGATGGGGTGCGAGCACCACCTGCGGGATGCAGGGTGAGCACCCGAAAGGGGACGCCTCGCGTGAGCTTACTGACTGATACTAGTGCCTGCATATATTAGCATATTTTCATGTTGCTGCTCGCCTGAAACTCAGACATGTCTGCAATATTGGATGCGTTGTTCAAGATGCTAACTGCTGAACGCCGTAACGTTTGCCCACTGGATATGACGCGCTATACCCATGCCACAGCAACTCCAGCGAGCGGATGATGCAATGCATTTACAGTATGCTGTTTCTATCTATATCATTCGCTATTAGCGAGTCTTCCCGTCGTGAAAACGCTTACAATCATTATGCACGCTATCTGCATGCTTCAGTTAGAATGTTCGAAAGCTGCCTGTTGGCTGTAGATGTACATTTTTGTCGCCGTATTGGATTGAAATTCTACTGGGCTTGTGCATCGCTTGTTTCTGCCACCGACCTGAACGAAGGAAAAGAGAAAAAAACCCAGAAAAATACAAAAAAACTACAGGCACAGTAAATAGTTTGCGTCACAGCCAATAATGGCTCAGAAGATATGGCTTTCTGATGATTGCCGGATTACCGGATCACGGGACGGCCCATCGTGCACTGCCGCCGGTCTCCTGGCTGCGGCCAGCGAAGCGAGCGGTAAGAGAGAGTTTTAGCACAGCGGAGACGTACTAGCGGAGACGTGGTCGGTTCACAGGTCACCGCCTGCGCCCCTACCACTGCGCGTGGATAGCAGGAAAAGGTGGGCTAGTTGGTGGTTCGTACTTGTACGCATATTGCAATAAGGGACGAGGAAAAATGAACGGACGGGACGGAGCCCTTATGTTTCTTTTTTTTATCCCCTTGCGCGTGCGCAGCCGGTGCCCGGTAAACCGGTTACGTCCACACTAGTAGGCCTCCGCCGTGCTAAAAGTCCCCCTAGTATTGTGAGCGGAAAGGGCCAATAGGGCCTTACCCCAACAACCAACCTCTCTGTACCAATTCAGCGGATGATAAATTTTTTTTCACCACCATCCCCAAGCAAGTGCCCAAAGATGGCGGCGCACTGCCGAAATTGTCGCCGCGTGCAAAAATTTCCCGCCGAAGTTGCGCCTCTGCCCCAGTCGGGGAGTCAGAAGAAGCCCTGCCTACGTAGCCTTCTTCTTCCGAGGATTATCTCGTTGACATTTCGCTTGTAACTGGCCCACTCTGTTCGTTAATTGCAAGAGCAATAAATAACATCTGAGCGTACACGTGTGGCTGTCGCCCCCCCCCCCCCCCCTCTCCTTTGTTCCCGCGATCAGGGACGGGCGGATAACGGGCGAAAACGCCGCTTCCGCGGAGTGGGAGCGGGGTGGAAGACCGCCCTGGTACACCCACAGCTATGATATCGACTTGTTATACCAGTTAGTTATTAATCCTTAATACTTAGCTGCAGCACTAACGTCCTTTAACATATATATATATACTAGAGGTAAGGCCGTATTTTCAGCGATTCTTTTCGAGAGTACTTTTTTTTCTCTAACATTTGCAGCTCCAACGGAGGTCGTGGGTTCGGATCCCACCGGCGGCATGTGGTTGTTTTTTCTTCTGCTTTTCTAATCGATTAGCTTTAAGCGATAACATATTCAGTAATATTCTAAATTGATCAACACCACAAAATAAATAAATAAAAAAAAATCCCCTGTGCCCCTTGGTGTCTGTGGCTGTTGGCTTCTGACATATGAGGAGTTATGCTAGCAGACAAAGCCGACGGCTCCGTTTGGAAAGCAGCTCTGACGAGTGGTTAAAAGACATGAATGAACGGGGAAAATAACATAAGGCCCCTAATGTGTTACAGTGCTGGGAAATTTTGCTAATAGATGTTACCTTATGGCTCAGAAGGTGAAGCCTTCTCATGTCTGATAATAGACGCTCAAATAATTGCTAACAGGGAAGGACTGCTTCTGCGATGTCATATAACTTTCATGTGTGCCTGCGTGCGAACTGGACGTTTCTTTAGCAATATGTTGCTTAATTAAAAAGAAAAAAAAAATCTGGAGTTTAGTGCAGAAGCCCAAAGTAGTCACGCGGCTTTTCTGGGAACGAAATTAACGCTGTTTCGAAGGCGAAGATCCACCGACGGGGGTGACAATGAACGCAATTCCACAGTGAATGGCATGCTTAAAGGTTGTCCTTCGGTTCCCATCTATCTTTTCGGGCCTCCCGTCTTTATCCCAGCCATAAAACGGCGGGTTCATTGCAGTCGCCTGTAGTGCACAGCGGCCCTTCGGGAGGGATAATCAAGTGAGGCAAGCTGCGTTCACTATGCAAGCGCGAACGAGGTTTTTTGTCCGGGCTATGGACGCATGATTAGTGCGCGGTAAAACAATTCAAGCAAAACAGAGAAAAAAAAAAACTCCGGAGCTCAAGCGTAAAGGTGCGCGCTGGGTATTTGTAGATAAGCGTAACGAGAAAGGGCAAAGAAACATTAATGCAAACACAGACAACCGTGAGCTGCTCTTTTTGTGATCAGCTTGGCAATAAATTAAACGGCCGTTAACTTAACCGCTTCTCCTTGGCATAAGTGACGAAACTGGACCGGCGTATTGTTATAACGTGGTGAAGTGCCTGAATGGTCGTCAGTTCCTGTGATATACGCGTCGACGCTAGGTACGCTTTTCTGCTCCATTATTATTTTTATTTAACCTCGGAGTACGGTGCATGATAAAAAACACACTGAGCACCAAGCATAAGCAAGCAAAGAACCAACCAGCTTCTCCATGAGCGCCTGGCTATTTCGAGCTTCAATTAAACTACGGCCGCTTGGAACAATCGATTTATTTTGTGAAACTGGAAAACAATTCAAGAATTTTGATTCCTGCTTGCGCGAAAATTTTGCAGCACCTTCTGAGAACCAAAAATCACGGCAGAAGAAAATGGTTTGGTTTGGTTTGTTGGGGTTTAACGTCCCAAAGCGACTGAGGCTATGAGAGACGCCGTAGTGAAGGGCTCCGGAAATTTCGACCACCTGGGGTTCTTTAACGTGTACTGACATCGCGCAGCACACGGGCCTCTAGAATTTCGCCTTCATCGAAATTCAGCCGCCGCAGCAGGGGTCGAACCCGCGTCTTTCGGGTCAGCAGCCAAGCACCGTAACCACTGAGCCACCACGGCGGGGCAGGCAGAAGAAAATGAAGAAACAAACGAGTATGAACGGCAGGAAGTGCGCAAAACAACTGAGGCAGTTGATTAAAATGATGAATAAGGGTCAGTAAAAAGTTCCCAGGCCATAGGGTCTGGTTTTGAGCAGTATAGTTGCACAGTTACGACCCCCCAGAAGCTGAAAACCGCTGTTGAGGGCAGGAGAATACTCACTCTCCCGTCTGAGAACCTTGAAAAGTTTATGCCGGAGACGTTCAGCAAAATTGATGAGGTCCAACGACTTGAGTCGTGGCTCCTGTCAAAAAATGACGGAGCCGAAGCGCCACACGTCTGACAGACGCGATACGCTGCCGCGTTCCCACAAGCGCGACAAACTTGCGTGATCATATCCGATTGTGGTTTCCTACAGCACCCTCAACCTTTGTGCGTCTCCAGTAGCGTTGTTTGATGCCATTCCCTCGCATGACTGGTAAACGTAATGCCTACCATGAATAAGCCAAAGTGTGTGATCTTCCGCCAACGCACTCCTGAGAGCTCTCAGTGGTGTCGTGCACTGACAACATTGAACTTATAGCTTTTGTATTCTTCCAATCGGCGCAGATCTGAACGTCTTTCATAATTAAAGAGCCGAACAGCAATAGTTAAAAAGTTAACAATTCAATATTAGTTAATCAGCCTGCTAATCAGCACGTCTTAGTTGTACTCTGATACTTTACAAAGCTGATAATGCTTTGCTGGAAAAAGTGCTCTTCTAACTCAAAAAGGCTATTTTCTAAAATTGCAGAAAGTCTTAGGTGAAACACCGTGTATAGCTCTCTATGTCCAGAGTACGAGCAGTACAATAACACTCTTGCAGTTTCGGCACACATTGCAATACGAAGGCCAACCAAATCTTATGGTACTCAATCAAACAAATGCGGTAAAGGAAAAAAAAAAAAAAAAAACCTCTGTCAGACAGTTATCCGGGCGGGAAGCTTTGCAAAGACGCGGAAAACGCAGTCCGTGCCCACGAAGCTTCGAATGCATGCGGGTCTTTTTTTTTAACTGTTTACAGACCGTTATTTCAAACCTTGCGAGAGCTGCATCGGTGCGGCCTGTGCAAGTTAACTGTTCAGCAAGGCAGGCGTTATGTACATCAAGAGCTGAGTGATGAAACGACTAGTTAACCAAAATTATGTAATAAACTTTTTTACTTCTGATTTCAAGGGTCGGCGTTATGTTAAGAAATTTAAGGCTGTCAACATAGAAGCTGTGTCCAGCCTTTCCATTTTCTTTATCGCCAATGCGTTTCGAAATATTTAACGTCAAAATATGCATTATTTAGCTCGTAAAGTTTGTTCCCCGCAATGCACATTTTTGAAATGGTGTAGCTGGGAGTAGTATTGTCGCGGGAATCACGCTAACTGCTTCTATGGCATAAAATAGAGAAACGGCTCGTATCTGCTGTATTAGAAATGCGAGTGACGCCTTTTTAAATATATGCATTGCTGCAAGCCATCTTTACGAGCTAAAAAAATGCGTGTTTTTGACGTCAAAAATTTCCAAACGCATTGCCGATAAAGAAAATTTAAAAACTGAACCGAGCTTCTGTGATGACGGCCTTCAATTTGTTAATATAATGTTGGCCTCTAAATTCAAAAGTAAAAAAAGTTGATGTTGATTAGATAATCTTAGTCAATCGTTTAATCACTGAGCTCTATCATGTAAATAATATCTACCCTGATGTACAATCCAGCTGCACAGACCGTATCAACGTATCGCTTGCAGGGTTTAAATAATGATCCGTAAACAGTTACAAAAACACCCGGTGTGTGCGTGTGCGTTCGTGTGCGTGTGCGTGAGCATGCGCGCGCGTGCGCATGTGTTTGTTTGTTTTTGTGTGTGTGTGTGTGCGCACGTTCGTGCGAGCGTGCGTGCGTGCGTGCATACGCGCGCGCGCGTGAGGGGATAAGAATATTTAAAAAGGGGGCTTTTTGATCTATAAATATTGCTTCTGCGGCATTGTAATATTGTAGTTTGTTGACATTAAACACAAGTGAATCATTTTAGACAGTAATTTAATTAGCTGATTTTTAATAGTTGACTTTTAACTATTAAATTTAGGCGCCTGGTAGCAATTAGTTGTTTATAGCTGGACGTTAGTAATACTTAGTAATAGAGACCGGAAGCGGGCAGAGTGGATGAGGAATCAAACGCGTGTTAGTGTTAGTGACATCCTAGTCGAAATGAAGAGGAAGAAAAGGGCTTCGGCACGGCATGTAGTGCGAAGGCAGAAAGTTAGGTGTGCGGATGAGATTAAGAAGTTTGAGGACAGGGTTAATTGGAGAGACATGGGAGAGGCCTTTGCCCTGCAGTGGGTGTAGTCAGGCTGATGATGATGATGTTAGCAATACCTCTATCAGTTTTTAGAATAACTAAAAGCGATTAACCTCAGCGCCGCGGCTCAATGAACTTCGGTTATTTCTCACAAAATTGGAAAACAGCGCGTCTTTACGGCGCGCGAAACAACGCCCACCTCTGCACCCCACTCCCTGGCGCACCTGACCTTTCCTCTTCCATGTGGACTGCAGCAGCGAGCAGCGGTGAGCAGCGTACAGTGGGCGGGGCAGACAAGGTCACGTGACACATGGACCAGTACGTGGCGTCACTGGTCGTCGTCGCTGTGCGCACCGCAGGAGCGCAATTTTAGAATTTCATGAGAAATGGCCTGGATTAGTTGAGCCATAGCTCCCAGGCTAATAGCGTTTACTAGATTCCAAAAAAAAACTGATAAGGCTATTATTAACGGCCTTCTTCAAATATCCTATTGCAACCAGGCGCCTAAATGGAAGAGTTAAAAAGTTCACTCTTTGAAATGAGTGAACATGATTCACCTGTTTTCTGATGTCTACAAAGACTGGTATTACAAAGCCGCAGGAGCCACCTCTATACCTCAGAAAGTCTCTAAAAAAATTGGTTCCCTTTCGCCGAAACAGCCTGTTACATTTAAAGAGAGAGAAACGAAAACCATTGCTGGCACCTACGCCAACCGACGCTTCGTACGCTTTGTCGAACCGTACGGCGCCTCGGTCACTCGACACGCCGCCGCGAGAGCAGCCCGCCTGCAGCTGCTGCTGTAACATTCGGTCGCACGCGCATCTCTGGCTGTTTCCCGGGGCAATAAAGCGGAACGCTGAAAGGCGCGCAGCATCGAGACAAAAGGAGCCTTGCACAAGCCTTCGTTGCGCACCGAAAATGGCCTCATACAAGCAGCGGCGCACTGCGATTGCGTAGCCGCATTCCTCTCTGATCATAGCGCTGCGCCAAGTTGCTAGCAGTTACACTTCCACACATGCCGCTCCCCACTCGCTGCAGCCCACATGTGCTCCACATTTTTGAGTATTTATGCAAAATGGCCCCCACTCCCTAACTTTCCTTTAACTGCAACTTTTGTAGAACCTCTTAAGTTCTGGCACGTCTCTTGGTTCCGCAAACTTACTAGCCGACCTTTTCCCCGAAAACTAAGGCGATAGGCTTTCCTTCTTTTGGCGCCAGTTTTCAGCGGCGTCGACCTTGCCGCGTAGCTGTGGCTCGCTCTGGTTCACTCTGTAGCCCACCTCGATTGTGATAATTCCGCTCTACCGCTTCTAGCAGTTTGTTAGCACTCGAGTGAAAGCGAAGTCGGTTTTCTTTTAAATGCCTCTGAACAGTGCCATCGTATACGCCCGGCTTTAACGCTTGCTGAAGTAACAAGCGCAAGGCAGTCACGAAACTGCTTTTACGCGACGGGTGCTTTTTGCAGTTGGGCCAAGTTACGGCTGAAATTAAGTGCCAACTGTGAGATAAGGTGTAGTTACTGGGCAGCGTTGCTGTCTGGCTACATATACGTAATGTGTTTCACGGAGTTCCTTTTGATCCCCTTGATTTGGGGCTGGAATCAGTGGCTACGAAATTAAGAACAGGGACTTAGTTGGAACAGATAACGGGGAGAATAGATACCACACATCATGGCTTGAAATTGGTTCCATCGGCTACGAGTGATGCAGCACTTTTTGATTCAAGCCAATTTTTTTGTAATCTCTATCAATAATTGCGAACGATGAATTACTATTGACTCAAGAAACTGTTGGTAGGTTTTTATTTTCAATTGCTAGCACTAATGAGAGTGCGATGGGTGGCGCTTTTGTGCACGCAGTGATAATTAGTGAGGCGAATAGTGTAATTCCTAACTGATTCTTGTTTTAGCAGTCACACATTAATGACGTCTTGGCATCGTTTTCCACTTGCGCTTTGCCGTAGCAGTCCCCGTTTGATCCCACGGCGAAACTGTGCAACAGAATGCGACAGCAGTGAAGATAACCGTTGGAATCGCACACATCTACACTGAAGCTTTTCCAGTAAACTTAAGCGACCCTCCCCGGCGTATGCGTTTATGTGTATGTGTGTGTGCGCATGTGGTGTCGGCGCTAAATATTTTGAGCAGTTCCCTTGTGATGAAGATAAAAGAAGCAAATAGCCTACCGATACACCCGCCTCCCCTACAGAGTTTCCCTGCTCCGTGTGTCTTTCCGCGCGAGAGGCCTTCTTCACAGAACAAAGAACGAAAGGATCGTTCCCAAGAGGCGCCTAAAGCACGCAAGGAAGACGCGAGCCGCGCAAACTTTCCACGCTCACCGTGATACTAAGAAGCCCCATTGAAAAACCGCCAATCGCCTCTGACTTGGTCTATAGAAGTTGCATGGGAAAAAAAAGCGCCAGCGCCCCGCTCCTCGCTCGCCCACTTTGCCAGAGTATCGCCCGGCGGCACCATTAATTCGACTTGCGCTTGACAGGCCGCTGGCACAGGCTCTTCGGTTCAAAAGCCTTAAAAGGTCAAAGAAAGCCTCCGGGAGCGGTACAAATAGCTGCACTATCGCTTTGCTAACGGTGCCTGTGTTCGGCGCAGCGTACACGGCACGGTGAAAGAGGGAGGGCACACACTTCCAAGCTACGCCATGCTGTAGCCCCTCTTCCTCCTCTGCCGACACTCTGCGCGCGCAGTGGCCTATAACATGCAGCCTGAGCTGCGCGCGGGTGCTTCGTGTAAGCCCTAGACAGGAAAGCAAGTGGGACACCGTGACTAAGGTATGAAAAATGCGCCTCGTTCAATAACATATTTCAGACATTTAATTATGGAGGACAAGGTCCCTTGCAGGTTAGGCTGCCAACTGAGAACGTATAGCTACAGGGAACCGTATATTTTTATATGTTTGGCGACCACCACATGGCAAATATTTCAGACTGGACTAGAAGCGGGACATCAGCTGCGCTCGGACCATACAGTAAGCTTGATTCCTGGAGAATCACCATTCTGATGTGTTTGACAAACGGGACGAAAGTAAGCAAGGAAGCTTGGCTAGCTGCGACACAGAGACGGAACGTATTTTATACACAAATGCAAGTCCAGTTCAAAATTTCAGAGCGTAGCCCACTGAGGCTTCGGGTATAAAAAATTAAAATGGACATCGTCATTAACATCATCATTATCATCATCATCATCACTATCATCATTTATTATGATTCTAAAGGCTCAAAGAGCATTGCGTAAGGGGCACAATATTAAACACGGGAGATGGCACACAAACGACCCTCAATGTGACAGAATTTTTAGCTCGCAAATATAACAAATATGGTAAGGAAAACTAAAACAATAACATCTTATTTTTTGACGAACAGCAGCTTGCGTGCGATTCCGCCCGAAGTAAGGGCTTTAAACAACATGCGTGCCGGGAACAGTGAACATCACCAATCGTCTCTCTTGGTGCCAGAGGAGATGTATAAGTGCCTCCTTGGTTACGCCCAGCTTTGCCGGAGTGGAAGACGTCGCCCGCTCTAGGCAGGAAAAATATAGGCCAGTAGATAGCACATGCAGACTACGGTTGATGTGAAGAGGAGCCATCAGTGAAGATATGGGTGTCTGCTGAATACGTTGAGGAAATATGCCCAGAGAAATTTTAAGAATCGCTGCCTGTGGAATTTTATTTGTATCAACGTCAGTTATACGCAGCCTGAATTTGAATCTCCAAGGCGAAATGACGACACACACCGCGGTGACCTTGCTAGAATGATAACAGCCGTGCGTTTCGCTGCTAGGCGAAGGATGGACTTGATCCAGGCGATGGAAATACAACTCAGGAAGCGCATCTGCACTAGGAGGAGGTGGGGGAGATGAATGCGCGGCGTCTTTTACGAGCATAGCACTTCAAGCGGGAGACATACGCCTTCCTTCCTTTCTTGCTTTCTTTTTTTTTTTTGAGTCGACCTTTTGGCAAGACGAGGCGTGTGTGTAAACAGTAACTTCGTGCTGCTTCTGGCTTCTTCTCACTCATCAGAGATATGCATTAAAGAGCCTCCAGACAGCGGAGCAGTGCGCCCTCAACATGATCCTCGTGAAGAAGCACCAGTGAGCGGCAGTGCTGCCCCACCGCGACCAGGGTCAGTATTTGAGAATATGCGTTGGCACAAAGTAGTTTTCGCATAACTTCTAAACTTGAGGTCACCAAGAGAGGTAGCTGTCGATCGTGGTCCCGAGAAACCTCGGAACTCGCACATGTAGCGTGCGTGGCTACAAAGCACAAGCGGGCACCGAGAGATGACTTTTTTTTTTTTCTGCTGCGGCCATAGCCATATTTTTTTTTCCTTGGAAAGGAGATCTATTTGCCCCATGTAGGCCGAAATCTAAAGTAGACCTTCCTGCAGCCATCGCTCGTTGGTGTAGCGCAAACACGACGCTCTCGAAATGCAAATGTCATCCGCATACAGTGCAATGTGGAAGGCACGTTATTATTTCTTAAGGACGTCGTACGATCGCTTTTCGACCGGATCCACAAGCGTGCGAGTCGCAAACTTGAATGCGGGCGTGCAGTGGTAGGGGTGCTGTACGATCATCTTGCTGTTTGCAGGCGAGCCGGACGGATCCAGCGTTCCGACTGGCGCGCCCGGCAGTGCCTCCCGCCTAATGGCGTGCAGCGGCACAGGCGTTTTTAGTTTAGTTTATGGGAGTCTAACGTCCCAAAGCGACTCAGGCTCTGAGGGGCGCCGTGGTGAAGGGCTCCGGAAGTTTTGACCACCTGGGGTTCTTTAACGGGCATTGGCATCGCACAGTACACGGACCTCTAGAATTTCGCCTCCATCGAAATTCGACCACCGCGGCCGGGATTGGACCGTGTCTTTCGGGTCAACAGCCGAGCGCCATAACCACTGAGCCACCGCGGCGGCTCACAGGCATGTGTTTATAGCAAAACATAACGTACTTTATGGCAGACATTACTGGCATTAATTGTTCTGGACTTTACCTTCATATTCCGCACGCGCCATGCGTGCTGGCGATGTTAAATTAGGAGTATTTAGCCGCTACTTGGTTTTGGGTCTAACCATTACAAGTTCGTTAAAGATAGCATTGCAGTGTCCAGCCTGGGCTCAGTATTGATGAAGTCATGCTTTCACAGCATGACGACTAGTTTCCAAGAGCAGGTTTCAAAGCTAACGAACGCAGGATTTCCTAACCACGTTATTGCAAGAGTGCGCGAAAAATTTCTAAAGAAGTTGAAACCGTTTTGCGGGCATTTGCGGGAGCAGGCCGGGGCCGGACAGCAAGATGTCAAAATACCATAGGTATTACCATAGGTACATAGATTTTCGCATGATTTGAAAAATGTGGCCAGAAGGTGTGACGTATATCCGGGGTTCTCGGCCCCTAATAAGTTACTAAGAATCTTTAACATTGTTAAGAATAATTCTGCGAATGTGGTTCAGGAAAAGCCCACGTGTGGAGTGAAACATGAGAATGCAAACGTGTCTTGCAAAATGAATGTGGTCTATCGAACACCGTTATCTTGCCGTCGGGTTATCTGGGTCAAACTGGAAGGTGTATTAATGTACGATTACGGGAGCACGAGGGGACTTTAGATATTGGTAGGGCTTCTAACCTGACTGTACATTGTAAGGGATGGGAAGGTTGCTACCTATTCCTTTCGGTAACACATATTTTGGCGGTTAATTCTTTGCAGATTAACCGCAAAATTATCGAGGCTACACGTGTCCTACGACTAGGTGACGAATGTGTGAGCGAGCCGTCCATCGCGTTAACATGCATCGAGTTGAGCTATCTAGATCAGGAAAGTGTTTGCGGCAATTAATGAATAATTCTATGCTGCGCATTTTTCGGTGACTGTGTGGTTAGAGGTGTTGCTTGGCTTGTCAACGCTTGTTTTGTCTCCTTTCACGTCCCTGTCTTTAGCGCTGGTAGTTCACTATGATACCTTATTTCACTGCCACTCTGGTTTTCAATTATAGAAATTAACTGAAGCATCAGTAGATATTAGAGGCTTGGAAAAGGCGAAGATGAAGTTAAATGACGGGAGCGAACGGTCACTGGAACCAAGGAGCATAGGAGATGTCTTTTTGTTATTATTACCTTTGTAGTTCTATCAATGTGAAATCTCTAAAAGCAGAAGAAAAACAAGCACATGCCGCTGGTGGGATCCGAACCGACGACCTCCGAATTTTGCGTCTAGTGCTCTACCAAGTGAGCTACGGAGGCGGCGGCTGTCCACTCTTCTGCTTACGGGGGTATTTATGTGTAGCGTAACCGAAACTTGAGAGTGTTCACCAGCGCCACCTTCGCCACCTGTATTACCGCGGGTGCCACGTAGGAACGTGGTCGAACGGTGAGGGCGGAAGCTGTGCGAGAACCCTCTTATGCTGCCTATGGCATCAGGACTGCCAGAATTGAGGTCCTCGATGAAGTTAGGCCGAAGAACGCTGTAGAAAAACAGAAAGGCTGTGATGGCTTGTATCTTTGATTGGCATCCATTTGCCGCGACTTAAAGTTCCCAGCTTTTAAGATGCCAACACCTCAGTTAACACTATCTTGAATATACGCGAATATATAAAAGTCACATACGTAAGTATTCGCACCTAGCATTCTCACTTAGCCACGTTATGAAGTATGTGCTTTGCTTAGCTAAACAAACGATAACAGACAAGCACAAAGGAAAAGCTGGTGCCGAAAGGACAACATGGCAGGACTTGCTACCCTGTGAAGTTGTGTTTTGTTCTTTCCTGTCGTATTTGTTGCTAGCCTAGTCCACCGCAGGCCGCATTTTAAATCTTCAGCTTAAAAGTGGTGTCAGGTACAGACACCGAACTTCTGTGCCAAGCAACAAATTATTCTCATCAGCTTCCATAATTTGCAAAGACAAATTCACATGTTGAATTACAAAGCTATATAAGGCAGAGATTAATTGCTTGTGTCATCACCAGAACTAAAAAAATAACCATAATTTATGAATGCAGGCATGTCTCAGAAGCATGTGCCTTGTACTAATCTCACCGCTTCGCTGAAATGCCCATGTTGATTAACAGACCACCATCGCAGAGAGCCAAAACTTCAACAAATATTTGGACATACGCTTCCCAAACGGCCATCTCCAACGCATATGCGCCACCGGGACCGCTATCTTTAGAGCACGGAACTTTTCTTTTCGAATAGCTGACGTGGGTGTAGTGCACATGTCAGTACTTCCGGGGATAGTGGGAAGCTCGAGTGCTTTCCAGGTATCCTCCTGCCAAGAGGCCCTGACAAGGCTGCCAGCGGTGCTCAGCAGTGACGTCCGTAGCTGGGCCATTTGAGCGCGATCGACTGCTGTCGTTTTCCGAAGTGCCTTCAAGAATGATTCGTGCAGAGTATTACTGCAGAACACGCGACTACAACGCAAGCAAGCACAAACACGCAAGCTGAACGGATGGCGGAGCGCACAAGAGCTACGCGCTACGCTGGCGTCCTCGCAGAGAGAGAACGGTGGGGGCCTGCAGTGCCAGCGGTGCGCGCGGCTCGCTCTCGGTTATCGCTCGTACACTTTCCGCCCAGAGTGGCTCGAGGGTTGACTGGCGCGAAACGACCTCGGCGGGACCATCGAGGGCCCGTGACAAACGGTTCCGGTGTCTCAGCCCCGAGTGGCCATGCTCCCGCGGGTGCCATCCTTCGGGGCCTCTGCCATTCTCACACACCACGCGGCCTCTGAGCGCCGACCGGGGGCGCGCGGGTTGTACTCTGCGGGAGCGCAACAATGTTGTAACGACACTAGTTACCCCGACGAGAAAGAGCAGACAAAATAACAACGCGACACTGTTGGTAGATTGACTATGGAGGAAAAGGCAAGCGGAAGCAATTATAGCCATGTGAAAGGAAAGGCTACGCGACTAATCTTCTGCACATAGCGCCCTCTCTCTGCCCACGCAAATGAAAACTCGTTCCAAGCTACCGCACTGTGGCATGACGTCTCGCTATTCGCGCGGAAGGAGATATCGCTGCCACGCCTATGCAGCGACAGCGAAAGCTTCCCCTTTAATTTGAATATTTGTCTCTTAAACCACCAAGGAGCCAAGAGCTCAAGGAGCCAAGAGCTCACACTGCTCATATCTCCTTCCTTTCCTTCTAGCTCTCATTTTCCGTTTGGACTTCATTCGTGCCCTGATAAAAAGAGATAAGTGAGCGATTCCGCGAGAGGAAAGAACAAAATACGGACGCCGTGTTCACCGCTATGCTAATGGCGGAGCAGACAGGGGCAGCGCGGCTGTTGAGGTAAGATAAAACTCTCCCTGGAAAGCAAACACCTGAGGCGAGAACGTTCGTAATTAGAAAGATGGAAAAATAGCCGCACCGGCCTCAGGAGAGGAATCCCACCGACGGAGCACGCCACCTTTGCAGCAAGGTTCACAGAAACGAATTGCGCAAGAAGCTTCGCGAAAGCAGACCCAAGCTGATGTGAGTCCCCCCTCGAAAATACACGCATTGCGGCACCTTGTGGGCTGAATGCGAAATGGACGGCTTTTTGGGTTGCGCTGATAAGGAGGTTGAGAAAGTAAATACCAGTCGCACGGTAGCAGACAATTTTTGTTTGTTTGGTTCTTTGTTTTCTTGCTTGCTTGTTTGTTTGTGAAATCACATAAGCAGCTTGAGCAGTTTAAGTTTACTAGATCCACGATGAGACTAGCTTTGAAAGTTAAACGGCATGCATGCCTGGACGGGTTTGCTCGGAAAGAACTAAGACGACAAAGAATCGCATATTGGTCGTTAGTGATAAAGTATAGTATATACTTGACTGCACCATAAGTAAACGGAAGGATTGTGACGCAGTTTAACATCGTGAAGGGAAATTAACGCATAAACAATGACAAGAATTACTGCACCATCCTTTCCTCGCAGTAAAAGGCAAAAGAATAAGCGCCGCGGCAGAGGAGGTGTTTCCAAAGCACTCCCACTTTATGCGCAAAAATAGTACGAGGGTCGCTTCAGAGTTCCAACTCTTCGGTAGCGTTGAACAGTGGTGAATGACAAGGTTCGCTGCGTATATGCGAAAGCTGACAAGCGACACTTGCTGGCATACGTGTTAAACATTGCCGATTCCGTCCTAGGTAGCGAACGATAAGGACTTGATGAGCTATGTATAATTCTGGCCGCGACAGTACAGCCCTTAGGAAGAAGTTAGACTTCCGCTGAGCAGTAGTGAAGCTACAGTTGAAACAGCCGCATGTGGATAGGAACTGCAAGTCCGGCGCGTCAGTGCGAATTCGTCCTTGGCAAAGAGCGCAATGAGACAAAAACGCTAATAAAATTCGCGTGTTTGTCGACTATGAATTTATATAGCGACACGCCCAGCCTTGGAACTAGAAGCGTAACTAGAAGCGAAAGTCGCAGCAAATACCAAGCTCACTTGCCGCATGAATTTGTTCGTATAGCGTAGCTGTTATGGCAGAGGCGTTGTGCGGGTTTAAGCCGCACATAAACGGAACAGGAATGCATCTAGCATTACCCAAGTAGATGAAGGGAAAAGAAAACCGACTACAAAAAATGAGGGCCACCCTAAAGTTTTTGAGCTAGAGCAGGAGTGCACTCCTAAGCTCTTACCGTACCTCCTCCTCTCCGTTTCGCGTATCGGTGCTGCCGGTAAAGCAGATGGAAACGCGATACAAAGGTGGATCTCGGCGGAAAGAGAGCGCTAAGAGACTCGGGAAAAGCAGGGGGCGCTCTCTGCGTGACAAGGAGCCAACTTTCACCCGCAGTGAGCGCAATCTCATTCCTCCTATTTTGTTCTCGGCGGCTTTTCGTTGTCCCTCCTTTGGTTTCTTTGGCAGCACTTCCAGTGGCTCGGCGGCGTGACGAGACAGATAAAAGGGACGCATTCGGGGTTCGCGGCGTGGAAATTCATCTTGAAGAAAACCCCCGCCGCAGCAGCCCGCGGGGCCGACAATGCGCCCAGTGGCAGTTCACGGCGGTTGGGCGGCAACCGCGGGCCCCAAGAGCCGCGGCTGCATTAGACCGAGTGTGGGGGTTCCGAACCTGCTCGCCCGTCGAAGCGGCCTCGAGCGCGTATCGCGCATTGGCCGCACGTCGGCGGCAGTCCGTCTACCTTATTACTGCTACGAGAGGCGGCGGGAAGAGAGCGGGTCGGTGCCCGCTGCCTGAAATGGAGAAAGCGCTGACAGCGACGTGCCTGGACTCAGAGGCGGAGGCGCACGGGGCTCGCCGGCGTGCCACGTGGAGCGCGCCATTGTTTTCGCCTGGCGGCGGCGCGCGCTGCGTCTCGTCCGGGGCGAAATCAAGGCAGCGACAACTGCGCCGACGCTCCCCCCCCCCCCCCCCCTCCCCTTTCTTTTTTTTTGCTCTCAACACCGGTGGGGATCACCAAACGAGCTTTTCCCATTATCGAGTTGGCCGAGCGCTCGGCCGAAGCGGCATCTGGAACGCGGCCCCAAAGAGCGGCCAAGGCCGCCGCCTCCGCTCTCGAGCCCGTGGCTTTGTTTTCGGTCGCGTGCTTCTATTCGTTTTCTTGTCCCCTTTTCCTATCGCAGCTCTGCACTGCCACCTACAGTGTACGGTCTCACGTGGCTGACCTTAACAATTGGACTGCCGCCTGTAGCGCGGTGGGTTGAACCGACGAACGAGTGTTGACGCTTTCTCCGTGTTCGAGAAAAAAACGCGCGTCTGTCGTCTCTCCTCCTAGGCGCGATTTCAAGGCGTGTCAGCTGCTTCAGTTCAGACGGCAACGTCAGTCAATCAAACGGTGACTGGCGTATGGCACCGGACAGCAAACGTGGGCTTTTCTTTTCACTTCCTTTGGTTTTTATTTTTACGTATTAGAAAAAATGCGTGGCTTCCGACACCGAACTTCAAGAAACCTGATACAACTTGCGGTATGAGTAACTAAACAGGCCTGGGACATAATTTAACGTTTACATCCCTTTCGCTCCTCAGCAATAGCTGGGGCAATGCCTGCTATCGAGAGCCTGTTCTCGGGGACGCTTTTTAACCCCCATTTCCGCGCCTTGCTCTAGTTCACACATACCGTGGTCCAGAGCTAGAGGCATGCGCGCGGCCCGCATCCTCGTGCCGATCGATCCATGCTGTGAGAACAACGGCCGGAAAGATCGCGATAGGGGTCACATTTTAACACCATGCAAGTTTACATTTGCACGTATACTCGCATCGAATCCGTCGTTAACTGGAAGACAAACCTCAACTACCGCTACCTCACGCGCAATACCCAGTAGCGTAGCTCACTAGTTTTCTGCTCGTGTGACGCTCAAAGTTATAGTATGAAAACTTCGCAAGAGCAGGAGCGAATAACATTTTATTCCAGCTACGTTCCTATTTCGCATCAGTCTCCGTAATCCCCCTAGATGGGTCGTTTGAGCCCACTCGATGTGCTCCAGGAATAGAGGACATTGTAAACCTTCGCTGCACATCTTTCAACTCATTTACTTTTCAACCGGGCTATAGGCTACGCGGCAAAACTAACCGGACTCCCTCCGTGCAAGCGAAGGAAGGAGAACAGAGTAGGCAACGCAACCAGGTGCAAAAGGCTACAAGTGCTCCGTTTACGCTGCTTCTGTTTCATCTACTCTCCCATGTCTCCTGAGCAGCTCTCTCTAAAGGATTACAGGCCGCCTAGACATGCATTTTGGTGTTCTGGGTAAGCTGGTGAAGAAGGAAGCATGCAGCCCCCCCTGTTTTTTTTTGGTGTTGTGGCAACATATAATTTTACTCATACGCATTAATTACACGAGAAAGGAAGGGTTAGCCGGCTTAAACAACAGATGTCATCTTATCCTCAAATTCTATATACCATGGGATAATTGTGCCGCGGGTTTACAAGATCAAACGTAAAGATATGATAGTATTCCAACTGGCGATGCGGAGCAGCGTTCTGCATCTGTGAAAGAGCATAAAATCCGCCTCGGCCAACAAGAACACAGGATTTTAATCATGATGGCTTACTGAAGCATTCTTTCTGGTTTGCGGATCAAGGAAACATGCTCCAGATCGCCGATTGGAATACGACTTCAGCAAATGAAAGAAGGAATGGTCGATCAGTTCTGGTAAGGGTAAGGCGATAACATTAATCGAAGAGCCTAGGACACTAAAAAGAAAACTGACGAGCATTCCATATTGACTACTCTCCTTTCAGGCAGATTTCGCAATATACCGATTTCTTCTAACGTAGCGGTATAGCCCGAAAGCTGTGCCACAGGCTACGCCATACACAAGCTGAAGGACTGGTGCAGAAAATGAGTGTAAAGGTAACTCGTGAACGGCGAAATATTCAGCTTCGAGAGAGCAATGAATCGTAATTTTGACTTGTGTCTAGCTACATGAGCGCCTGCTTTAAACAAGTACTCCGGGGCAGTTATTGAAATAATCGCATGTTTATGAGACCTTCACCATGAAAGCAGGGAAAAAAAAAAATTGAGCGCTTCAGATGGCGTGCAATGATTTCACTTTGATTCGGTCGCGTACGTAGACTTGAAACTATGTCAATAAATCTCCGGCAGGGGAGAGTTCTCTTCTCGGACACAAGTGCGCGGTACATCGATGCTCCGCGGGTTGTGTTTCATTAGCCTGTGTCAACAGCCGTGGGCTATTGGCGTAGGCACAGGACACTCTGTGACGCTTCATCGATTGGACAATAGCGGAATTGATCGCGTGTTTGGACAGACTGAAAGTGCAGGAAGGTTGCAATGGAAGTGAACGAAGCAGTTACTTTGGCTACTAGAGTGTATCGAGTAGACTGCCCTCGTACACGAGCACACACAGAACGAACATGCCTTCGCACATCTTTAACTGCTTCACGGGCGATTGCGTACGGAGAAAGGAATAATCTGGCGCAAGCGCACAGCTTCTAACGAGAGATGGAAAAGCACCGAAAGACATGCTCTCGCGGAACGCAGTCTCCGGCTAAAGACGACGAAGAAGGAGGGACGGTCGTTGATCAGCATTCGTCGTCTACTTCGCAGGTGACACGGTTGATTTAGAGCTGAAAAAGCGAGATTAATTTCGTTCGACGATTCGTGCATGGGATGCATCGATCAGCGCTGTTTCTCAGGGCACAAAGCTTCGGCTTCGCCCTTGGCGTGTCCTAAGAAGCGCTCGCAAGCGCCACGCTGTATACAACACGCTTATGTTTCTCCAATTCGTACCGGCTCGATTTGGCCTTAAGAGTTCGTTACAATTTGTTTGTCATTCGCTTGCCACGGTGTAACTATACGTGGCTTTTATTGTTCAAGCGCGTTCGATGCAGTTTGACTGCCGGTGGGCACCGCCGAATGGCGTGCTGTTAATGTCGCTGCATGAGTCACTGGAAGACTGCACTCGCTGAAACCTTCCAAGTCGTTGCTTGTAGGTGCGTCATTCTAACTTATGCCGCTATGCGCCATCCTGTTGGCGCATCCTGTTGGTTGATCCAAGAAACACGTGGCCCACATTTCGTGGGCGTTCACTTCCTCCAAGACCGCTGCAGAGAAGTCGGCCGGTACCGCAGTCTTTCAGTTGTCATGGAGGTGGCTGCGAATCCGGCTGTTGCAATCCAGCCGCGCACTTCTGCTACAGTGAAGGTCAGCCATTCAAGATGGCGACTCTTGCAATCTCCTCAGCTCTTCCAAGCCAGCACTCTCATGTCGCGACTGCAGTTTCCTACCCCTTCGAAGAATGCCGACAGAAAAGGTCTAAAAGCAAGCGCTTCTCTCGGCCTCCCAGTGGACGTTCGCCGTGCAGCGCTCGGTGTGCTTCCCGTGTGTTCGAGGTCATTCGTGGGCCCGGAGACGCCGAGTCGGGGTACGGTGCGCGAGAATTCGGACGGCAGGATGCGCCGGCTACCCGGGCGGCCATCTGTCAGCGCAGTCGCCCGCCGGAGGAGCTCCTGCCCGCGCCGCGACGTTAATCTTACTTCACGCTCGCGCCGAAAACGGCAGCTCGCAAAGAGAAGCGCATCAATCTTGCTCCACCGCTCCTACAACTCCATCCGGCACCCGCGGGCGCATTCTTCTGCCTTTCTCGCGCGCTTCATAATTTTCCGTCCTTCTCTTGCTTCTGCTCTTTTCCGCCCGCGGCGCGCGCAGAAATTCGACGCTCGGACTCCCGACGCGTTCCCCCCTCGGCATCCCACACGCTTACGCGCAAGAGAAACACCAAAAAGAGACAAACAAAAAAGAAGAAGAGAGGGCGCTCTGTCCCCTGGGCCATTTGAATAGAAGCTTACAAGAGGGGAAGCGAAAGAAAATTATAAGAGTAACTCGAAACTTTGCAGCATGAGCGCCGGGCGACTACATGTGTGCAGCAAACTGCGAGTTCTTTCAATTAATCTGTCACCTGAGACCCGACAGCACATGTAGCACAAAGGCAGCGGCAGGGTAGGGTTGAAACAAAAATCTACTTGACCTCATGAACAGTTAACCTGCGCGCTCCAAGCAAGATTTTAGTACCAGTACGTTTTTTACTTGTGCTATGTTGTCAGAGGATGTAGTGAACAAATTTGCAATGTTTTCTTTTTTTGGCTGCAATGTCTAAGCGAGATTCTCAGACGGCTTAAGAGCCAGGAATTCGCTCTGCTCTGAAGGCGCTCTCTACGCATACTTGAGACCCTTTGTTTTGTAACGTGCTGGAAAGCATGCAAATTCTATGCGTGAGACTCTAAGTTAAAATTCTTCGTCCGACTTTAAGACGGACACTCAGGAAAGCTGCATCCCTTAATCTGCGCTATAGCTAGGCTGGCATGAAGTTCTCAACAGAGAGGTAATCGCTGCATTAAACGTTGGTATTAAGAGATACCAGAAGAAATTCACGAGAGTTTTGTTTACCGCAGATTTGGTTATCGCTGAAAGCTTTGTAAAAAGGAAAAAAAAAGATAAACAATCCAAACGTGACGTCAGAAAGCTTCGGTAACTTCGTGGAGTTTCCACTCTCCACTTCGGAGCGCTGAGCTCGTTCGAGCAAATGGCAGAGTTCCATTCTCTAACGACATGGGAGTATACTGCGCTCGAAAATCCATCGCCTTAAGGCACTTTAATTTGGCCGTTAGGTAAAACAGCATCAAAATCTTCATTTCGTATTCAAAGAATGTCATGTTCTTTAATACGTTCCCCAAACTTGCCTGAAGAATGCAGACACGCAATATTTTAGATGCCCGAACATGTAATGCCCATTGAAATCGGAAATGTTTACGGGGCTGCCGGACAGATTCGTAAAGCTCAACCAAAACCAGTTCATTCTAAAAGAGCCCGCGAGTGCAGCAATTATCCCCTCGATGACTGCAGCCGAGTTCGGTGGCCGAGCATTGGTCGAATCGGTCGCCGCCTCCGCGCGCACGCGGTTTTAGCGACGCCAGCCGGCGCGGATTAAATGGATGCGAGCTGTCTTCATCTTCTCGGCGCAAATTACGCGTGCAGTGTGCTCGGCGAATTCCGGAGGCCGAATGGCTGCGCTGTCCCCGCTGCCGCGGAGCTCAACCCGGAGAGGCAGCGAAGACGTCACGCTGTCTGCTCCGATTTTCCGCGCCGTTTGTCTGGCTCGCTCCTTCCGCGGCGGTCCCTCGCTGCGGCATCCCCCGACCGGCGAAGCAGCCACGTCAAACTTGATATCGCAGAATCCCAAGTTTTCCGCGGTCACGGCACCCTGTCCAGCCCACCATCCAAGTCGAAAAAAAAAATTTCTGTCACAGTCAGTCACTCCGATGGTAGAAATAAATGCTCCGCCTAATGGCGTGCGGACAAACTGTTTGCGACTGGCCGAGCTGAATTGTCTTGATGTGTGGCGCAACATCCACCTTCGATGCATTTCTTCTCGATAGAGACGTATATAAATAGGACGCTTCCCAACTGGCTTTGTTACTGCGCTGCCGAGTCATAAAAAATGTGTAGTCTCCGAGTTGCCAAGAGCAGAGGCATCTCATTACATCGAGCTCGACAAAAGATTTCGTGATGTGCGCACGCTTTTTGTATTACAGTAGAGAAAACTATAAAAAATACAATTACGGCCGCATCCCCTCCCCCCACCCATTTTTTGTTTTACGTTTCAGCGAGAGCACTTAAGGAGATCAGTGACTTGTATGAGAATTGTGCGCTCAGTTCCTCAGCGAGTATCTCCCTCCGGCTATCGTCTTCAAGAAGCGATCCTCCGCTGTGGGACCGTCACACACGAGGCCTCCTTATTATAATACGGAGCACTCGGCAGGATTAAGTCACCAGCTTTAAAGCCGACGTGAAGTTTGACTTGTCATACATGGTTTTGCTGGTCACTGCGCTTGGCCTTAGCGAATGAGATAAAGGCACGCTGTTTCGTTTTTTCAGCGTTCATTCTATTTATGCTCTCTCTGCGAACCGAAGCCCACTTTTTCACTGCCGACGGTAGAAGCGGTATGGAAAGATAAGTGGACACTTTAGTATACCCGGTCTGTGCAGCAGCACGGGAGGAACGCTGCGAGTTGAGCAAGCGCGCAATCGGGATAACAAATGAAATTGCTTCATACGAAACCTTAGCCTGAACGAGTCCGGGCAGAATCTCATTCGACGCATTGTGCGCACGTAAGTGGCTTAGAAAAGCTTAGCTCCCAACCGCCCAACCTTATTATGCGGTTTGCTTCTGCTCAAGATGTCATTTGCAAACGAATGAATTCGGGCGTGAGCAGGACAAGACTGGGGAAACATTTGCTGCCAGCCGGAGCCCACCGGCTTTCCTCTTTTTCTTTCTCAGGTTGAAGAAGAGAGGACAAAAAAAAAGAACAAGAAATGGGCGCGTACAGATAAGCGAGCTTGAGGCTCTCTTAGCTCTGCGAAAAAAGTGACCATAACGCCGATATTGCTCCTGCTGAACTAATAAGTACTCTCAAAAGAATCATAAGGAAACAGGCCTAACATGAAAACAGGACAAAATGAGGCACTAGAATTTCTGCAAAAAGATTCACGCTGGCCACGTATTGAGGGTGTGCAGACAGGCGAAATGTTTTTTTTTTTGCTTGTTCTCACGCAAATACATAAATTTAAGTGCGATAGTAGGCCAAATTACCAGCAACCACCTGGGCATGTTAATTTGATAAGATCATAAACAAAATTTTTTGCGCAATGCAAGCACTCAAAACTGAGCGTTTACTGGTATCAGCAATAAAATGCATCACGCTACAAGAAGGTAGAGCTGCATGGAATTGCTACGACTTTAATCCGACTATGCTCCACAATCAAGCAGGTGCACGAACTTCTGCGTCACAAAATGTTCAACGCGAGCACAGTTGCCCCGACGGGGAACTGGGGATCAGTTTAGATTTCCAAGATCGTGTGGGATGAAATAAATTGTTGTACGTGCAACCGTGCTCTACTTATTTATTTATTGATACTGGAGGCCAAAATACTGGCTGAAGCAGGAGGAACAATACAGTGAAAAGGCATGACAAAGCAAAACACAACAATAAACCCACGAACAGAATGCGGTCTGTTTTTTTTTCCGCTTTTAGGCATTGGAAACATATGCTTCTACTTCGAAATAGTCTGACAACGTGCACTTATTGCCCCCCCCCCCCCCCCCCCCTCTTCCAAAGAAAGAAAGAAGAACAAACAAGAGTAATAAAATTTTTGCAATGTGTTGTCCGCGATCAACACGGAAACTGCCAGAGAAATGAGTCTCAGTATAATTTATAGCTACGAAGGAACTTTCCGGGGCGTGAGTGAAGCGAGGCTGCGAGATGGACCCATTTCGCAGCCTTGCTTACGGCCCAAACTAAGACAGGCTACCCCCTGAGCTAGCTGGTACACCCAAAGGTTGTCTCCGTCTAGATCGCCGTTCGCTTCTCGCGAGCCGCCTGAGACAGGCGGCGACCAGCCTCAACCGCCCGGAGGCCGTCCGCTTGGCTGCTGCCGGGTAGGCAGGCGGCCTAATTTCCCAGCGGAGCCATACGTTTGGGAGCAGCCCCCAAGGAAGTGGGCGTCCAGCCGTGGCGGCTGCCGTGGACGGAAGCTCGCGGGGTGTGCGCTCTAAACGAACAATGAAAGTAGACGCGTAAAGCGCATGCGTGCAACCTCCCGGCTGCCACAGTCGTTTGAATCTGTCTGCTGTTAATTTAACCCACGGCTTCTTGAGGGGAAGCGTTAAATAACACCGAGTTTTGTCCAGTCAGATTTCTAAGGGTCAACTTACTTTAATTCATCGGCACCTTTACAATGAAATAAACAATAAAAAGCGTCTATGCTCTGGCGCTGTTTTTTGAGTGTTAAATGCACTGCAACGTATGCAGGAAAGGATACCTGAATAATTCGTAAATTTGGAAAACAATGTTCGCTCTCACCCTACTCCGAAAAACGTCAGAAGATGTGCATGAAAAACTCATCGCAGTGATACTTCTGAGGAGACCATACAGCAGGTTTCTCTTAAGAAGTTGTGTAAGTTGAAGGGTAAATTCCTCATTTATGATCAGCATTATTTATAATGTTAGTTTTGACTAACATCAGGAAATACGCTCTTATCTTTTGCTGTAATGGCTTACTGAATAAAACGAAAATCATACCCTGATTACGTGACTCTTCGCTCTGCAATGCATTGTCTGGCCATCCGTGCAACAGAGGAAAGAAGTTTTTCTAATGTCTTCCGAGCGTTCACCAGAATATCTGACTTACGTTTATGCTCGGCTGGCTCTTACTCATCATTTCCCTTGCGATATTTGTTTGCTGAAATTCTCTTACTCGTTCATGTAGCGCCAGTGGCAGCGTCACAAGTACAAGCTGCATACCCTCCAAGACTGCATACGCAGTTAACTTCATTCGAGCCTTGGCCGCCCGCGTCAGGTTAAATGCATATATTTCTCAGGAGATACGTTCCTAATAGCCACACTTAGTTGTTCGACTCTACCGAGAGATACAAATCTGCTTTCCGCCAACGTTTTAGCTCCTGGCCCACCGGGTGCCATTCAGCCTATCAGCTATTTTTAAGATTTCAATCAGATCATATGCTGCAATCACGCTTGACGCGAAGGCAATCACACAGCCTACGGTGCGCTGTTTCCGACGCCTCATCTACAAACAAGCATGCAATTGAGACTAATGTTAAATTTCAGTCAACGCTTTGAATCTTTTCGGAAAAAAGTAGGGGAGCACTGACTCGAAGGCTTCTTGTGTCTGGGATTCAAGCATCATAATATATTACACCAACGCGTCGAAAAATCAGAAAAGATATAAAATTAGAGATCTATCTCATCAGTATCTTTGAGAGCGGCGACCGGAACGAACTGAGCCACAAGAATGCGTCGCTTTTGAGTCGTGGTGATCGGCTTCGGCTAGTTTTTCCTCGCTCGCCTGAAATGTCACCGCATTTCTGCACAACGAGTTTCGACAATGATTTCATGTTTTACAAGCGCTAGCAGCAGCCGCGTTTTATTCGCTGATGGCCGCCATTTGTCCGCATCACAAAACCAGCTTCTCTAGCTCAACATTCGGAACAAAGCTCCTAGACAAAGGTCGAGACACTGAAAGGCGAACAGGCTCATAATAAAAGCCATTGTGGTGGGCCTTTGATGGCAAGAAGTGCAGCGTACTGCTGAGGAGATTATCAGCGCGTGCTCTTTCTCAAGCACTGAGTGCCACTGCTTTGAAAGTTGAGGATTTTCGCTGAGCGCAGACACAAAAACAAAATAAAAAGAGAGATAAATATAGCGACAGCGCGAGGCGCAGTCCCATGCTTCCGTTTTGACCTTGCTTCTCTCCTTTCTTCTCATATCAGCTCAGGTTCTACGACGATTCGAGCGGAGCAGTGACGGAGGGGTTTGTCTGCCTGAACCTGCTCGTGGCCCTTCGACTCGCTTTTATTCAAAATATTTGACTACTGAATCAAGTTTGTACGTAACCATTTCGACTGAACTTTTTTTTCCCAAATATTTGAAATCATGATTGAATTTTTCTTTGCTCTGGTGACGAGTGGCGCCTTTTCAAACTTGACTTTCTAAAGCTCTCAACCTCACTTGCGCTCCTAGAAGCACGGTTTCCTGGGCATCGGGCCAAGCTTAAATATAAAATAAACAGTTTACCTGTTCTTTTTCGAGTGCAAAAGGGCGCGGAACACATAAAAAGAAAGCTGCCGAAACCAAACCACTAATGAGTGGGCTACGTTGCCTACATGATGTTTTTGTTTTATGTTTTTAAAGTGACTACCTTATATTGCGCGCGTCAGCAATAAACCTCAGTTGCGAGTTAGCGCTTGTCTGCGTCGTTTACTTTCCGTCCCGTGTGTTCCCTGTGCGCTTTTTTTTTTACATCATGAACGTTATCCAACTTGCCCAACTTTCCGCTTTGCTGTACGTTGCCTACAAAAGTTTTTATTTCACCTGCAAGATCCTTGTCATATAAGCTGCTGTGGCGCGCGAAAGATGCGAGTTTTCATTTCAGCTCTCGCAGCGCCTTAAATCAAAATATTACGCAGCCAACAAAATGCCACCTGAAAACCATTCTGTCGCGAACGGTGCTCGTTACGCTAGTCTCTTGGCGGTTCCGGACTTGTTATTACTATTATTTCTTTTTAGGGGGGGGGGGGGGTCGTTTTTGCTTTATTTTTCTTTCACTCCACAGTTGCCTGCATGGGCTGCTATCGCCTCGTGGTGCATAGACTTCTCGGACTTCCAACAGATGCGCTCAGTTTAAAAGTTGTGAATACATGTACAAACCTCACCGCTGACGCCATCCTCAGGGCATACGCCCACCAGGTCCGGTCTGCTGTAGCAAAACCACCGCGCTAGCCCATCCGAGGTGCCCCAGTACTCAAGCGTGGTCAGACACAGCGCCCCTCAACGGGACACAGAGAACAGAAAAAGTAGCGGGGCAGCAAGTGTCGCATACCCGGCGGCGGTGGCGCCCCGGCGTTAATTTCCCAGACTTTAGAGACGGGAGACAGATTTCGGGGACAGCTCCATCTCGTCTCGGCCCAAGCGCCGCAGGGTGCAGCTCGGCCGAGTCGTGGCCGTTTTTGACGATGAGTTCGATGCGTCGTAAAGGAAACCGACTGCTGCCGGGCCCCGCAGGTTCCATCCGGGCGAACCAAGCGGCGCTGTAAAACGGATCACTTCCGCCCTGCAGGCGCGCTTGCCACCCGCGGGGGGCTGCGCCACCGGCCCCAGCGCCACCCTCCTCCTCTCGAATTGAAAGCGAGAAGGAAAGAAAAAAATCAAGAAAAGGGAGGTCGAAGGTTGAGGCGTTTAAGCCTCGAGGCGGGGCATTACGGCTCACTCTGGGCACACATATAGCGTCGCGCGACCGACGACGTTTGCCCGACTGCGCCTTTCTAGTTGCGAATTTGCTTGCTCCTCCGCGGTGTTCGCGATGTCGACCGAGCACGGAAAACTCCGGGCAGAAAACTACGACGAAATAAAAATAAAAAACAAGACTGCTGGAACGTACAACGCTAAGCCCCGCTGGTTATTTCCCCCCCCGCACTGCAATGCGCGAGTCAGTGAGAAGAGCAGCCTAGTAAGCGATCATAGCAAAAACAACACCGAACGAAACGCGCTGACTGGTGCTCTTGAAGAACAAGGACAGAAGACGCAAGAATTGTAAATAACGGAAATGCCAGGGGCGCAAGTAAGAATAATTCCGTGCCCCGCGAGCATCGAAATTGCATAAAGTTTATCTCCGGGAAACGAAAATTAGTTTCTGAGACGGGGAAGGCTGCGGTATACGCAAACTTTTCATTGGGAGGTGAAGTTGGCTTTAAAGTTGAAATGAAGTTTGGGACTCCCTGTGGCGTTGCGCTTCTACTTTCGAGCGAAAATTGGGCAAGTAAAGCCCAGTAAGAACGCGCGGCGTCAGTGAGATCTGCTAGGATGGAGGCGCGCGCGTGGTGAGGAGGCAAGAGCGAAAAAATCGTAGTGTGTATAACTCAAGGGCATAAATAGCGCGGTTTCCTGTCGAGATTCCCGTGAAGCAAGATTTAAACCCCAGAACTTTCGGCAAACCGTTATGGAGTATATGCGCAATCGTCAGCTGCGTAGTTCGAAAAGGTAAGCGCTTTGAAACCGTGCCAAAAAAAAAAAAAGCAACAACGCATTATTTGCGCCCTTTCATCGTGAGTTCAACGTGAGATGCCAAAACTCCCCTTCTGTGCGGCAACCCAATAGTTACGTTTAATTTCTTTTTTCAAGGTCGTTTGTCTACAGCGTCTACGAGAATGACGAGCTGCGTTTTTAAAAGGTATGCGTGAATATTCGTTCATACCTGTACATATGTGGTTCTCTACAGCCAGAGAGGGAAAAGTACAGTACGGAATTCCGTGCGGCGAAACTTGCAAAACGAATAGCAGATCCCAATATTTAGTCAGCAATCAGTGAATGGAGGCACCAGAGCGCATTGGTTAACTTTCTGTTGACCAAAAAACACGCCCGCTCGGTAAAAGATGCCACAACTGAAAAAAAAAGTCACCGTTCACCAAGAAAGGTCATTAGAGTAAGAAAAACATACGGAGGACACTTAAGACTGCTTACGTGTGCTGTGATGACACATGTATGTCTCACCATGAGTTTATATGTCGTCGGTTGGAATCCCTGTCGCTAGCTAACCTCTAACTTGACTAGTAGATGTATGCTATGTGCAATAAGGTATGGTATGACATCATCCAGAATGCTGTACGAGGAAAGTTCACGTCATAATTTTGATACTAAAGTCGGGAAATCAAGCGTCACATGAAGGTCCGCCAGTTATGTCGTACGAGAAAATGGCGCTTTGGAGGCGATGGGGAGTAACTGCTTTTGGTATCTGCAGTGCTTATATATGCAGTGCAGTATATATAGTATATTTATATACAGGGTGTTTCACCTAAGAGTTTCTGCAATTTTTAAAAATAAGCTGTTTGAATTAGATGCGCGCTTTTTTTTGCATAACATTGTCAGTGGTGTAGTACATCATAATTCAACTAAGACGTGCTAACTAGCAGGCTTGTTAACCAATATTTAATAGTTAACTTTTAAACTATTACCGTTGGGCTCCTTAATTATTGAGAGGCATGCAGCCCACCGTAAGTAATGTCCATATCCGTTTTTAGAATTTCGAGAACGCGATTATCCTCGGCGCTGTGGCCCAACAAATTTCGCCTACATCGCGCCAAAATACATGCGGTTTGAGAAGCTTGCAGGCAAAGCAACCTCTCCAGTGAACCTAACTCGTCGAAATAGCCAAAATTTGTTGGGCCACAGCGCCGAGGATAATAGCGTTCTCGAAATTCTAAAAACGGATATGGACATTACTTACGGTGGGCTACATGCCTCTCAATAATTAAGGAGCCCAACGGTAATAGTTTAAAAGTTAACTATTAAATATTGGTTAACAAGCCTGCTAGTTAGCACGTCTTAGCTGCATTATGATGTACGACACCACTGACAATGCTATGCCAGAAAAAGCGCGCATCTAATTCAAATAGCTTATTTTAAAAAATTGCAGAAAGTCTTAGGTGAAACACCCTGTATGTATATATATATATATATATATATATATATATGGTTTGGCTTGGTTTATGGGGTTTAACGTCCCAAAGCGACTAAGGCTATGAGAGACGCCGTAGTGGAGGGCTCCGGAAATTTCGACCACCTGGAGTTCTTTAACGTGCACTGACATCGCACAGTACACGGGCCTCGAATTTCTCCTCCAAAGAAATTCAGCCGCCGCGGATATATATATATATATATATATATATATATATATATATATATATATATATATATAAGAGAGAAGCCAAAAGCCACAGAAACCAAGGGGCACAGGGGATTTTTAATTTATTTATTTATTATTTTGTGGTGTTGATCAATTTATAATATTACTGAATATGTTATCGCTTAAAGCTAATTGATTAGAAAAGCAGAAGAAAAAACAACCACATGCCGCCGGTGGGCGGCTTGTGGTTAAAAAAACGCTCTTATAACTCAGAAAGCTTATTTTAAAAAATTGTGTAAAATCTTAGGTGAAACACCCTGTACAGTTCTGGATGTGGATATGTAAAACGCCTGGTTTACATCTCAACTGTATGGTGAGTTGAGTTTTAAGTCGCAATTTAAGTGTTGTGCAGTAAGAGTTGAGGTAGTAAAGTAACCGTAACCGGGGCGCAATCTCGAAAAGGGTTGGTTCAGAAATCATACGGTCGCCGTTGACTTGCCCACATAAATGAATGGCTTACTTGTGCATACGTGCTGGGCTTAGTAGATCGCGCCTGCCTGCCACTGGGTGCCGGTAAGTCGAGCGCATGAAAGCAGATGGTTTCTCAGGTGAACCGCGTGCAGACTGGTCTTCACCCATTTTTAGTGGTCTGTACTCTCCGCAAGTTCCTGGATCGCACGACGTCTAAGCCGAACATTAGTCTAGCAGCGGTTTCTCTTTTTATTTTCTGGCCCCAGACAATTTTCAGATAAATACCTTGGAGGGGCAAGAAAAGGACTTAAAGTAAAGATCACAGCACATGTGTCTAAGTGCGACTGTCTTATACCCTCACGGGCAGGGACACTTTATTTTTCATTCTTTTTTATGCTCTCACAATACTTATTGTCTTAGACCCTTCAGGCAGTGAGAAGGGTAGTCTTTCTTGCCGTGCGTTGGCCGGAAGGCGCTACGCATGCTCGTTGCATACGTGTAAATACCAGTAATCGCGGCAGTAACGGAGTGACTGGCCCGGCTAGTTGAAACCTCTTTCAAAATAACGTATAAGCCAGCAAGAAGGGAGTGGTCCACGCGTGGCATTTGTTCGGTCGCCTTCGACAGCACAAACACAGGCACTTATTGAACGCATACAGTGGCAGTCGAGAACTCTCCAGTACCCGAAAATTGCAACACTTTGCCTTTACGCGGCCAGCATGAGTCGTCTGCGCTTTCGGAATCCGCTGTGGTGGCTGCCTCGTGGAGTGTCTGTAACTTCTCAAGGCGCAGGTTGACGGGAAAGGATGCGGAACTGGAGAATACAGTGCGGGTAGCGACTGAGTGCGCGATAATGTCGTTCTCCCCCCCCCTTTTTTTTTTCTGTCTTCCCGGAGATTGGAGGAACATATGAAAAGAACAGTGCGCGCTATATCGAGAGGAACGATGCGGCTCGGATTAGGATTCGCGCTAGAAGACACAGATTCTAAGAGACAGGTATTGATTGCGTGCTCCTTTCGCGGGACAAGCCCGTGCACTCTGCAAAAGAAAATCACGAGAACAGCCCAGCACGAAGAAAGTGATGGCCACTGCGACGGTCGGGATAAGAACCGAGGCAAATCGAACAGAGTCGGCTGGGAGCTTGACTGTAGCGCGCATTTTGTTTGGAGGCAAGAGTCAGAGGAGATATGCTGCGACAGAAAGGGTGCGTATGCTATGCTTGTGGACATGTGAGTGCGATATGAAGATAGCAGTCTGCAAAAGCAAAACAAACAGGGTGATTTTTTTTAGCCTTTAAAATGTTTATTTCAAAAACTGATAGAAATACGTTGATGTGGTTTGTTGAGCTACAATGAACAGCCAGGAGTACATAATTTACATTATATGAATCAATAATAAGACGAGTTTGTCTTATTTTAGGGATTGAGGCTATGTTGCGAAATTGATGGCCGTCAACATCGAAGCTAAGCGTGTCTTCAAATTTTCCTAGTCTGTGATGCGGTTCGAAATATCTAACGCCAAAAATACGCATTTGAAAGCTTGTTGAGTTGGCTTTGCCGCATTACCTAACTATAACATGGCGTCACTGCGCGTGGTATCGTCGCCGAGATCAAGTAAACTTCTTTTACATCATCAAATACACCAACTGCACCAGCGTTTCATGCCTCTTCTTCTTCTTGAGCCTATTTTGCTTCTCTATGTAAATGATGTGGATTATCTTCCTGTAAAAATCAAATTATATGCAGATGACTGTGTTTTGTTATCAGAAATAAAAATACCCTCGGATGAAATATTATTAAATGATGCATTTCAGAATGTTTTTGCCTGGTGTAATCTGGCAGATGTCGACAAATTTTGAGAAACCTTTTTATGTGCATTACTCACAAAAAGGTCAATTACTCGGCTAACAACATTCTTTATCTGGAGTAACAGAACACAGATACCTTGGCCTGTAGATAACAACCTCAAATGGAATCAACACATTGACAAAGTTACCACTAATGACTGTCGTAAATTGTTTTTTTTTTTTTCTCAGAAGAGCCTAAAAACTGCCCACATGCCAAGTTCGCTTACTAGCATAACGCAATAATACGTACGTCGAGTATTATATTACGCAGCCGTTATTTGGGATGGCTTTACGCAAATTAATATGGAAAATATTGAACGGGTGCAGAGAAAGGCGATTCGCTTCATTTACAATACCTTCTCCCGAACCTCAGTAACAGAACTTTTAAAACGAGTCAACTTGCCTGCAATAAAAAACAGCACGTAACGGAGTTTCCCGACTAAGATCCATGTATCAGTGTGTTATCGAACATTACAATGTTAACCTCTTTGATATAATTACATTTATTGTAGATATATCCCAAGAGAGCGACATCAACTAGCAATGACACCATTCCGCGTAAAAAAAAAGAAAACACTTGTTTTAAATATTCATATTTTCCTACGACTGTAATTGAATGAAATAACAACTAATATCAAAGTTGCTCAGCCCTCCATGCCTTCACTTGCTGCTACTCTATGCTGGTTTTGTTACAAGCTCAAATATGCATTTTTGATTTTATGCGACGTTGTATAGAATAACGACGTTATTTGTGTTGTCATTTAAGCAAAGCGCTTTGTTTTCGCTTTGTTTTGTTGCCTGCGTTAATGTACTCCTATCGTGTACTTCCACCCTGTTAAAGTCCCTTTTGTTGATTGCAAAATCTGTAAATAAAATAAGAAGTGCTAGAAACGCCATTATATAAATCTGCAATGCGGGAAAGCCAACTGAACGCGCTTTTAAATGCGTATTGTTGACGTTCGATATTTCGAAGCACACTGCCGATTAAGAAAATTTATAAACGCAGTTTATCTCCGATGTTGATGACCATCAATTTCGCAATATAACATTTCACCGTCAAATAAAAATGAAAGTTTATTAAATAATTTAAGTTAATAAATATTCTAATTATTGATCCATATGAAGTGCGCAATGTCCGTCTCGCAGTGCAATCCAGCTCAACAGATCACACTACCGTATCTCTTACAGTTTTTCAAATAAAAATACGCAAAGTTAAAAGAAGAATCACTTTGTATATGCGGGCGATCAGCGCTATTGCGCCGTGAGTGAAAGCGTGCCGGTGCTTGAGGCATCATGGCTGGCGGGAAAAATTAGAAGTGCTTGCTTGTTTACGACGACTAATAATTACAAGACGTAAGCATTAGACGCAAGTTGTCTATAGATAAATCACAGATACGACCCTTCCGTTTGAAAAATACCGCAAATATCAACATATTAGAGCGGGAAGAGCTGATATGCTCCGGCTTGTACCTTTAAAGAGCAGCAGAACTAGCTAAAAAAATTGAAAATATCCAAAAAGCATAGGTTTCGCAAAAGTAGTAACGTTTGATTTTTTGTTGTTGGTGTGTTGTGTATAGTTGTCACGCCCCGAATTAGTATTCAAATGTACTGTTATAAAATGTCACGCGCAACAGGGATGCAAAGACGAACAAAATGGCACTCGGAACAATCTTCAAATGTTCATGCCTCCCACTTGTGCGAGGCTACGTGGCTTCGAAGAAAACCAGCCATAACAGCCGAATCGCCAGAGCAGCGCCAGGCTTTTGATGGAATTTTAGTCCACCTATTTCATGTTCTCCTATTGGTGGCGTACACAGCCGTATCGGCGCATTGCCCTTAGTTTACTTACAGTCACTTATGTATTCGCGTCCATTGCAACGGGCATTGTGTTGTCGAGAGACTAGCGCTGTAGCCCACGCGACAGCAAAAAAGAAAACGAAAGCATTCTGGCAAGAATTCGACGCAGGGACAGAACGGGTTCGTGGAACCATAAGGGGCACTGTGAGAGACGAAACCGAGCTTTCTCACAAAATGAAGACGAGGAGGAGAGAAAGGTTTAAAAAACGAGTTATGTTCACTGACATTGAACGAAATAGGCAGAAACAGAAGCAAGAAAGGGAAAGAAGAATCACAGAGAAATGCTAATCCCAGACAAAGGAACAGGAGTCAGTTAAGGAAGACTTCGCGATGAAGCAGCTGCCAGCATGTAGTCGAAAAAAAAATAGTGGCAGTAGTTTAACGTAGTTAAACTGATTAGACGTGCGAAAACATGTGTTTATTCTTCATTTGGAGGGGACATTAAGGGTATGACGCGATAACTTCTGTGGCTTAATGCCCAAGTATGCAGAATTGGTCGTTCCCTACTTAAAATTCGTTGATATCGACGAATCCTCACACCACTACCAGTGCAGTGGCTCAGCGGTTAAGCAATGCGCCACTGCGTTGGCAGGAGGTCTGTCTCTGTCACAGCCACCGATAGGGATTGTGCGACCCATGTCGGTCTTCCCGAGCAACCTCTCGCGACCAATCATTAACTGCCACCTGCCCCAACTTGCTACAGGTGGCGCGACGCTCCCCCTTATTATCCCGATCTTCCTCCCATTGACTGCAGCTTGCGCGACGCTCCTCCGAGCTTACCCGAGTTATTGGGGTAAGCTCGGAGCACAGGACAAGACATGACAAGGCAAGATGCTTGCTCAGGGATGGTACGTCTGAAGTAGTGCTTTTCCACTAAAACAGAGAAGAACATTGGCGCGACAGGAGGACACCAAAGTAAAATTACGTCATATAAGTGACACGAAAATTAGGAAACGGCAAAGCTAATTAAAAAAAAAAGCGCTCTATGTGCGGGCAGTAGCACGTTCAACAAGCAAACCTAACAGAAGAGACAGTTTTCAACAAACTGCCCAAGTCCGGCGACCGCTCCCCACATCGTCTGCGAATGCCATGAATATTCGGAGGTTCATGGAAGAAAGCTCGCAGAAAGAGAGAGAGACCCTTTAATGAAAAAACAGATAATTTAGCCCGCGTTTAAATTCGCTGGCATGCTACTTTGTATGGGGAAGGCAATTTGGGATCTAGATAAAGACGCAAGAAGAGCAAAAGCTCGCAGAATTTCCTATTGCTCTCCGCCCGGCCACGTATGTACAGTCTTGGTCAAAAGTCTTAAGGCCACAGCGTTCACCTGCAGCAAAGTGAATGGCCGTAGAATGCTCCATGTAGTGGATCATTGGAAACAAAAGTCTAGCAGGAAGCTTCTCTACATCCAGTAGAAACCTTCTGCTAGCATTTGAATGTCGTTCGGACTTTAATAGTGCCGTAATGGCTCTGTTATGGGGCTGAGGCGAAAAGCCTTTGGACTTAAGACTTTTTACCAAGACTGTACATCGATTGTGTACTGCCAGTAGCCCACGACAGCACAGCCGTCGCTCTGCTTTTGGGAAAGCTCGACGAATTTGCGGCAGAAGACCCTAGCATCAAGCTCTGCGGCAGTCGGCGACGACCAAATCAGTACCCGCCTTGGTCGCCGTGACAACTGTGGGGCCACATGTCCGCACAGATGCCTCGAGCAATGTGGACGTGAGGAAAGAACGGGATTCAATCAATCGAATATTACAATGTTAATGTGACAACATCTTCAATTATTTTAATGTAATTTTACGCATGAAAGCAACCCTTTTACATGTTCCAGCTCACGCATGGACTAACTAGAGAAAGCGCTCTCTGTTTGCTGCCGGATTAGCGGGCTTTCTCACTGCCGCAGGTGAAAGAAGAAAATGCCTCGAGTGAAACCGCTATACAGATGCATCCTTGCATCGACTAAACTGCGTAAACGCCCCCGAAACCAAGGGGAAATGCTAAATATAACTTCTGCACATCACTTATCTCTACGTGTACGCCACGACTAACGACGGCAGTTCTTTTCGCCTGTTAGCTCCCCAGAGAGCAAGATGAATGAGCACTGTCACGGCCGACGGCCCTTCATTCCAACTCATAAGCAAATCCCCGGCAGGAGACTTTCTGTTAACACATAATAGCCCAAAAATGCACTAGTGCTTTAAATTGTTCTGTTTCCTGAAGCAAGCTGAAGGCTACAAGGTCGGACATTGCGAATAGGTCGCTTTCAGCGTTGGCATTGGCCTGAACGTTGGCGTAGACTCTGCCAGCTCGCGTTCGGCAGGTGCACTTGTTGTAAAAGCTTTCTTTTTGTGCCAGCGCTTGAGAATGCAGACTTTGTCGAAAGTATGCTAATTCACAACCAAGACAGACACGGAACGAGGTGAGAATCCTTCAGAGCCGGAGTTTCCGAGAACGTGCCGAAAGTTGGGCCGCATATTAGAATACCCAATCCTTTCTCTTCAACTTGCATCTTCTGCGAACCATGTCTGCCACAGCTGCCGAAGCAGGGGAATCTAGGAAGTAGGCCTGAAGATTAGGGGCCGCTCTTGCACCGATAGCACGTTCGCTGCGGGGATGAAAAAAAAAAAAAACCGCAGTGCCAAATCGAGAACTCCACCGCAACAAAAGCTCCATTTTCGAATGCAAATCACGCTGCCTAGACGAGGCTCGACACCATGGGTCAGTGGGAGCTTTGTCTGAATCCGCGGAGTTAGTGCCATCCGTATAGCTAATGAGTCCGTCTGTTCCCGATAATTCACTTCTTCAGTAACTGGCTTTCTTGTTCCTGTCTTCGCGACCACAAGGACGGTCACAGTCGCCTGATGTAGGCGCCTCCTTATCTGTGTGCTCGCAGAGAGCGCAAAAATAAAGCTCGACCAGAAGAGAAGAGACACGTTCCCTCGCTGCACTTTGCATATAGAGACGAAAAAGGGCTTATCTAATCGTGGATGTGTTGCTGTCGGCTACCTCTGCGCGGAACACGAAGTAAAAATGACAGGTGACATGAAATTGGAGCAGCGCACGTACAACCAGCTCGCAGGAAATGAGGGGAGAGCATTTCGTTGTCAGTGCGCAGTGCAGTGTTCTCTTAAAATGTCCCCTTATCGCAACGAAAGAAACGCCAAAGTATATGTACAGCACAACTAGGAATGCGTCGAGCAACGATAAAAGCAAGAGAGGAGCTAAGGAGCAGCAGAGGCCAGGAAGGAAGGGGAGCTGCTGGGAAGCCAACCGCTCTGACGCGCAGGTGTCTGCGGTTAGTGCATCCGCGCGAGATATCCGCTTGCCTGCCACGCGTGCCGGCCGCGCGGAAAGTGTGCAGAGGCGGCGGATTTTCCACCTCCGCCTCTGAATGCGGCCTGGCAACGCGCGTGTGCGCTTCGGCCGGGAGCGTCCAATTATACAGGCTCGCAGTCCCCTGCGAGAATACGATATACAGGAGCGCCCGCCTTTGTTCCAGCGGACTCGTTAACGAGAAGATGGGGCGACGCGGGAACAAGGCTGCCGCGCGATACGGGTCCCCGGCAGCGCGATTCCGGCCGCGAGGCTGGCACGCTTCAGTCACCCGGCCCGACCATGTCGCCCGCGCGGCGGCTGAGATTAGTCGGCGCAGCAATTAAAAATCCCGTCGGCCGGTCTGTCAGCGCCGGCGGTACAGCGAGGCGGACATGGCGCCGCCATCATGTTCGCTGCCCCCAGAGGCGCGCGAATTTTATGCGCCGGTGCCTACGCTTCGTCGCCCCCGCTGGAGAAATTTCGAGCCGAGCAAAGAGGGAATTAATTTCGCGCCGCTGTCGCACCTTCCAGTCCCTTTCGCGTCTCTCTGCTCGCTCTGTAGTGTCCCGAACTAACACCGCAAGGTCACTCCGTAGGAACTGCGGCTTTGCCGAGCACGCCATGAAATCGCTGTCAGCGTGAAGAAACGAAATGTTGTGATTTGTCTAATAGATTAGGTGGTATTAAACACCTTTATTTTCCATCTGCGTGAACCCGCCATCTTGGCTCTCTATCTTTTCTTATTTTCTTTTGCATGACTCCTTCTAACAGTTTATATTTCGCAGCTAACACATTCGCAGTTATATTTCGCAGTTAAGACATTGAGCTGGAGTAACGTGAAGCACACCCATTTCGGGCATCATTATTCATTTATTTACTTTATCTCTTTTTTTCTGGGAAGGGGGGGGGGGGGGGGGGGGGTGCGGGCGGCACCACTACCTCCAAGAAGACTGCATGCGAAGTGAGCGAAAAAGAAGGTGTTCAGTTTTTACAAGCAGAGTTCTTTTTTTATGTATTGAAAACGCCCAATTGCATTGTGGTGCTGCTCCGTGCAGTAAGACACGTGGTAGAGCTTCTGCGGACATATCGAGTCTTGGTAGAGAGGATCCGCCTTTTAATAAACTGTTAGAAGCAAGAGGCAATGACGATACCTGCCGTTTCCAAGTAATCCCTTTGCTAGCGTCCCATCTTTTCATCGAAGCATACTGCGAAGTCCGTGTCTCGTTGCCGATCCACACTGCGGAAACAGTCTGCAAACTCCGTTCGCCAACACGATGTTTCCGTAGTGTTTCCGGCTGTTATCACTACAGCTGCCAACGAGCTGCCTGACCAGCCGAAGGTACGAAAGAACACTGCCGTACTGAGAAAGAGCCTGCGCGATCTTCCTACGCTTCACTGGGCGAGGATGACTTCCCGGCGAAGGAATCCTGGAGACAGCGACGGCAGCGACGGAAGAAAAGGTGGCCGTTCAGGGGAACAACGGGACGGGGCCATTACCAGTGTCCGTTAGGAGCCGGCTCAACATGGACAGCTCGACGCTGGTTTCAGTTGGCGCCGGCGGCGTCGCAGGAGCCACATGTGTTTTTGAGGAGAGAAAGCCGCCTGTACCACGGTTGCTACACTATACAGCAGTTAGTACGGAATTGCTACCTCCTCACCCGCTCCCACGGTCTGACTCATGCAGCGAGCGCCTTCCCTTTCTAGAACACTGCTGTGAAGACCGTGGTTCGTATCCTCTGCTGCAGTGCTGTGCTGTTTTGATTGGCTCCCGTCCAGGGAGGGATGCGCCTTGTGTTTGATTGGCCACAAACTGGGAGATGGGCTGGACCTGAGGGAATTAAAGGACAACGTCGAGAGGGCAAGGACGCTCTGGGTGCTGGCCAGATGGCTTATCCAGTCGCCCGTCGCTATGAACTTTTAATTCCTGACCCTTTGCCCTGCAGACTTTTCAGTATGTAAATAAGTTGTCGTAGAAGCGCCATTAAACCTGCTTGTTTTCGTTTTCTCGACTTCAGAGCTTCAGTCCTTCCTCAGCCCGAAGGCTAAGACGCGCTACCAAATGGAGCCCGGATTCGAGCTAGCCTGAGCGCACAACACCGACCCTGTCACATCGCATCAACACGAGCTCATTGGAAACACATCCCTTTCGTCCAGCAACTCGTATCGGAAACTCCTGCGACAACTGTTGGCGAACTTCTTGTCAAAAACAATTTGGGCGCCGCTTGCCTGCCGCCTGTTTGCGTGCACAGCTGCGGAAACCGTAGATACGTTGCGCTGCCGAGAGGCTTGCGCATTTGGCAGTAAAGATGTAAGACGAATAACTGCCGTGTGCCGCTTGTGCAGAAGTAGTTATGCTGATGTTTTGCGCCGTCGATTCTGGCTCGGACGACGCATACATATGGCAGAAAACGCACCTATGCATTATGCCGTCTCACTTCCGAAACGAGTGCAGCACAAACTAAAATGCTTACGTGAAACGTGCCCCACCAAATAATTTCAAAGGAACACGCAACACTACTCATTTGTTAATCTCGGTTTTCAAGACACCTGGACAAACAACTCGTGCTCACCTAGAGTGAGAAACTGTGTGGAAAACAGGGCTACTGCCTCAGAGAGGGCAGCGAACTTCCTGAGATATTCGAACACGGCCTAAATAAAGAAAAGAAGTAAAGTATGTGTAATGGTCAACAGCTGAAGGTAAGACCAGTTATTTCAAACTTTGTTAATGAAGAAATATTAATGACGAGTGATTCACGAGGTACTTAGCTACTGCAGTTGGCTTGAGACAAAATAGAGACTTTTAGTAGAGCGTACGCAGGCGTACGGAAAGGCATAGCGAACGGTATAAAATAGCCTCATTCGTACTGCGCATGCGCCAAACGCCATTTCGAATCGAGGTTTTACGTACGGTCGCATCACGTACGCTGTTTTTCTAATTTAGCGCGCGTAATCTTGCTTGCGCTATGAAAAATTGCGTTGTCAACATGGCGGCGCCCAGGTCACTCGCTTCGAAGAGAATTCGTCAGTGTTATTGGGTTTTTACGCACATTAAATGCCTTTAAACGGCACACGTGATACTTGCTTTGCCTCCTCTCGTCGACAGCAGAGCCAATGAGGGTTAAATTTGCCCCATTTTCGATTCTGTGTAACGATTCCGCTGGTCTTAACCCTACCAAGACACCACCGACTGTGGATTGGCTGGCTTTGGATTTTTACGCCACGGTAGTCACAGCCTTGCCAAATGTAGTCGTTTCGGCGGTAGGCAGAAGGGTCCGAAATAACTCAACATGATGTTATTAAAAACCTTGCTCGGTTCAGTTACCTACAAACAATTAGGTCTTGGCTGAACTGAACTGGCCATGGAACTGGCTATGTACGCGATACGACTTGGGTAGCATTGGCTTAGTGGGAAAATGCGTCACAAAATATTTTCACATTTTAACACCAGATGGCGCCAATGCAGCCTGCGCCATCGTTGCGTTCGGGTCGGCATACGTTAAACTGAAAGTGCTCATGCGATTTCCACTATAACCTCCCACTAAATGCTTGCATATAACGTTCGTAAGTGCTCATACGCTACACTAAAAGTCTCTAATACTAGTACAGCATGGCTCATGCAGTCGGAGAGAAATAACCACATAAAAACCCTTCAACAGCGGATTGAGAATCAATCAATCAATCTATCAATCAATCAATCAATCAATGTTACATGCTGCGAAGTAACAGACTCGATTTGAACTTGTGCACATGCCCAAAACAGCAGAAAAGGTGTCCTTCCTTCGAATTTTGAAGTCATCTCTTCGTTGACGGGAAAGGAAAGCCCGTATCCGCGCGGAAAGACGCTGCACTGACGTTCGATAAATCGAAACAACGGCAAGAGCCGAATCGTAATTAGATTAGAAGAATATACTTTTCTAGCAAATTTGGGTAAGCCTGAGAGTCTTCTGCTTTACTTCCAGAGCGTAACGGTGCTGCTAAACATTCAACTTCCATTTCTGAAGCCCCAGAACTTGATGTCGTATTTCTACCTTTGAGTGTGTCGGTGAACGGAAGCCATTGCTTATTTTTTCACGAGCTGCAATCATTACAATATCTTTCTTCGCTTTGCTTTCTGCCAAAAGAACCTTCCAAGAAAAAAGAACAAACATAAGAGTTGAAACAGCTTCTTTTTAACTCGAGCGAGCACAAGCTTAAAAAAAACAATAAATAAGCGAAGCGGCTGTGTCACTATATAAGATGTCAAAATAGCCATAGACCTCGAAGCATCGTAAGCTGTGAAAATGTCGCTAGACGCAGTACAAAGTATCGTCAGATGAATTATGCATATGCGGCTTCAACTTCAAGTACAGCTGACTTTTTTGTGCTCTAGTGTTTTCAAAAATGCACTTCGCTGTGGTTCCCGCTGTGGAGACATCGCCCTCTTCATCGATGCACCAGTTGACACAAAAGTGAAGCAGTCGTAGCTGATGTTCTGGCTTAACGCTGTTTTCATGTTTTCACATTTTCCCCGTAAGTTCCCCGCTGTCTTCCCGTTTCAGAATGGAGGTAAGGTGTCGCAACTCTCCTAAACGCACGAGGGTGCAATCCATGGCGCGCGCATCATTTTTGCTGCCCCGCGACTATCCCAGCCGAGTGCCGAAAAGTGGACCCAGCACAGAGCCCGTGTTCCTTTCTTGGGCGGAAGAGGCACCTGTCGATGCTTAAAAGGCCATTAGGCCAACGGTCGTCAAAAGTGGCTCAAGGACGACGCGGTATAGTCACGGGCGCGCGTATCGGCTGTCGTCTGCACGAGCCGTCCATTACGGCCCCGAGCAAAATCAATTTATTTCTGCGAGCCGACGACGTACGGCCCGCGTTCGACGAGGAACATGAGCGCACAGGGAGAGCTTAAGTGTGGAAGTTGCTCTAACCGAAAGATTCGCGGCAATAAAGAGTGCAATGAAACGCATATACACTGCTGCTGACTTGAGCCAGCATTCATGCGGCGAAAGTGAACAAGGCAAATCAAGGTGAAGCCAACTGCGTTCGAGTGCGCGACGTCTAGCAGATTCTGGCAGATGTTGCACGCCTGCTCATGTCAGACTCGCTACATAGCTTCTCATGATTTCACGAAATACGTAGCTTTGGTCTGTCCCTTGATGCGTCACAGCTGGTGGCTATGGCTTTTCTCGCGGAGTTTCTAACAATTGAGCAAGATGGAGACTTTGGCACGCAGACGTCCAGAAAAAGTGTACAAGGTACACACCTCCACAAAAACACGAGCTAGGAGTAGGGAGTAAGTTTTTTTTTTTCTTTTTCTAATTTAGATGTGGCGTACCGACTACACACTCTGTGCTGACAGTCCGTGCATTGTTGCCTTATGATCGCGCGTTTTCACCGTGCCGGGCCCTGCTTCTGACTGCTGCCTGTATACGTCGCAAACGTCCCTTACACCCCTTCCTGCCGGGCCAGGTAGCGACACGGAGTATGGTCTTGTGACCATCCTTGCCTTTTCTTCCTGAAACGGCGGCATGCATGGGGTATACTTCACACCACGAGCCGATAAGTCTGTCTCTCTGTAAGCGGGACAGTTGTCGTGTGAAAGGATGGGTCTGGCGAGAGCAGCTTTGAACGCGCCAGAACGAGGTAGAAGGGGCCAGCGCGTACGGCGGCAATCCTTCCTGAACGCGTTAGCGAAGAGACGACACTGTGGCATGATGGCAAAGAGTGGCATGAAGCGGCACGATGCGCAGCCGCCATAGCGAACGCAGTGTCGGTTTATACGGCCTGCCGCACTGACAGCCAACCACATGCCGCATCGGGCCCACCCCTGTGGCTTCTAACGCGCTAACAGTGGGCCTCAGACAGCCCGAGGGATGCAGAAGCGCTATATTTGATGACAGGTGGCTTTAAGCCTGCTTAAAACAAACACGGAGAGGCGAAGTAGGCCCCACAATACCGAAGGCACGGGACGGAGGCAGTAGACAACACCCTTTTGCTGCCATAAATTACATTGATTGATTGATGACTGAATCATGATAACTTGTAGCAACGACAGGTAAGCCAGGTTTTCGCTTGTCTACCTCAATCGCCTAGCACGTATACGAGTTTCGAAATTTTTTTGCCTTCTCTGTCTCCCACATCTACAAACAATAGGCAGCAGGCTGTAATTTGTACCTCGATTACCCGTACCTCCAGACAGCCTGTCGAAAAACCTCTAATGTGTTGAGGTGCTTATGAAAACCAAAGCGAGCAACCCTATCACACTAGATTAAATCAAGCATTTCTTTCACAAGGCAAGACGAAAGGTGGCTGGCTGGGTTTGAAGTCGTGTGCCACAAGGCACCCATCGGGTTTTGTAATCGACACAGGCGTCCGTCCGAGCTTGAGCTGGTGTTTTCCAGGGAAGAAGGGCTATGAAAAAGTGTTATTCGGACTCTTAGACAGATATGCTGTTCTTATTCAAGTGGGTATTCTGCCAGGAAGAAAGAAGCGCTCCAGTGTTCCTTAGAGTTAAATTTTGGTCAGCCATATATGTATTTTTAAGCCAAGAATATAATTTTTTTTTTATCAAATAGATACCTAATGCATTTCTGCATTAAAAAACTTTTGATGCCAATCGCGGCTTCGCACAAGACCACCGTTCTCATCAAAATATGCTCCGATTCTGCCACACAGCTGACTTGTGGCACGGCCACGAAGCCGCATTCAATACTTCAAGGTATTCCCTGTGCTAACACGACATTATCAAATGCTCTGAAGAGGCACTCTGCATTTACGCTTGACAATGTGGGCGTCTTTTACAGTGTAACTTTCGGTCAATGTTAATTTCGTTTATTTTCGTGTTCCCTCCGTAGAATGTGAGCAAACCTTTGGTGTTCATAGTGCTCCGGGTATCTTTTCCGTAAGCTCCCCCATCTAACACTTATCCACAGCCTCTCTGCTGGCGCACGCACAAAGCGAAGAACAGCCAGCGTCGCTCACCGACATGAGCGCCTCATCACGTGCCTTCAGTAGCGAATAGCGAAGCCTTTGATATGCCCGCCAGTTGTTGCGAGTGAGCGCCAGAGCAAAGGCACTTCTCCATCGTCGGGCGGGACTTCCTCACCCCACCTCCTCTCCTTCCCCTTGAACAAACAGGGCGCGCTGAGCGCAGGGCAATCTCTTCCCACCCGGTGCAACGCGCGTATATGCTGATAGCCGCGGGACTCTCCCTTTGTGGGCTGCCGCGGCATCGCTCGTCGCGGCTGCGCTACGCCGCGTCGAGTCCCGGAAGTGTGTCCGGCCTTTTCCGACGCACGTTACGCCCGGCACCATTGATTGCTGTGGCCAGATCGACATTTGATTGTTAGCTCCGAGGCCAGCTGCCGGCAACGCGGCTAAAAGGCCCGTCCGGCGCGGCCCCCTTCCGCCGATGCTTCTTCGCGTGGTCGAGCTGCAGAGACACGCGGACGGAACAGTTGGTCGCGGGCCACGCACATTCAGATGCGCTCGCCAGCGCCAGTCAGTGTTCGCCGCATATCTCGGCCGCCGCACCGGGGGCCGGCTCGCCTCACGTGAGCGCCGCGTGTGCGGACAAAGCCGCCGATGAAAGGGGCCCCCGCAAGGCGCGCCCGATAACTCGCACTTGGCCGAAGAAGTGACTTTTCCTCTTTGGGCTGTCTACGTGGCTGGCATCCACTGCGCTGGTAGTCGGCGGTGGACGCTGGTATGCCGATTCTCATTTCTGAGTCGAGAAAAGGTGACGCCTCACGAATGATGGAACTCGCGCTAAACGCGCTGATGTCGCGGCTACGCTTGTCTGGACAAAGGGAACTGCTGAGATGTAATGCACCCAGAACTTCGCGGATCAACTTCGCTTCAAACGGCAACTTCTTGAAAATGAGCCAGAAGTATTTTGTGCATTGGGATGAAAAACGAGAGACCGAGACGAAAGACCAGCAAAGCTTACGGCTGTGTGGATAGCGCATTGCGCTGTTCTTTATAAATAAAGCAGTCACAAGGGCGCCCATCTCCAAGTACAGCACAGCAGACTCTTCGGTACTCTTGAGCGGAGCGGCAAGCCCAGTGGGAGCAGTCCCGAACATTGCAGCCCGTTTTTCATGAAGCCAAAGAAATACTAATTGCACTCGCAATGAGAATGTCTGGAAGTGCAGTTTATAAAGGGAGCACTACTTCTAAGCAGCTGTTTCGACATTTCACTGTCCTTGTGAAAAGCTCTACATCGCGCCGAAATTTCAAGTGCGTTGCTCCTCTTTCTCATATAGGATTCATTTTCTTGGACTGCACGTTAGGGTTCTGCATATATTTTACCCTCTAAAGACTTCGGTTGAGTCGCTGGCGCTAAGTTGAAGTACCACACTCCTAGTTCTACTTTTTTTTCTTTTCCGAAAACAAATTTTACTTCTTTTCCTTCGCCCCTTAAATACCACGGTGGACGATATCCCAGACTCCCACTCAGCGCCAGACGGAGCCGGTAATCCCGTCGCTAAACTTTTGAGCACTGAGCGCAAGCTGAAGATCGGCTCAGGGGAGCCATTTAGCCTAATTCTCGAGGGAGTAAACACAAGCGGCGCAGAGGGCAGGCAAGAACGGCAGCCAGGACGGCGCTGCCCGCTCCACTCGGCTGAGGCGGGTGGCGCGCGACTGTGACGACGCAACGGCGGCGCAGGCACGCGGCGAATGCGCCCAGCTGAGCTGGCACCGCGGGACAGGGTAATGAATTTGCTCGCGCAGAGTAAACACCAGACTGTTAGATCTGCCCGCACGCGCCGCGTGTTTCGTTACCGGAGGCGCGCGCATTCCGCGAGCTGAAGTCAAGAGCGTAGTCCGTGGTCCTTACGCGTATTGCGCCCGTATATACGCTACTGCCTGGAAGTGCTGCACAACGCGCCCAGTGGGAAACCTAGAGACAGAAAATGAAAATATTGTAATGAACCTGGAAACCCTACTCTTCTCTCTCTCTCTCCATCCTCCCGCGTTCTTCCTCCATCGCAAACAAAGTTGGCTCCGCAGTAACGATCGTGCGGTCGAGGCCGCTGAAAACGAGACAACGCAAGATCGGCTGGCCGAGATACTTGCCCCAGCACAAAGCAGTGCAGCAACTGAGCTCCGTCGCATAGCGTGGCCTGGCTCACGTCGCGTATGCTGTTGAAAGCTGGAATTATAATGAATCCCGGTCCCCTGCGCGGAGAACTTATCCGGCCATGTTTGGGTTCTGCAACACGAACGTGCACCAGAAACGAAAGTCTCCGGAGATCCTCGCTTCGCAGGCAGTAACGAGAATGCAAACACAGAGAGATATGAACTGCGGGGGAGCTAAGAAAAAAGAAAAGATGAGTGAATTAGAAAAGTCTGCCCCGCACATACCGCCCGGACAAGATCTGCGTGAAACAAGTTAAGGCAAACGATGCGAGTCTGCCTAGAGAAGTTTCCGAGCGCTGACTTGCCTCTTTTATTCCTTTTTGTTTTCTGTTTGCCGAGACGGGGCCCCGATTCTCGAGCCCCGGCTTTTCAATGGGGATAGGAGGGGAAAAAAGGAAACTTCATTTGACACAATTGCAGGCTGCTTGGTGTTGACTCTGCTCATCGAACAGGCTGCTCGCAAATGAGCGCCACTGCCGCTCAGTTCCCCTGTGCAAATTACACAGCTCGCAACCGGCGCCTATTAATGAGGCTGAGAGAAGAAAAAACGAGAAACAAAAAACAAATGCAGAGCCAGGGGTGTGTCATAACTACAAACAAAGTCGTTCCAGTTGCCAGATACTGTGCGTGAAGTTTTTTAATTCTTTTCGCGGCAAATTCCTGTTGTGTGACGAGTTCAGCTGAGGACTGATGTTCTCAGCGACCTCCGAAAGGCTCGGGTTGGGTGTGTGAGCTGCACACTTCAAGCTCAGCAAAAGGCAAGGGACTGCAGGATGTCGCGACATATTGCGTTATTCCAATCATACGTTCATAGGATACGTTACATTTATGATTGAGAAGCATTAATATGGACTCCGAACTCTGATTTCAGGACTACGCTTCCTATTTATTTGGAATACTGCCTACCCCGAAGGGGTCATTACAGGAGTAGGTTGAAAAATGAAGAAAACAACAGAAAACAAATACACATGAGGATACAGGGTCAACAATGCGTATAAGATAGATTTTCAGCGAACACAATAAATTTTTCTTCTAAGCCGCCGTGGTGGCTCAGTGGTTATGGTGCTCGGCTGCTAACCCGAAAGACGCGGGTCCGATCCCGGCCGCGGCGGTCGAATTTCGATGGAGGCGAAATTCTAGAGGCCCGTGTACTGTGCTATGTCAGTGCACGTTAAAGAACCCCAGGTAGTCGAAATTTCCGGAGCCCTTCATTACGGCGTCTCTCATAGCCTGAGTGGCTTTGGGACGTTAAACCCCACACACCAAACCAAACCAATAAATTTTTCTAATGTTGGCTGCGCGGTAATACATGGTTGCAAAGCGTTCCATTCGCGTACGGACTGCGGAAAATAAGAATACCAGAACGAGTTACTATTGAAAAGAAAATTCCTGTATCATATTTGAGTTTATGTGTCCGGTTCGGCGCATGTGTCTTATATTGAAAAAGTCTGAAAAATTTAGCTGGAATGAGTTGTGAAGAAGTAAATAAAGAAATTTCAAACGCTGCAGCTTTGCTTTACTTGTCAGAGTATGAAGGTCAGCGCGGTGTAAAAGCTCTGTGGCTGAATTCAAACAACTGTAGCGGTTAAATAAAGAGCAGGAATAAGTGGTAGGGTTTTAACGTTGTTACACCGAGTAGACGTGCGAAAACATGTCTAGCCTGGTTAGCTCATGATTTTGCTTTGCTGGGTCGTCGGCACATCTGGCAACGATATTAGACTCAGGTTAAGCTTTGATCGAGGTTAATCTGATATGGCCTTATCGTGCCACTGATCGAAATTGATGAACACGACGATGTGCAGTGCACAGCGCGAGATTGTACTGCAGTTTAACACGAGGCATGATCGGCTGCGGCGATAGAACAGCGCTCTCGTGCAGTGGCCAGTGACGCTGATCTGTTCGCGCCACCGCGGGTTCCAAACCCAATCGCGGCAATATTTCTTTCATTCCTGCATGGGCTATTGCTATGCTAGGTTTGGCCGAGGTCACCCTCAAGGCCACCCTCCCATTGGCTGCAGCTTGCGCGACGCTCCTTTGAAGTAACCCGAGCGTACCCGAGTTGCTCCGAGGTTTCACGCAAGATTCTTGGTTGGGACCGTGTTGGGTAGTCCTTTCGCACTAAAACAAGTTCTTTTAGCACCTGCCGACGCTTGGGGCTAAAAGAAGAAAGCGTAGCCATATGCCGAGAGTGTTCGTTTCGAAGGCGTATTCATGTATGCACAGGCACGCGCGCAAACAATAATAAAACTGGCCGGCGTCGGAGCCTAAACTTGGCCTCTGTCTGTATTTCTCCTTGCTTTTGTTCCTTGAAATATATCAACCAAACATACACCCTTCTTCGTGACGCTGCGGTGCAGAGTTTCGCATGAAAGAGTCGTTCTAATCAGTGATTAGGAAATTAGTTTTGGTCCGAACACGTTGGCCACGTTCCTAATACCTTCTGAGCTACACGAGAGCTTTACTGCGGTACGAGCTATGGGGGCGCCCCAACAAGCAGCAAACGGCTCACAACAGTCGGGCCCGAAACTAACGTAACGCAAGCAACGGCAAAGGGCATCTTGGTAGAAGAGCTGGCATTATGGAACAATACGGGGCAAGGCACAGCGGTCCGCGAGACCATGCTCTCCGAGCAAGTGTTCGGAAGAATGGGCTGCTTCGAGGTGTCCGGACGGCGACTGCACCCTCATGTTCCCAGTCCCCTCAGTGGTTCTCAGATTGTGGCTCCAGGGACGGTGCTAATTAGTGACGAAAGATGGGGCAGATTATTGCCGCTTCGCCCTGCGCAGAAGCGATAGACGGGGCCACGTGTGTGATGGGTGGCCGATTGATCCTGACGGCTTCCGTCGGGTCACCGGTGATCGGTTCGCGGCTGCGACTGAAAGGGGCTTACGCGGCCGTCCAACTAAGTCATCAGGGGACAGCGAGGCGCGGCTCTCTACGCATGATCGCACGGGTGTCATTCGAAGTGAGCGCTGTGCGTGTTCTGAGCTGGCCTTCGGATCCCGGAAAACTGCTCCCAGAAAGCCTTCCTGGGCCGCAATCAGCGCTGCTCTTCTGAAGGCCCGCGCTGCGAGAGTTTGAACCAACTTGGTGACGAGGCCCGCGAGATCGAGAGCGCGGCCTGCATTTGAGCTCCAAATCGAGCCGATTTGGAGCTCACATCGCAGACTTCGGGGAAAAGGAGCAAAGTAACGTCTGTTTGTCCATTTCTTCAGGGGGATTGGGAAATTACGTCACAGACTTCAGTAGGCCACACGGCCCTTCAGCAAAAGTACGCCATCGTCCTTCATTGACAACGAGAAACTTCTAAGAATTACGTGTGGTCAGTAATATAAATTGACCTGTGCTGGCGACGACAAAAGGTCACAGCTCCAAGTAGAGCGCTGAAAGGAACTCTGGCAAACTCGATTTTCATTCGTGTCCAAGTACTTACTGACAAATTTTTATTTTCCAATAAAAATCAGTTGCGAGTCTGCGCTTGTCGTGTAGCCTTCTCGTCCTTGCTTTTGTGTGCGCAGAACCCTTTGTTGATAATCGGCAATAAATGTCTCACTCAGAAGTGCCCGCCTTCTTCAACTTTTACCCTGCGGAATCCATAGAAACGTACATTCGTGAATCTGCATATAGCAGACAAGAGTACGAAAATCAGCGGCTGGTTATTAAGGAAGCCAACAGTAACCGTAACTAAGGAAATCATAGGGGAATTTTTGGTTTTTCTGTATTTGAGATTGCGATTCATAAAAAATTGGTAGTGCAAATTTATGACTGAAAAACAGTTGATTAGTGTAGCGAAGCACGCCGGCCGCGCCTGATGCCGCTTCGGCAGATCACTGACGAAGCGCCGATGATAGACGAAGTGCCGCCGCGCTGCACGAGACCGCGTCGTTTGGACTAGGCCGTCTTCTGCGCTGCCCGCCATTCTGCTCGCCGTTTTGCGCCGCCCACCATGAACTCCGTCCCTGTTCTATTTGTGCAGAAACCCCATTTCAATTAGAAATATTCCCCCATGATTTCCTTGGATGTGGCGACTGCTGGCTTCCTTAACACGTATATATATATATATATATATATATATATATATATATATATATATATATATATATATATATATATATATATATATATATATATATATATATATATATATATATATATATATATATATATATATATATATATATATATATATATATATATATATATATATATATATATATAGCAGACGAGGGAATGGAAAGAAATGCTCGTTATGACATAAATGACGGAAGCCAACAGTCACCGAAACTAAGGAGCATAGGGGATGTCTTTTTGCAGTTTTCATAAATGGGAGGTTAATAAAAGCAGATGAAAAAAATCAACAAGCACGGTGACTGCTAGCTTCCGTCACACGCACGCACGCACGCACGCACGCACGCACGCACGCACGCACGCACGCATGAAGGAAGGCAAAAAGAGGAGCGAAGTGGTGAGGAGAGGGGCGCACCGCAGCACGGGCGATTGTCGCGTGGTACGGGTGTTACGGAGCGCACGGGGTGTCGGGAACTGATTGACTGCGCGTTACCTCCTCCCCTCTCCTCCACAGGCGTGCGATTTTCGAATAGGTTGAGAAATGGCCCAAATTAGTTGGGCTACAGCGGCGAGGGTAATCGCGTTTTCAAAATTTAGAAAACTGATATGGTTGTTACTAACAACCGGCTACAAATCTCTAATTGCAAGCGAGCGCATATAGGTAATACTTAAGAAGTGAACTATAAGAATTTAGCTAAAACTTTACTAGTTAACTTGATTCGAATATTTTTTTTTGATGACCGCCAAAACTGGTGGTGCAATGCCACAAAAAAGGTCTCTTTATCCGAAAAACCGTATCTTTAAACACAATAGCGGCCGGCTCACCTGAAACATCCGGTATATATAATGTTTACACCTTGCAAGGCTGTTACGTACTCAGCGCTTACCTTAAGGTTTGAGCATTAACTTACTCACGCAAGAAGACATGCAAGTCAATTTTCTCTAAACTCGAAGTCACATTCATAACCTGCATGCGTGGCAAAACACAGAGGCAGTGAACCTTGGAGTTGGTCTGTACTGTGCGCCAGCGTGCACGCACGTGTTCGGAGCCCAGCACGTGAAGCTAGCCGCCGCATGTTCCTAAGACAGCGCACCACCAATTTCGCCGCGTCCAAAACAAGCACCTCAGCTTCTCTCGGCTCTCTGGCGAATGTCATCGAGCCCAAATTCTCCGTTTAGTTTCCGTCGCTCCTTTTAGCAGTTAATTCTGATTAATGAGCCAGTCGAGGCGCTCAACGGCCCAGGAAGCCTGTCCGTGCCGTGCGCCCGGCCTAAAGGCGAAAGCTATCGCGAAGCCCGAGCAGCCAGGTGTGCGTCGGCCCGTCACTGTGACGAGAGCGACGCCCGTTTCTCTTCGCGGCCTCGCCGTGCACCTCTAATTAGCTGCGAGGGTTTGGGGAGGGGGCTGCCCAGATTTCTGCGCCTCACGCGACCAGCGAGGGCCCCGCCCGGCAGCGCACCGGCGAAAGAGGGGCGCCGGTTATTACGCGGGATCAAGAGGAACGCGCAGCCGGCGAACTGACGACGTCTCGCGAGCTGCCATATAGTCGACGCGGGATATTGCGCGCTTAATAAATTGAAGCGCTCAGCCCTGCGCTAGGCCCGGTTCTGCCGGCGTTGCCCAGCTCGCGCTGTTGGGGTGAGCCCTCTCCAGGTTCTCGCCCGCGCGAACGACGAGATTGATTGGTTCCGCCCTCACCCTCCTCTCTCGAGACACCTCGAGGTATCTGTCTATACCGAGACGTTCGCCTATCACCGCATCCTTCATCCTGCTGATCAACACGCGCCGTGCCTTGTAACTCCGTTTCTGCAGGACGACCGAAAATTGGGACGAAGGCTTTTCTCGTACATTTTTCTGAGCCTGAAAAGGGGTGGCTAATGCTGACAATGAGGCCCTCTTATGTCAGTACACATGGACTTCGACCCTTACACAAGCTCAGCATAAAAGAGGGTAATTCGCAATATTGAAGAAAGTTGCTCATCACAAGGACGCATATTAAGATGCCAACAAAGCTATTAGTAGTACACAGGGCATATGCAATCTAGTTGCCTCAAAAATACCTTCGTATTGCGAAGTGAACCTTCACAAACACAGAATTCGAGAACGCCAGTGAACCATAAAAAGAAGACAATCGCTTCATAGCAGGCACTGGCCAAAGAAGAGCGTCCTTTAGTTATCGGTATTGAGAGGTTAGGAGTTCAGAGGCTTGGGCATGTCGGTAATACATCGTAACTAAAGAAACATAGCGCAGGAACGAAAAGACGAAGGACGATATTGACTTGTCGTCGTCCTTGGCCTTTCTGTTCCTGCGCTATGTTTCTTTAGGGGTTAGGAAGCAGTTACACACTGCTTATTTTGGTTCCAGCAGCCTCTATGACATCAACTAATTGATACAAATAAATTAGAATGGGTGCATAATCGTAGTGCACGCTATATATTTTCCAACTTTTATTGTAGTGCTTGCATAACTGAAAAGTACCTTGAACTTTCGCCTTTCTTTAAGTATAAAACTCTCGCAAATGATAATTTTCGCAAGATTTATTGCCACAATCAGCTGCTAAAACGGAATCTTTTTTCTGGGCCAGCGTTGATATCACCTTGAGCAGATCATCCCCATAAGATACTGCCGGTAAATGCATATTATAACTCATTTATTCTAAAGGCAGCCAGTGATTAGATCCACCTGCCCACCTTGGTTGACGATATCTCTTGACTTGTGTTTGTTCAAAACAGCCGCTGAAAGCTGCGTATTTGACTTGTCTGCCATGTTGCTTTATCAGGCCTTGAAATTCGCGTGAGCTTATGCTTGATCGTTGCTGCATAAGAATTTCTGCTTTTTTGTGTATACTTTTAATTCTAATTTTTTTAATCTCATTTCCTTCTGCCACGCCCCCCCCCCGGCCTTGAAGATATAATAAATAAATAAATAAATAAATAAATAAATAAATAAATAAATAAATAAATAAATAAATAAATAAATAAATAAATAAATAAATAAATAAATAAATAAATAAATAAATAAACTGCACACCACTTCAGGCGGTAAAAGCCTCAAAAAGCGCCAGTGACTCGCCGTACATCGTGAGCTTCTCGCGATTGCTTTTGGAGGTAAGAGGTGCACAACGAGAGCTCGACGTTCTCGCACAAGGTGGCGCGGCGAAACTTGACGGCATCCATTCCCCTTCAATGGCGACCGAAACAAGCTTTCGAAGCATCGGCACGCTACGAGTCCGTACTGGACCGAGCAAAACACATACCGACCTCGTGGCGACTCTGAAAGCAGCTTGCCTTATTCCTCCTTTCACAACGGTAAAGAAAAAGATAGGCGTGTTAAGCTTCCGTGATGGGAGCAGCATTCGCTTTCAACAACACTTCGAAAGTTATAGTCAGAGCGGGGAACTTCTTAAAAGCAATATCGTTGAACGATCCAAAACATGGAAAAGCAAACTAACGGCTCCGTTACGAAGTTGATTAGTTCATTACGAAAATCAATTTTGGCAGAAGAAAAAGAAAAAGGCAAGGAGGTTGCGCAGAGAGCTCATTAGGCCTGATCGAAGTGAATGAAGGAGAAGTGAAGCTGCGTATGGATTTCGCGTGCTTCAGGACAGAGAATTTTGCCAAGTCTTAAAAGCACGAGCGATATGAACTGGAACGCACAGTTCGCACCGAACCTCGAAATTTATTTTTGCTTCTGCACTGAACCTGAAAAGACATTATGGGAGTAATAGGCGTCAAGGGAAGTCTTACTAAAAAGAAATAAATAAGTGCACATGTCACTCGTACCGGTCTGGGAGAGGGTGGGTAATCACTGAGTGCATGCTAATAAGGAGCTCCCTTTCCTGTCGCTTGTAGCGGTGCGCCAAAGAACCGAAAGGGCACGAGATAATAACGGAGTCGTCGAAAATTAGGGCCCCGAGGATACCTCACTCGCCTCTCTCTCCTCCAAGTTCAAATAAGGAACCTCGAAGAAGGCCCACGCCCGCACAATGAGAAGACGCAAGCGCGCGCGCCGAGGGGCCGCGACACTCCATATCTAATGTATAAGAGACGCTAATGGAATGGAGATGGATGAGGAGCCGGAATCGCGGCGCTGTACCTGTAACGGACCGAGCTCCGCTAATTCAGGCGCCGTACGCAGGCGCGCGCCTCCGCCTTTTATGCCCTGCCGTCTTCCCGCGCTTGCTCGTCTTGCAACGTGATTAGACCGGAGCTAAAAGGAAAAGGACACCGTGTGCTCTGTGCTCCCCCTCTTGCTGCAACCAGAAGAGGCCTGCTCTCTCGGAGGACGCGTGCGGTGCGGATTACAAGAACAAGTTTCAGCTAAAAATAAGAAAAAAAGTCTCAAGATACAGGGATTGAAGTGTTTTAACTCTGAAACGGCCATTTCGTTCTGTCCTGTACATTTTGTCCCGAGAAGCGAAAGCCGCAAAGCCTGCTGTTATTGAATCGAATAATACGCAGGATTAATCACGTCCACTGAAAATCATTCCGAGATCCTCGTTATATAAAGCGCTGTACAGCTGCGTAAAGAAATGCACGGCGACTAATGGGTGCATAAAAGGGGAGCATTAAAGCCATTAGAAGCGTGCTACGACAATCGACGTTATGCATTTTTCAAAATGTAATTTTAGTAATAATTCGTCCATGATAAGAGTCTGGTGCGACTAAGCTCCGCTTTTGCGGGTGAAGGAGCCAGTTATGCGGGACTGATGAGAATGAATGAACGAATTTATTCAAATTATATCTGAAAGAGTGCCGACCTCTCCGCATCATTGAATGTATTAAATTGAATGACGTCACCAAGAACTTGGGACAGTGGTCTAGTTGATTGTTTTGCCACCAGGTGGCGCACTGATGGACTCTAGCCGGGAGCAGGCCCTTATAACGGGCTCATCCAAACTGAGAGGCTTTAGTGACTGCGGGTGTGTATGTGTGTGTGCAG